>NC_090372.1:103653304-103962828 GCF_036365525.1 Heterodontus francisci | reverse complement strand
CCTCTGCAGCAGAACTCATGTGCAACTTTGCCCTCCAAAGAGCTGGCACCCATACTATCCTTTCTCTGGCTGCAGTCTACATGTATCCGATGACTCACCAGATGCAGATCCCGACTCTACACTACTCTCTAAAGCACGCATGGTGGTAGTGCCTGAGCTGGTGGCTGTGAGCATAAGATTGAGTGATGGTGTTTCTTTTTCATCAGTCCCTTCTTCCTCCAGGACTTCAGCCTCCCACACCACTGCCAAGCTAGGCGCCAGTTCTTGGGTTTCTGAAAGGAGAAAGGCACAAGGGTGGGGTTGGAGTGAGGGAAGTCAGGAGAAAGGAAGAGATGCATGCTTACACTATCTGTAGCTTGTAAGTCAAAAGAGATTGCGGTGGGGACGAGACAGTTGCCTACCTCCTTCTGGAATGTGTCTTTACAAAGCAGGTGTGGAAAGAGATGCAGTGGTTTTTGTCGCGGTTCATCCCAAGCAGCTCTGTAACACAGGAGTCTGTGCTCTACGGGCTGTTCCCAGGGATGCACACCGAGATAAACATCAACTTCTGCTGGAGGACCATCAATTCAGTGAAAGACGCTGTTTGGTCTGCCCGAAACTTGCTGGTCTTCCAGCGCAAAGAGTTGTTCATGACCGGGTGTTGCAGACTGGCACATTCCAAGGTCCAGGACTACTGAGGGATGCATTAAAGCTTGGGGCCGCTGCTGCAAAGGCTCAATGGGGAAAGACCACTGTGTAAGGTCCTTCCACCAAAGTGAACTAAGGGGTGGACCCATGGGAAACCCCACGGGCTGTATACACCAAATATGGTTTTAGTGTAAAATGTACCTGGCAGGGAAAATGGAATGGAAGGGTTGTGAGGCAACTCACTCCTGTATTGAAGAAAGCTGATTCCTTTGCACGTTTTGGAATGTCAACTTGGTGCTGTCTTGAACTCTTTTGTAATGTATTTTTTTACAGATTTTTATGAATAAAGTATATTTTGGAAAAAGAAAATCAAAAGAGATTGCAGAATTAAGGTGGTGGCATGTGATAAGGTGGATTAGGCAGGAACATACTGTCATCCTCTGTGGTTGCGGCCCCGCCATTGGCCACAGCTTCAGTGATGGTCATTTCAATGATTTCTAGCACTGTCATCTCCATGAGGGTAAGGACATGCAGCTGTGCCTGTCCCCTGCTGGTTCGGTGCTACTGCCTCCAATTGTAGAACATCTTGTCCTGCAAGACAGAGGGAAGTGTGTCAGTGATTGTGTTGCAATGTGGTTGGAAAACTGGCCGTGTGTGAAAACTATGAGATGTGATTGTGCAACTTGCAGTCGTGCTATGTATGTGAGGGTGAGATGAAGCTATGAATTTCAGGTATGAATCATGGAAGATAGAGATTCATTATAGGCAAGTGAAGGCAGTCTGGTGAATGGAGCATTGTGAGGCTAGTGGTGCACTTGGTAGGATATGGCATGTAAAGCTGCATTCACTAACCTTGACTACTCATGTGAGATCATTAAACTTCTTTCAGCACTGCTTCCAGGTCCTTGGGGCTAGACTACTGACATGGAGTGCAATGGCTACCTGCTCCCTTTGCCTTCTCATTATCTGCTTGAGGGAAGAAAACCTCTCTCCTGCTGTGTACCTCCTACACCAAAGCCTCCAGTGTAGCTGTCTGGCCTGTTGGGCTATTTTTCTAAGATCTTGTTGTTCTTTAACTCCTCTTGCACCATTTCCAGCCCCTGTTGCAGCCAGAATGCACTTCACCTTTAAGAGGTACATGCTGGCTTTAAGTGGTGCTAACCTCGCATGTTGAGACATGCAGTCATTTAACAGTGTATTCAGCACTGGGCTGCATGCTGTCATCATTATAATTAGCAGGCAGCACAAAGTTTGTGCACTGCTTGCATCACTTTAAACGAGCGATCCCTGCGCTGATTTTGGGAACTATCCAAGTTAGCCCCCAGCATCACTTTTGCAGCTTGACCTGCCTGTCATCCCATTATTCTCTTCATTTTCTGAACCCCTCAAATAGGGAGATTCCCATAGGGAAATTCACTGATGCCAGCCTGCCAGAGACTAAATGAGTTGTAATTACTGGCACAAAGGACCATGAAAACCTAAGTGCCAGCAGGAGGAAATATTTTTAGAAAGTAGTTAAGGATTGGTTCAAGTACCATAACATGACTACATCTTTTCCTGACTTTCTATAAACGTACCACCACCAAGCAACCCAGAAGTCAATTTCCAATGAGAATAATTTCCATCTGGCATGCTGCATGCAAAGCCATTGGGAAATGATGTGCAGGATGTCCCCACTCCCAAATTAATGCTTAAATAAAGCAACTACCTTACAACACTGGCAGTCCCAATCCACAGGGAATTGCACATCATGTAAAGTGGGAAGAAATCCAACGTAACAGGTTGATGGCTTTTTTCCTGCTGGTGCCTTCCTGATTAGTATCCCTAAATCGAGAAGTTGCCAGTAGAAAATCTAAGCTTTACTGTCCAGGATCAGACACCAAGAATGACCATTTGATCTAGAAGGATTTTTAGAACCTTGGAACTGGCATAATACTTTCAGAAGATAAGAGATAATTAGAGAGAAATAATTTATTTCTGAAGACAGGGAGCCATTTACAATGTCAGCTAGCATGAGGGCTAAGGAGAGAAGTTAGGTAGTCAGAGGTGTCATGCAGACCCCTACCTGCCAAAAATGAGGCATATTTATTTTGTCATATGAACATTGATTTAAAACTGTTGCTGGAGTGAAGAAATGACTTGTTTGAAATCCACCAGACACTGGGCTGGAAGGACATTTGCATACTAAGAGATGCTGCTTGTGGAGACAAAGGACTATTCCCTGCTCCAATTTACCCAAATGGATTTTGATGATCAGACATTGAAGGTGAAAGGAAGCGCATTCCAGAGACTGCTACAGTAATACAATCCACAAACCTCGCAGGAGAGACTGTTCCAAATAAGGGGCTAGTCACATGACTAACCTGCTGGGCAACCTGGGGTTTTTTGAATTGTGGCACAGAAAAAGGAACAGAAGGCAGTGTGCAACTGAAGCTGGAACAATGAAGCCTCTCTCTCTCTCTCTCTCTCTCTCACTTTCTCCCAAGCCACTTGACCCATGGAAGACATGTAAACCTCAAGAGAGAAAAGACTCTGACATTGGAACAACTTGAAGTGTGAACTGGGCCCCAACGAATTGCAAGATATACTGGCAACCAAAGACTCCACATTGAACTTAAAGGACTGTAACTACCAGAAATTGCCTCAAACTTTTCTCCTTTATTCCTTCTCATTTTTCTTGTCTCTATATGCATGTGTGTTTATTGCGTATGCATGCTAGCATGGTCGTGTCTCATATTTGTAGTTGTTAACCGGATTAGAGTTTAAGATGAATAAACTCTACCTTTCTTGTTTAAATCTAAGGAAACCTGTTTGATTTCTTTGCCTTACAATTGGAGCAGTGAACAAGGATTCACTAAGGGGGAGCTAAAAACACGGTGTTTTAAAATTAAACCCTGTTACTGTTAAACAAGGCAAAGGCTGAGAGGAAACCCCTAGACCCCTTCTCACCTGGTCGTAACAGAGGTTTAGTGGAAATGGGATCGAGAGAGCAGGAGATACGTCTCAAGTGTGAGATGAGATCAGTGAGGGCATGGGGAAAGATAGGAGAGACATAACATAAGGACATGAGCTCAGAGCTAGGTCAGGGAGGACCTCTGGGGACGGTTCAGCTTGTTGGGAAAGAAGACAGGAATGTGGCAAAGGAATGGAGTGAGAAGTCTCAATCGTAGTTCAAAGAGGTCCATGAGCTCCTCGCACTTATTTTGGAGGTGAGAGAGGATCAAGTAGGAGCGAGGGGCTTAAGGAGATGGTTGGTAGTCAAGATGACTTGCATTTATAGAGTACCTTTAACATATTAAACTGTTCCAAAGCACTTCACAGGAGCATGAAACAAAATTCAACACCAAGCCACAGGAAATATTAGAAGAGGAGGGAATTCCAGAGCTAAGGCCTAGGCAGCTGTAACCACAGCCAGCAATGTTGAAGCAATGAAAGTCCAGGATCTGCAAGGGGCCAGAATTTGAGGAGCACAGAGATCTCTGAGGGTTGTAGGGCTGGAGAGGTTTATGGAGATAGGAAAGGGCAAGGTCATGGAGGAGTTTGAAAACAAGGATGAGACCGGGAGCCAATGTAGGTCAGTGAGCACAGGGATGATGGGTGAATGGGACATTGTGCAAGTTAGGACATGAGCAGCAAAGGTTTGGATGAGTTCAGTGTTACAGAGAGGCCAATGTGGAAAGTATTGGAATAGTTGAGTCTGTAGATAAGCTAGGGGTTATCTTTGCTTTCCAGAATGATCCTGGAGTAGTAAGGAGTTTTGGCAGAGCTGAGCAGAGGCCTGTTAGTGCTTGATGGGGTCCAGCCAGATCGGGCAATGAATGGCTAAACAAGTTGTGCGCTAGATACACTCAAGTCTACACTCCTTGGGCTTAAGGGACTGAAGATGGGTAACATGCAGGCATAACAACAAAGCTGGGAGAGTGTAAGAGTTTTTACAAAGGATCCAGGACATCAAAAGGGATAGGTGAGGGAATAGTTGCACACATCAGCTGCTGCAGAAGTATTGTGTGGAATGAAGGACCAAAGGCTAGGCAGTTAGAAGTTTGAAATTGAAGATGTAAGTGACTTGGGGGAGAATTCTTTCCAGGAGTGGGCGCAAAAGGAAGTGGGGTTGGTTAGAAATATAAGGAATTGGGCAGAGTGGTCATGCATACATTTTTAAGTGATAAACTATTTAGTTATTAACACATTTTGCAAAAATGAAATATGTAACATTTATTCACAGGGATAATATGAAGATGCAGGTTACCAGCAGAGTCTCATTCAGTGGGCTGGCAGATCAGATGCCAATCTGCTGCACTAATCTGTGTGGTACAATTGTCCAGTTGCCCCCTTCAGCCAAGCAATTTCTATACTGGTAACTCTAAAATGATAAAATTTACCTCATGTTTTCTAAGCTTAATAGAATGTCAATGCAAATATTCATTAACACTGCACTGTCAAGTCATAAGAGTATCCATGGATCTCATAAGAATTGAATAAAGAATATCAGTTAGCCCTTTGGATCTCATTCTTCCTAATACAGCTTTGAGTTCCTCCTGAAAAGCCAGGTATAAACTAAGTTTAACATCTCATCCAAAGAGTAGCACTTCTGACAATACAGCACTCCTTCATTGTTGCACTGAAATGTTAGCTTACGTTAAGCAGTCAAATCTTGGTTTAAGACTCAATCCCACAACCTTCTGCTCTAGAAGCAAATATGCAACCGAGTCAAATTCTCAGCAGTTAGTTAAATCTGCTTCACACAGACAGTAAGCATTGTGAACATATGATGTATGTTGATATTATTTTCAGGGAATAAACTGTTCATTATTACTCAGGAAATGGAGGGCCAAAGGCTAGGTAGTTGGAAGTTTGAAATTGAAGATGTAAGTGACTTGGGGGAGAATTCTTTCCAGGGGTGGATGCAAAAGGAAGTTTGGTTGGAAGGAAATGTGCAATGGTCATTTCACACTCATCGCCAGCTTGTGAGTTCACTGGCAGCTAAATTAAGCAAAGGAAACTATCTCCAATAACTCCACAATGTGTTCTTAGCCATATGAAGGTTTCAAGACCATCCATTATACTTCAAAGCGTCAAGTAATTTCATGCTATTTTTTCTTACCTGCAGCCAGAAATCTACAAGTACCTTGTGACAGTAATTAATTCTGATTGACTTCAGGTTGTGATTATTTACATCAGACACAAGGGTGGAATTTTAATGGATCTAACCCGCTTGAAGCGGGGGGGGGGGGCCGCAAAGGGTCAGAAGCTCAGTCATTGCAGAAGCGGGCTCTGTCATGGCTCTTTAACTCAGCAAACCACTGCCAGGTTTCCTGGCCAATCATAGAGTGTGGACACGATGATGACACCCACCTATCAATGAAGGGACCTTCATTTCAAAGGACCCCAACAGGGATCAGAATGGCTGCATCTTGCATTGGATCTGGACAGTTCTGGAAGCAAAGCAATGGAAGTGAAATGTGGGAAGGCTACTCCCTGGCTCACTGACTCTTCCGTGCAGGTGATGCTGGAGGTGGTGAGAGCCTGAAGACACGCGTTGCTACCCGTCGACAGGAAGAAACCAACTATGAGACTGAACAGGCATAACTGGAACTCACTGAAGCGGTCAGCAGGTGGGAGTGTGGTCCCTAGAACATGGATTCAGTGTCCCAAAATGTTCAATGACATCATAAGGCCAGGAAAGATGAGTGACGACTCACATTCAGATGCCAACCTCCACACTCTAACTTTTCCAGCTTTCTCCAACACAGCACTCCTCAGAACACCCCTTGCAGCTCCACTCATTCCTCTCTCACCAGACACCTTACTTCCCACTTGAACAGCCGCTACACACACTCATCTTCATCTTAGCACCATCTCGCACCCAGCCCTCACAGTGACGCTCCACAAATATTCTCATTCCATCCTCCCCAAACATTCCACTTCTCACACTCATAACTCTGCTTTCTCTCCTTACAGGAGAAGAGAACACAGAACTCCAGGGACAGGCAGAGAACCCAGGGGTAGCCCTGTAGTAGTAGCCACCCTGACCTCTCCAAGAAGACTTTGGTGATTGGCAGGGTGGTGGAGTCCCTGGGCACCGGCAATGGAGAGATGGGGGTCTCCCACATACCTGGTGACAGCATTAGATATCACCCTGCTATTCAACACATAACAGTTACTCCTGCTGAATTGCTTTCATCACCAACTGAAATGTCAAGATCTGCACAATTTAGACTTTGAATCCTTTCCACATGTCAGTTCTAATTCATGTCTTTCATCTCCCACAGGTCCTTCAAGGGTGATGGAGGAGCAGCAATGGGAGGAGGCCGAGGAGTCCTTAGAGGAGGCCGTGCACCCTCCAGTGCTGCTCTTGAGACCCTTACTGAAGGGATGGTCCCAGATCTGTCCAGGCATCCGAATCATATCTTCAGCAACCTAATGGCTTGCTCAATGATTGCCCTTGTGGTCATGTGGCTCCAGTTGTACCTCTCCTCTATATCAGTGGTAGGGTTTCTCACAGGTGTCATGACCCAGCTCCTCAGAGGGTAGCTCTCATCTCCAAGGAGTCACCTACTCACACTATGTGGAGGTGTGAAGACCTGTGGGAGATGTGACTGTTGCAGAATGAAGGAATCATGGCAGCCTCCAGGATATCTTGCACAATATTCATGGAAACATTTTGGTGGTCACACACTAGCTGAATATTGATGGAATGGTATCCCTTCTGCTTGATAAATATTCCAGGCTGATCTGAGGATGCCTTGATAGCCCCTTTTGTGCAGTCAATGACTCCCTGAACTTGTGGGAATCCATCCAGAGCAGCAAATACAAAAGCATCCATTTCTGAATGGCCTCATCAATGTCAAAGTGGACATGAGTGCCAGCCTTAGCAAACAAGGCATTGGTTACCTGCGAGATACACTTGCGGGCAGCAGATTGTGAAATCTTGCAGATGTCACCAGCAGATCCCTGGAAGGAGTCAGAGGTGAAGAGATTCTGGGCTGCGGTGACCTTGACAGCCACCGGCGATAAGTGCCCACCTGGCCCTCTTGGAGGGATTTTGTTCCAGGAGTTTGCAGATGTCAGCAACAATGTGCTGTGAAATCATGAGTCTCCTGAGGCATAGATCATAGGGTCATTGAGTTATACAGCACAGAATCAGGCCCTTTGGCCCATTGTGTCTGTGCTGGCTATCAAGCAGCTATCTATTCTGATCCTATTTTCCAGCACTTGGCCCGTAGCCTTGTATGCTATGGCATTTCAAGTGCTCATCTAGATAATTCTTAAATGTTGTGAGGGTTCCTGCCTCTACCACCTCTTCAGGCAGTATGCTCCAGATTCCAACCACCCGCTGGGTGTAAACGTTTTTCCTCAAATCCCCTCTATACCTCTTGCCCCTTACCTTAAATTTATGCCCCCTGGTTTTAAATACTTCCACTAAGGGAAAAGGTTTTTTCCTATCTACCCTATCTTTGCCCCTCATAATTTTGTATACCTCGATCAGGTCTCCACTCTGCCTTCTCTACTCTAAAGAAAACAACCCCAGCCTATCTAGTCTCTCTTCATAGCTGAAATGCTCCAGCCCAGGCACCATCCTGGTGAATCCCCTCTGTACCCTCTCCAGTGCAATCACATCCTTCCTATAGTCGGACGACCAGAACCATACACAGAACTCCAGCTGTGGCCTAACTAGCGTTTTATACAGCTCCATCATAACCTCCCTCTCATATTCTATGCCTCAGCTAATAAAGGCAAGAATCCATATGCCTTCCTAACCACCTTATCTACCTGTTCTGCTGCCTTCACTGATCTATGGACAAGTACACCAAGGTCCCTCTGACTCTCTGTACATCCTACGGTTCTACCATCCATGTATATTCCCTTGCCTTATTAGTCATCCCAAAATGCATCATCTCACATTTCTCAGAATTAAATTCTATTTGCCACTGCTCTGCCCATCTTACCAGCCCATCTATATTGTCCTGTAATCTAAGGCTTTCCTCCTCACTATTTACGACACCACCAATTTTTATGTCATCTGTGAACATACTGATCATACCTCCTATATTGATGACTAAATCAATAATGTACACTACAAACAGCAAGAGTCCCAGCACCAATCCCTGTGGTACACCACTGGTCACAGGCATCCAATCACAAAAACAACCCTTGACCATCACCCTCTCCCTCCAGCCACTAAGCCACTTTTGGATCCAATTTGCCAAATTTCCCTAGATCCCATGGGCTCTTACCTTCTTAACCAATCTCCCATGCGGGACCTTATCAAAAACCTTACTGAAGTCCATATAGACTACATCAACTGCTTTACCCTCATCTACACATCCAGTCACCTCCTTGAAATATTCAATCAAGTTTGTTGGCTATGATCTCCCCCTGACAAAGTCATGCTGACTATCCCTTATTAATCCCTGCCTTTCCAAGTGGAGATTTATCCTGTCCCTCAGAATTTTTTCCAATAGTTTCCTTACCACTAATGTTAGACTCACCAGCCTGTAATTACCTGGCTTATCCCTACTATCCTTCTTGAATAATGGTACCACATTTGCTGTCCTCCAGTCCTCTGGCACCTCTCCGATGGCCAGAGAGGATTTGAAAATTTATGTCTGAGCCCCTGCTATCTCCTCCCTTGCCTCACATAACAGCCTGGGATACATCTCATCTGGGCCTGGGGATATATCCACTTTTAAGCCCGCTAAAACTGCTAATACCGCCTTCCTTTCAATGCTAATTTGTTCCAGTATATCACAATCCCCCTCCCTGATCTCTACACCTACATCGTCCTTCTCCATAGTGAACACAGATGAAAAGTAATCATTTAAAACCTCACCTACGTCTTCTGGCTCCACACACAGTTTCCCACTTTGGTCCCTAATGGGCCCTACTCTTTCCCTGGTTATCCTCTTGCCCTTAATATACTTATAAAACGCCTTGAGATTTTCTGTTATCTTGTCCACCAGTGTTTTTTCATGCTTCCTCTTCGCTCTCTGAATTACTTTTTAAATTACCCCCCTACACTTTCTATACTCCTCTAGGGCCTGCGCTGTTTTCAGCCCTCTGAATCTGCCATAAGCCTTTTTTTTTTCATGATCCAATCCTCTATATCCTTGACATCCAGGGTTCCCTGGACTTCTTGGTCCTACCCTTCACCTTTACGGGAACAAGTTGGTCCTGAACTCTCACTATTTCCTCTTTGAATGACTCCCACTGGTCTGATGTCGACTTTCCTACAAGTAGCTGCTCCCATTCTACTTTGGCCAGATCCTGTTTTATCATATTGAAATCGGCCTTCCCCCAATTCAGTACCTTTATTTCTGGTCCATCTTTGTCCTTTTCCATAGTTACCTTAAATCTTACAAAGTTATGGTCACGATCCCCGAAATGCTCCCCCACTGACACTTCTACCTCTTGTCCGGCTTCATTCCCTAGGATTAGGTCCAGTATCACCCCTTCTCTTGTAGGACTTTCTACGTGCTGTCTCAAAAAGCATTCCTGTCTGCACTTTAAGAATTCCGCCCCCTTTAAGCCTTTTGCACTAAGACTATCGCAGTTAATATTGGGAAAGTTGAAATCCCCTACTATTATTACCCTATTATTTTTACCCCTCTCTGAGAGTTGCCGACATATCTGCTCCTCTATCTCTCCCTGACTATTTGGAGGCCTGTCATACACTCCCAGCCAAGTGATTGCCCCCTTTTTGTTTTTAAGTTCTACCTATGTAAACTAATTTGAGGAACCTTCTAAGATATCATCCATCCTTACTGCAGTAATTGACTGCTTGATCAATAGTGCAATGCCACCTCCTCTTTTACACCCACCCCCTGTCACGCCTGAAGACTCTATATCCTAGAATATTGAGCTACCAGTCCTGCCCTTCTCTCAACCATGTCTCTGTGATAGTAATAATATCATATTCTCATGTGTTAATCACTGCCCTCAATTCATCTGCCTTACTTGTAAGACTCCTTGCATTAAAATAGATGTAAACCAGCCTTGCATGATTTGCTTGTGCCTTACCAGGTCTTTACTTGCTCTGCCTTCCAGACTGACTTAATTTCTCTTCTATATTTGGCTGTGCATCACCCCCTACTGTACCTCCACTCTGTATCCCATCCCCCTGCCAAATTAGTTTAAACACTACCCAACAGCACTAGCAAACAGCCCAGCAAGGAGGTCCAACATTTTCCCGTAAAGGTAAAGAGGAGGACCAACAAGTCCAGGGAACTCTGGATGTCAATGGATATAGAGGATTGGATAAGGAAAAAAAAGGAGGCTTACGGCAGTTTCAGAGTGCTGAAAACAGCACAGGCCATAGAGGAGTATAGAAAGTGTAGGGGGGTAATTTAAAAAGTAATTCAGAGATCGAAGAGGGGCCATGAAAAAGCATTGGCAGTCAAGATAAAGGAAAATCCTAAGGCATTTTTTAAGTATCTTAAGGGCAAGAGGATAACGAGGGAAAGAGTATTGGGCCAGGATCTGGCCCATTAGGGACCAAAGTGGCAATTTGTGTGTGGAGCCAGAGGACATAGGTGAGGTTTTAAATGATTACTTTTCATCTGTGTTCACTATGGAGAAGGACGATGTAGGTGTAGAGGTCAGGGAGGGGGATTGTGATATACTTGAACAAATTAGCATTGAAAGGGAGGAAGTATTAGCTGTTTTAGCGGGCTTAAAGGTGGATAAATCCCCAGGCCCAGATGAGATGTATCCCAGGCTGCTATGTCAGGCAAGGGGGGAGATAGCAGGGGCTCTGACACAAATTTTCAAATCCTCTCTGGCCATCGGAGAAGTGCCAGAGGACTAGAGGACAGAGAATGTGGTACCATGAAGAGTAAATCATGTTTGATGAAGGGTAAATCGTGTTTGACTAATTTGCTAGAATTCTTCAAAGATGTAACAAGTAAAGAAAACTAGTATGCAGGTGCAGCAGGTAATAAGGAAGGCAAATGGAATTTTGGCATTTATTGCTAAAGGAATGGAGTATAAAAGCAGGGAAGTGTTGCTGCAACTGTAGAAGGCATTAATGAGACCACACCTGGAGTATTGCGTACATTTTTGGTCCCCTTACTTGAGGAGGGATGTAGTTGCATTGGAGGCAGTACAGAAAAGGTTCACTAGATTGATTCCAGAGATGAGGGGTTTGTCTTATGAAGAGAGATTGAGCAATTTAGGCCTTTACTCTCTAGAGTTTAGAAGAATGAGTAGAGATCTAATTGAGGTATATATGAGGATTAAGGGGATTGACAAAGTAGAGAGGATGTTTCCTCTGGTGGGGCAATCTAGAACGAGAGGTCATAGTTTTAGGATAAGGGGCAGCAGATTTAAAACAGAGATGAGGAGAAATTAGTTCTCTCAAAGGGTCGTCAGTCTGTGGAATTCGTTACCCCAGAGTGTGGTGGACGCCGGGACATTGAGTTAATTTAAGGAGGAGATAGACAGATTTTTAATTAGTAATGGGTTGAAGGGTTATGGAGAACGGGCAGGAAAGTGGAGTTGAGGATGAGATAAGATCAACCATGACTGTATTGAAGGGTGGAGCAGGCTCGAGGGGCTGAATTGCCTACTCCTGCTACTCGTTCTTATGTTCTTATGTTCATATTCAAAAAGGGTAGCAGGGATAAACCAGGTAATTATAAGCCAGTGAATTTAACATCAATGGTAGGGAAACTATTGGAAAAAATTCTGAGAGACAGGATTAATCTCCACTTGAAGAGGCAGGGATTAATAAGGGATAGTCAGCATGGCTTTGTCAGGGGGAGATTGTGTCTCACAAACTTGATTGAATTTTTCGAGGAGGTGACTGGATGTGTAGATGAGGGTAAAGCAGTTGATATATTCTACTAGAACTTCAGTATGGCTTTTGATAAGGTCCCACATGGGAGATTGGTCAAGAAGGTAAGAGCCCATGGGATCCAGGGCAATTTGGCAAATTGGATCCAAAATTGGCTTAGTGGCAGGAGGGAGAGGGTGATGGTCACGGGTTGTTTTTGCGAATGGAGGCCCGTGACCAGTGGTGTACCACAGGGATCGATGCTGGACCCTTACTATTTGTAGTGTACATTAATGAATTAGATGTCAATATAGGAGGTATGATCAGTAAGTTCGTAGATGATGCGAAAATTGGTGGTGTCGTAGATAGTGAGGAGGAAAGCCTTAGATTACAGGACGATATAGATGGGCTGGTAAGATGAGTAGAGCAGTAGCAAATGGAATTTAATCCTGAGAAGTGTGAGGTGATGCATTTTGGGAGGACTAACAAGGCAAGGGAATATAAAATGGATGGAAGGACCCGAGGAAGTTGAGAGGGTCAGAGGGACCTTGGTTAACTTGTCCATAGATCACTGAAGGCAGCAGCACAGGTAGATAAGGTGGTTAGGAAGGCATATGGAATACTTGCCTTTATTAGTCGAGGCATAGAATATAAGAGCAGGGAGGTTATGACAGAACTGCATAAATTACTGGTTAGGCCACAGCTGGAATACTGTGTACAGCTCTGAGCACCACATTATAGGAAGGATGTGATTGTACTGGAGAAGATGCAGAGGAGATTCACCAGGATATTGCCTGGGCTGGAGCATTTCAGCTATGAAGAGCGACTAGATAGGCTAGGGTTGTTTTTCTTGGAGCAGAGAAGGCTGAGGGGAGACCTGATTGAGGTATACAAGATTATGAGGGGCATTGATAGGATAGATAGGAAGAACTTTTTTCCCCTAGCGGCGGGGTCAATGACCAGGGGGCATAGATTTAAGGTAAGGAGCAGGAGGTTTAGAGGGGAGTTGAGGAAAAAATGTTTCAGCTAGAGGGTGGTTGGAATCTGGAACACACTGCCTGAAGGGGTGATAGAGGCAAGAACCCTCACAACATTTAAGAAGTATTTAGATGAGCACTTGAAATGCCATAGCATACAAGACTATGGGCCAAGTGTGGGAAAATGGGATTTGATTGGATGGGGGCTTGATAGTCGGCGCAGACGCATTGGGCCGAAGGGTCTGTTTCTGTGCTGTATAACTCTGACTCGAAGCCCTTTAAAAATGGTGTCATCGCTGGTGCACAGGCAGCTGACGCCATTGCCGGGGACGGCCAGTCTACTTCCTCCTCGTGATCGGGGGTGGGGGCAAGGCCACCCTGACTACTTAAATGAGCCGCTGAGCTTAAGATCGCGGCAGGTCTGCAACGTGCAGGCTGCCATTGTTTTCGCCCGCTGCCGATTTCGGAGGCGGGAGTATAAATTTCAGCCCATGGTTCAACTCAACAGCAAACCGTTACATTTTGTGTTGCAACAGCACCCCATTTCTCATAGAATGGTAAAGCTTCCAATTGACAAACTTCCAACTTATGAACAATGCTACACATTTTCTGTTAGTACTACAAAGGTGATAGAAACAATTGCATGGTAATAAATTCATTCTTGGGTTCAGATTATGAAAAAGGTTGATTGAACTTCACGCTTGTGGTTTATTATATCACTCAGCTCCTTATTGAGAATTTTGATTCAGAATCACTCTTTGGTGTTAATTGTTCTTTCTATATAAGGCACATTTACTACAGGAAACTGATAATATATAAGATCGGTAAAATAATTTCTCCTTCTCACAAGATATTGATAACATAAGTATCTCCGTTGGTACTACTGAAAATACCTCATCTTTGTCATGAGAGCATTATACACAATAAAATAAAATTAATATCCTAGCAGATATTACAAAATTAATCACAGCATTATAGTATTGATGCTGAGCCTTGTATTTAGATTTTTGTCACCCTTGCAAATTGCTTAATTGGCACAAAAGGGCAAGCAACAAAGAACAGTGGGCTGCAGGTATGTACTGCTAATGCCTTGCATTGAAATTTCTCAGGCTTGGCTGAAATACAGGGAAAGAGAAGAAAATTGAATGGAAGCCAAATATTCCAATTCTCTGAATAAAGGAATAGTGTGTGATAGGAAGGCAACAAACGAAAAAGTGGAGAAATTTTAAATAACAATCAAGAAATTCTTTGTCTTTATATCGTGCCTTTAACATTATGAGAATATCCCAAAGCACTTGATACCAATTGCTTACCTTTATAGTGTAATTAATGTTATATAGGCAAACATAGCAACTAATTTCCTTATAGCAAGCGCAAAAAATAAATGAATGAACAGATGGCTTATTTTTGGGGATGTTGGTTGAGAAAGGAATGTTGGTTTGGACTCTGGGGGAACCCACTCTTCTTAAAATATCACCACCAGATCTTTTACATTCACCTAAGCAGGCGAGTTTGAGATGCGGAATTAGTTTGGGACAAGCTGATATTCAAAAATTCTATTAATTATCGCTCCAACAAATGGAAATGGAGAGAATCTGGGAGCCCTTCTTGCTGATGATCCCCCTCCCCTCACCTACCAAGGCTGCTGCTCCTTCAGGTATTCTTTCACTTGTGGTCCCTGCTCTCAAAATAGACAGTGTTTTTAACTCTGCATCAGTGATCAGTTTTACTCCTTTCCAATGGAATAAGCTAATGAGAAGGGGAATTACTGCTCCTAACCTACCCTGCATATGTAATAGGCCTCCTGGACCTCTGGAAGAACAGCTGGCAAATTTATAGCAGAGTCCTGTGGACAGGTGGAAGTCCTGCCCCACCACCAATCAGAAGAAAATCCAAACTGCTGGCTTTCTATTTGGAGTTCACCTCTGAACTAGCTGTATCTGCTTTAATAGCAATTCACAGTGCTGTATGCTCCACTTGCTTCTACTCCTACAAATGAACGGTTGGAAGATAGCTTGATTTCTCCGTTGTTGTTTACTTTTCATATAACCTGATTCCACCATCTAATCCTTTCTCATGTTTCAGTAGAGTCTCATGCCAATCTGTATGTTCTGCTAATTCGGTATTCTAGTAGCAGTGCAATAACGTCTTGCATAATTCTTCTGTCCACTTACAATCACCACTACTCAGCTGTCACTGTTAACCCAAATAATTCATCAGTCGCATCATTACAAAGGCATATAATATACGTCGATGCTATTTACAGGTCATCAACTATTCATCAGCACTCAGACAATGACAGAATCACTGCATGTTTCCTATCAGCCTTCTAGGAGTTATCATACTTCAACTACATAAAACATCTGGAAACTGATGTTAACTGAACATCCTCTGATGGCAAAAATAATAACTGGAAATCAGAGGAGAACTGAGCCCAATAACACCACAGTATACATTTTATATATAAAAAAAGCAGTGTGTATGGTGATGTGATGCGCAACCCGATGTACAAGTAGATGTCAGCCACAGAGATGGTAAGAACAATTTACCTCAGTGCTTCTTTGAAGAAGAGAAGAAGAGTTTAGGGTCCTGCCTCTTATCATGCTTCTTTTTCCTCAAGATCCTCAACTTCTCCAAGCATTAGTTTCTGTTATCTGTAGCTGTATCCTACAAAGAATGCAACTCCACCACCTGCATCTTGTCCCACACTAACTCCTACTTGCCTTCATCCCTATTCTTATTGACTGCCACTGGCTCCCTGGACCCCAGCCCTTTTAATTCAAAATGTTGGCTTTTTTCACAAATCCCTTCATAGCCTTGTCCCTCCTTAACTCTTCAACTTTCTCCAATTCTACAAGCCAGCCTTTGCCCTATGGTTCCCTGACTCTGGCCTCCACTGCACCTCCCCCTTTATTCTGCTGTTCCTCTTTTGATGGCAGATGTTTTAATCATCTCAGGTGTACCTTCAGGAACTCTTCCAAATCTGCTGCTTCTCTAAACTTCACAATAACCTTTCTTTTTGACCGTTTGTTTGGTTGTCTCTCCTAACTCTTCTACTCATGCTTGATGTCGACAATCTCCATTGTAAAGTGCCCTGTCATTATGTGAAAGAGGCTACAAAGACACAAATGACTGACATTTACTGAGCCATGCCTGAAGTATGCATATGTAGATGTTGGGCAAGGACAGGATCTGATTAAAATATGAATTCCCTCATGGCTAAATGACCAACATTCACTGTTTAGATTCACATAGAAACAAAATACCAGAGGCTGACTTGCAGCTGTGGATCGATTTTCCAGCACAAAGTCAGTTGAAAAGAGAAAGGGAAAATTTTGATGAGCAAATGCTTTTTAAAAATTTACATCCTTATTAAATACAAAGAGGTGATCATTAGAATTCTTTGAATAAACCTGTATATTTGACTGAAACGAATAGTTAGAAATAATTTTGACTTTAAAAGGCAGATAAATATTTTTTATTCAGCTAACATATTGATATGGAACCTAGGTATTCAACTATGATTATAGCAGTTTAATTATGCACCAAATGCTTCATGAAATATACTACCAGATGATCAATATTTTTAAGTAAAATGGTATTAGAAAACAATTTTAAAAGTAAATTTAGATTTTCACAGGAATGGATGAGGTCTCAAAGCAACAGTTCCAGTAAAAGCTGCAATGATGATAGCTCAAGCTATAATTATAAGTAAATCATGAACTGTGAGATAAAAATCAGCAGGAAATTATATCCAATGAAGCATGTGCTGATCCAATTACCTCATATGCTGGCACCACAACAAGGAATTGATTAATTCATCTTTTGTGTTCAGTCTAGCTAAAATTCCACATGCTCAGGAAGAGCTTGAATTCTAGTTTCCAAGTCTATATTATCTCACAATGACTCTTCCTAAGCACTGCCTTTGGTAATATTGCTTTGCATTTCATGCATTCACTTGTTATGCTACTGTTTATTATTCACTATGAAGCACCAATCGATGATGCTGTTTAACCAGAGAGGCACGTCAGATGCTCCTCCTTTTCATCTCTATTTAAAGAATGCTCATATGATACTTTCATCCCAGACATCTTTGCTTACAATTACAATTCTTGATCAAAATATAGGGGCCCAGAAATTGCATTGTGCAGCACACAATTTTTGGGCACTGTGCAGACAACTAAGGCCTCAAAATGACAGGCAGGAAACACTGCACACTTCCAGCCAGACAAATGCCGGCCACCATATTGGGTAAGGACAAAAAAGAGATGTCCTTTACCCATACCTGAAGCAGATATGAGGACGTTTGCATATCCAAGGAAAGAGCCTAAGGTTTGCTTGAAGTTTCTTTTCCAAAATTGGCTTACCCTGAGACAGCCATTCTCTGCACTCAGAGAATTCAGCCCTATAGATCGCCTGCAGCAAAGAAGTTAAGTAGCTTACTTGAACATGAAGCTGGGAGAAATGCTCCTTCTGACCCTACATTTAATCAACCTCCGGATTGCCCCATTCCCAAACCTACCCCTTCCAGCCTCCTCTCCCGCCCCCACCACCCCCCCACACCCCCTGCAATCATGGATCCTCCAACCTCTGAATCTTTGGGCCAGTAAGTTTATTTTGATAGAAAATAAGACATGCCCACCATTTGGAAACATGCTGGCCTACACAGGGGTCATATCCCACACCACTATATTGATGAAGTTAATGAGAGCTCAGTGCCCATTATTTTCTGTGGAACATTATCCCCAATTACAATCACAGCTGCATTACTTAATTTTCTATGGCATGTACAGGACATCCTTGTGCCAATTCTATTTACTACTTTCAGGTGAAGTGCACAGGAGGAACTCAGTGACAAGAAAAAAACATATATCTTATTCATATTGCACAGATATGTGGGATATTGTCACCTGGTGAGGGTTTTGCGTTTACCCAATTTATTAATGAGTGCATAAATAAATATTGAGATTTCAAATGTAGCCCTACAATGATCACATCTATCATGCAACATTGAGTGGTGGATTCAAACAGAATCAACATTGATAGAAAGATTTTGTGAAAGGTTGAAAAGCAGCAGATTTGGTATGAAAAAATACATTAAATCATTAAAATAAAAGCAAAATACTGCGGATGCTGGAAATTTGAAATAAAAACAAGAAATGCTGGAACCACCCAGCAGGTCTGGCAGCATCTGTGAAAAGAGAAGCAGAGTTAACGTTTCGGGTCAGTGACCCTTCTTCGGAACTGACAAATATTAGAAAAGTCACAGGTTATAAGCAAGTGAGGTGGGGGTGGGGCAAGAGATAACAAAGGAGGTCTAGATTGGACCAGGCCACATAGCTGACCAAAAGGTCATGGAGCAAAGGCAAACAATATGTTAATGGTGTGTTGAAAGACAAAGCATTAGTACAGATTAGGTGTTAATGCACTGAATATTGAACAGCAGCAAGTGCAAACCTGAATAAAAAACAGTGGGTAAGCAAACTGAACAAACTAAGATGAAATGAAATAAATGCAAAAAAAAGATTGTAAAAAAGAACGTTAAAAAAAAAAGAAGTAAAAATAACTTTACCCATTTACCAACAGTCCCACACTTTACCTTCACTCCATTACTGACCATCATTGCAGCCTCTTGGCCACAATGCAAAAATTAAAGCCAACACAAAATAAACATTCCAAACCAAATTTATAATTCAAGCCATGTTGAGATGGCGCAGTCCAAAGTCAGGCCTTCACACACAAATTACACACAAATGCCAACAAATCACCCTTGTGCATTCCCTTAGTGTCTGTGCTGTGTGTCTTTGCCTGTTCTGGTGCTCCTACGCAGTGTTACCTCAGTGGCTGCAGAATGGCTGCTGGAAGACTGCTGACTTTTTATGGGGGTGACTGCAGATCGCCTTGGAGGATGACCTCAAACAGCTCTGGGCCTAGAAGGCCTGGCTTCAGACTGCACCATCTCAGCATGGGCAATAGCAATCTCAGCTGCCTGGCTGACATGTAATAGCAAGTGCACCGACAGAATGACAATGGTGGGAGGACAAATCCTGAGAGAGGACAGCAGGTTCCTGCTCAACAGAACAAATGTCAGCTATTGGGGGTGGCACCTTAGCAATCCTAGTAATCTGTTGACAAGACAGATTGTTGCACTGCTGCAACACCCTACAAGCACCTTTGATCACTGGTATTCACAGCTATGATGACAGCAGACTGAGCTTGTGTGGCAGCAAGCTGAGCTTGCATGACTTCAGTCTGAGCTTCCACTACAGAACTCAGGCATTAGGTGGCTTCTGCTTGTGCTGCAATAGAAACTGAGACTCAGCCATCAGATGCTGCATCATGATAGGGTTTGCAAGTGTGCTAATGGAGTTGGCTGCCACTTACGGGCTAGAAATGATGGGCCCCAATCTCTGTACAAAGCCCTGTGCCAAGTTGGTGCTGGACTCCTCAGTGCTCCCTGAGATTGACTGCAGGCTTTCTATCAGTTGTGTCTTTGCATCAATTCATTGTGCACACCCATCAACCTTTGCCTATAGACTGTCTCATTGAGTCCCCTCCAGCAGAGCTCATGTATAACCTCGTTCTCCAACAAGTTGGCAACTGTGCTACCCTTATTCCATGCCCTGGCTGCAGGTCACTCATGCCCAATATCTCACCACGCTCAGTTCCCACTTCTGAGCTATTGTCTAAATAATGGGCAGTGTCAGTATTGGAACTGGTGGCTACGAGTGGGACAGCGAGTGTTTCTTCTTCCTCACTGATGTCCTGCTCTTCCATCTCTTCCTCTTCCACCACTGCCTGGCCAGGTTGCAGTTCTTAGGCATCTGAAAGGAGAAAAACAACAGGGTATGGCTGTGGTGAGGAGAGGGAGTGGAAGCAAGAGATGTGCGCTTATACCATGTGCAGCTTGTAAATCAGGCGAGATTATGCAATGACGGGTAAGTGGGATATGAGAAGGATTAGGTATGAGTATGCAATGGTCTTTGATGGTTTCAGCCCTGTCACTGCCCACAACCTCGGTCATGGCCACTCCAATGACAGCAGGCACTGTTAATCTGTTAATTGTGTATCAGTTGTTTGATTGTATGCAGGTGGAGGGTGTTAATTGGCATCTTACTTGAGCATGTATAAGCAGACACTTACTGAGACTGGGGGAGGGTTTGAGTGAGGAGCTATGTTTGTAATCCTTTTATTCTGTACAATAAATGTCAAACTGAATAAAGATAGGCTCCAGCATTATCCTTCCATAACAAGCTGTCTGGAGTTTAACAGGCACCATCGCCTCCATTAGGGTAAGGACAGGCATCCGTGCCTGAACTTGCTGGTTAGCTGCTGCTGCCTCCGCCCATGTATTACCTTGTCCTGCAAATGAGAGGGAAGTGTGTCAGTGTGTGGTATGAAATGTGTTTTGGTGATGTAGTTCTTATGCTTGAACAGCTGGCAGTATGTGCAGCTTTGAGATGTGGGCGTGAAGTTTGCTGCAGTGCAAAGTGGGTGAGGGTGGGGTGAAGCTTTGAATGTGATATGTGAGTTTTAATTGGTAGAGATTGTTGGTAGGTGAGTGATAGAGGTGTGGTGCATTGTGCAGTGTGTGAGACTGGTGGTGCAGTTGGAGGGAATGTGACATTTGAAGATACATTCACTGACCTTGCCCACTCAGTGATATTACTGAACTTGCAGCACTGCATCCCCAGGTCTTTGATACTTGACACCTGGCATTGACCTCCTTGGCCATCTGGTCTCACTGCCTTTGCAAAGTTTGTCTGGAGAGCCTTCTGGCCCTCTGTGGATAGATGACTTCTGTCCTTCTCTCCACCTCCTGTACCAAGGCCTCCAGTGCAGCATTGGAAATTTGTGAGCCCGCTTTCTGCCATGTTGTGCCATTTTTGTGGCTTTTCCATGACAATATCACTTTTGCAATGACTTCCATTATCTGCTTCCCCCTTTAAGAAATGCAGATTGGCTTTAAGCAGTGCAAGCTAGCTTTAACTCATGCCAGCCTCTTGTGATTTTGTACTCCCTGCAGCCACTCAACAGCAAGCTTAGTGCTGGCTGCACTCTACAATAAATTAGCAACATGAAGTTTATATGCTGCCTGCATCAGAAGCAACGAGCGCAGGTTGATCCTGTTTTGGGGGTTATTGAATTTCGCAGCCAATGTTTCAGACTTGAACCATTGAAAATGAGGATTTTTATTTGAACTGACATTCTTCTTAACAGAATGCACATCTGAAAATGTAAAAGTCATCTACCAGCTGCATTAGCCACCTCAGGCTCATAAATATTTATATAACATTTTGACCAGCGGTCAAAAAAGATATTGTGGGATATTTAAGTACAGACTTCTGACTAAAAATGTAATATTGCTACTGGTGGCTTGTGGCATGAAAAATATTATTGTATAGTCAAAAGGAACAGGGCATTGTGACAGGTTGCTTTGCAATTGCTTGTATTGATTGTTGCCAAGGACTGGGGTTCTTAACCTTTTGATTTCTAAGGCCACCCCACCCAACATTATAAAGTTTCCACAGATCCCCTGTAACACAGCACAAGCACTTATTCTGCATAAAACGTAGTTACACAGTTAAACAATGAGCCGGCACAGACCCAATGGACCAATTGGCCTCCTTCTGTGATCTATGGCCAGGCCTGGGGAGCCAGACTGGGATTTTTTACTCCCCAGGCCTTTAAGTGGCCTTAGGTGGGACTTACACCTCCTTGAGACAGGAAGTCCTGCCTAATAGAGCTGCTGGCCAATCAGCGGGCCGGCAGCACTTAGGCCCAGCAGCGCCACCGGGAGCGGTGGCCACTGCTGGGACTACACCCAGCCATCAGAGGCAAGAGGAAGGACGGCCCCAGAACTAAACTAAGTTTTCAGGGCCTTGTCGGGGACAATCGGTCAAGCCTCGGCGAGGCAAGGTTGAGGGGGGGGCAGGTTGGGTTAGGGAGGCGGGGTGAGTGCGGTGTGTTGGGGGCGATTGGGGCTTCAGGGGTAGCTCTCCATGGAGCATAGGGTGCCTGATCAGGAGGCACCCACTCGGCCGCAAGAAGGCTGCCTGGTTTCACCAGACAAGGTTTTTGAGGCATCTGCTGTCCGGCCACCAAGGGTAAAATACCCACGGTGGCAGGTGGAGGCCCTTAAGTGCCAGTTATTTGGTCACTTAAGGGCCATGATTGGCATGGGGCAGGCGGGCCATTTCTTGCTACTGGTCACTGCCGTCCCACGTAAAATTGCAGCAGGGGCAGGAAGGGGTCGGCAATAGCCCGCCCACCAACACCCCCTCCACCATCAACTCAATTTTACACCCTTCCCAGCCACCGGCCCGCTCGTTTGGGGGGTGCAAACTTCCGGCCTATGAGTCTATGGAATATGATCCATCACTTTGTACTGTCTGAGCACTGTAACCTGTCTCTCTCCGAACTTGTTACACTCTGTTCTCTCAGGTCTAATCCCAGCATTGTGATCTAACCTGCTGACAAGGGTGGACCATGACCTCACCACCGAACATCAAGCCACTGTCTCCAGGACTGGCAGTGACCTCATCCCTTCCGGAGATCTTCCCTCTACAGCTTCCAACCTCACAGTCCCGCAACCCCGGACTGCCCGCTTCTACCTCCTACCAAAATCCATAAACAGAACTGTCCGAGTCGACCCATCATTTCAGCCTGTTCCTGCCCCACTGAACTTATTTCTTCCTATCTTGACTCTATCTTTTCTCCCCTCATCCAGTCTCTTCCCACTTACATCTGTGACTCTTCTGACACCCTATGTCATCTCAACAATTTCCAGTTTCCTGGCCCTAACCGCCACCTCTTCACTATGGAAGTCCAATCTTGCTACACCTCTATCCCCCAGCAGGACAGTCTTAGGGCTCGCTGCTTCTTCCTTGTACAGAGATCCAACCAGTCCCCATCCACCACCATCCTCCTCCGCCTGGCTGAAATTGTTATTACATTGAACAACTTCTCCTTCAATCCACTCATTGCCTTCAAATAAAAGGCGTTGCGATGTGTACCCGCATGGATCCTAATTACGCCTGTCTTTTTGTGGGATGCGTCGAACATTCCTTGTTCCAGTCCTACTCAGGTCACATCCCACAACTCTTTTTCTGGTACATTGATGACTGTATCGGTGCCACTTCCTGCTCTCGCCCTGAACCGGAAAACATCATCAACTTTGCTTCCAATTTCCTCCCTTCTCTCACCTTTATATGGTCTATCTCCAACATTTCCTTTCCCTTCCTTGACTTCTTTGTCTCCATCTCTGGGGATAGGCTGTCTACTAATATTCATGATAAGTCTATTGACTCTCAGAGCTACCTTGGCTACACTTCCTCACACCCTGTTTCCTGTAAGGACTCCATCCCAATCTCCCAGTTTCTACATCTCCGACGCATCTGCTCTGATGATGCAACCTTCCAAGACAACACTTCTGATATGTCTTCCTTTTTCCTCAACCGAGGATTTCCCCCACTGTGGTTGACAGGGCCCTCAACCGTTTCCCGCACTTCTGCCCTCACCCCTTCCCCTCCCTCTCAGAACTGCGACAGGGTTCGCCTTGTCCTCATTTTCCATCCACAGCCTCCACATCCAAAGGATCATCCTCCACCATTTCCGCCACCTCCAGTGTGATGCCACCACCAAACACAGCTTTCCTTCCCCTTTTCTGTCAACATTCCAAAGGGATTATTCCCTCTGCGACACCCTGTTCCACTCCTACATCACTGCCGAAATCTCATCCCCCTTCCCACGGCACCTTCCCATGCAATTGCAGGAGATGTAATACCTGCCCTTTTACCTCCTCTCTCCTCGCAATCTGAAGCCCCAAATACTCCTTCCAGGTGAAGCAGCAATTTACTTGTACTTCCTTCAATTTATTATACTGTATTCGCTGCTCACAATGCGGTCTCCTCTACAGTGGGGAGACCAAACGCAGATTGGGTAACCGCTTTGTGGAACACCTCTGCTCAGTCCGAATGCATGACCACAAGCTTCTGGTTGCTTACCATTTCAGCATACCCCCCCTGCTCTCATGCCCACATTTCTGTCCTTGGCCTGCTGCAGTGTTCCAGTGAACATCAATGCAAGCTAGAGAAGCAGCACCTGGTCTTTCAATTAGGCACTCTACAGCCTTGTGGACTCAACCTTAAATTCAACAATTTCAGAGCATTACTGGTCTTTTTCTATCACTTTCTATTTTTTTATTATTTTATTTTATTTTTTAACCATGTGCCTGTTTTTCATGTGGACAGAACTGCTCATTATTCTGCCATTAACACACTCTCTGGATTAATGCTTTGTCTTTCACCACAAGCATTAAATGCTCTCTGCCCTATCATATACCTCCCCTTTTGTTCTCTTGCCCACCAAATCCCACTGCCCCCCCCCCTCACTTCACTTGCTTAAAACCTATTTCTTTTCTAAGCTTTGCCAGTTCTGATGAAAATTCACAGAACTGGAACGTTATATCTGCTTCTCTCTCCACAGATGCTGCTTGACCTGCTGAGTATTTCCAGCACTTTCTGTTTTTACTTCAGATTTCCATCATCTGCAGTATTTTGCTTATATTCTTTCTCTTTCTGTCAGGGTATCTTCTCCCATTTCCATTTCCATGAGCTTCACTCTGTTTTCCCAACATCTCTGACTGTGTCAAACCTGAACTTTGACAACCAACTCCGCTTAAAAGTTGCTACTGTGACATTGACTGATTAGTCTTAATCAAAGCCCCTGGCTCACTTTGCTCTAATGGTGGATTCTGTGATACCAGCAAACTTTCAATTTCTTTGTAAATTTCCCTTTCTTCCTGATTTTCACTTTGGATTGTGGAACGAATTTGAACTAGAGGAGGGTTATCATGCTCTCCTTTTGTCAGATTCCCTCATCCAAGCAAATGACCTGCATCGCACTGATGGAGCCTCTCTGATCTTCACTAGATATGTGAATGCACCTCGATTCTTTACAACTCCAACCACATTCTTCGTCTTACCACCTCAGTGGTTTTTCACCATGGCCTTCTGACCAGCATTAAACTGTCCAGGTTTCATGCCTGGTTTATCATATCTTCTCTTTGTCTTACTTTTCTCTCACTTACTTTGCTATTGATGTCAAGCTTAAGCAAACTAAATCTTGTCCTAGGAGCATGTTTAAACATTAACTCATAAGGTGAGCAACATGATGTGGACTGTGAGGTTATTCTGTAAGATAACAGAAAATTGTCTAGCCTGTATCAAAGGGAAACATAGGAATCACTGCCTAGCTTGTCATCTAGCAAATACTTTTGTAAAAACCTCTTCACAATCTGCACACTCCTTTCTGCAGCACCATTCAATGCTGGGTGATATGGTGGCATCAGAGTGTGTTTGACTCCATTCTTACTCAGAAATATTCCAAACTCTTATGAAGTAAACGTGGGCCGTTGTCTGACACCAGCACCTCTGGCAACTCATAAATTGCAAATCAATTTCTCAAAACCTCAACAGTTTTGCACCCTATAGTATTGGGCATAAACTCAACATTTATCCACTTGCTATCGTTATCTACCAAAACAAAGTACTCTTTCCCTTCCACTTCAAAGAAATTGACATGTGCTCATTCCCATGGTTTCCTTGTGTTGGACCACAAAATTAAAGGAACTTTGGGTGAATCATTTCTCATTCAGAGACACACTTGGCAACTTTTCACCATTTCTACAATATCTCTGTCTACCTTTGGATACCAAAAATAGCTTCTTGTTAGTGCTTTCATATGAACTATCCCTGTGTGCTCTTGATGTAGTTCCTCTAATAACCTCCCTCGATATCTTGGCAGATTAACGATTTTGAAACTGCAATGGAGACAGCCTTGATCTACACTCCATTCATTTTTACGTGTGCAATACTCCTTTAGTTTCTCATCCCAAACAGTTTAGGCCAACCATCTTGACATAATTTAACACTTTACCGAGCACCACAGCCAGAAAGTTTATTCCCTAATTTCTCTGGCGGAATTCGTGTATGTAAAGTAATTCACAAAAATGAATCAGTCTTCACAGTAAGTTTAGAAATAACATCCACGTTAGCATGATCTGCTGACATACGATATTTAATATTTTACTGATGGGCCATCAAAATCAATTCCCATCTCTGAAGCTGTACTACCACCAAGGATGATACCCTCTTCTTTGAACCAAACATGACTATAAGGGCTTGGTAGTCAGTTAACAAAGTGAATTTCCTACCATGCAGGTACTTGTGGAACATTGTAACACCATAGGTGATGGCTAACGCGCCTTTCTCAACTTGTGAGTAATCTTGCTCTGACTTTGTTAATGTACATGAAGCATATTCTACAGGCCTCTCCACACCATCTCCCATTCTGAATTTTTTTTTTCTTTCAGGGGATGTGAGCATCATTGGGAAAGCCAGCATTTATTGCCCATTCCTAATTGCCCTTGAGAAGGTTGTGGTGAGCTGCCTTCTTGAACCGCTGCAATCCATCACAGAGTTCCAGGATTTTGACCCAGAGACACTGAAGGAATGGCGATACATTTTCAAGTAAGGATGGTGTGTGGCTTGAAGGGGAACTTGCAGGTGGTGATGTTACCATGTGTCTGCTGCTCTTGTACTTCTAGGTTGTAGAGGGTGTAGGGTTGGAAGGTGCTGTCGAAGGAGCCTTGGTGAGTTTCTGCAGTGCATCTTAGATATGGCGCACACTGCTGCCACTGTGCGTCGGTGGTGAAGGGAGTGAATGTTTAGCTTAGTGGATGGGGTGCTGATCAAGTGGACTGCTTTGTTCTGGATGGTATCAATCTTCTTGAGTGTTGTTGGAGCCACATCCATCCAGGCAAATGGAGAGTATTCAATTACACCCCTGACTTATGCCTTGTACTTGGTGGACAGGCTTTGGAGAATCAGGAGGTGAGTTACTTGCATCAAAATTCCCACTCTCTGAGCTGTTCTTGTAGCCATGGTATTTATAAGGCTGATACAGTTAAGTTTCTGGTCAATGGTAACCCCCAGGCTGGATTCAGCGATCGCAATGCCACTGAATGTCAAGGAGAGATGGTAAGTTTAGTTTACTTAGTTTAGTTTAGAGATACAGCACGGAAACAGGCCCTTCGGCCCACCGAGTCTGTGCCGACCATTAACCACCCATTTATACTAATCCTACACTAATCCCATATTCCTACCACATCCCTACCTGACCCTATATTTCCCTACCACCTACCTACACTAGGGGCAATTTATAATGGCCAATTTACCTACCAACCTGCAAGGCTTTTGGCTTGTGGGAGGAAACCGGAGCACCCGGAGAAAACCCACGCAGACACAGGGAGAACTTGCAAACTCCACACAGGCAGTACCCAGAATTGAACCCGGGTCGCTGGAGCTGTGAGGCTGCGATGCTAACCACTGCGCCACTGTGTTTTTTTGTTGGAGATGGACATTGCCTGGCATTTGTATGGCATGAATGTTACTTGCCACTTATCAGCCCAAGCCTGGATATTGTCCAGGTCTTGCTGCATTTCTACATGGACTGCTTCAGTATCTGAGGAGTCACGAATGGTGCTGAACATTGTGCAATCATCAGCAAACATCCCCACCTCTAACCTTATGATGGAGGGAAGGATATTGATGAAGCAGCTGAAGATAGTTGGGCCTAGGACACTACCCTGAGGAACTCCTGCAGTGATGTCCTGGAACTGAGATGATAGGCCTCCAACAACCACAACCATCTTCCTTTGTGCTAGGTATGACTCCAACCAGTGGAGAAATCCCCTCCCCCCCCTCCCCACCCCCGACCCCAATTCCCATTGACTTCAACCTTGGCAGGATTCCTTGATGCCACAATTGGTCAAATGCTACCTTGGTGTCAAAGGCAATCACTCTCACCTCCCCTCTTGAATTCAGCTCTTTTGTCCGGACATGGACATGAGGTCAGAAGCTGAGTGGCCTTGGTGGAAACACCACACCTAACCCTTTTGATGAGGCATCACATGTGAGAACCAGTTGTTTCTTGGAATCATAGTGGGGCAAAACAGTCAGTACTTTCTTTACTTTTTCAAATGCTCTCTAGCACTCAACAGGGCACACCCAAGCAATTCTGTCTTTGCGCCATTTATACAGTGGGGCGAATGTGTTAGCTAAGTCGGGGATGAACTCAGAATAACACACCACAATCCCTATGAAAGTTCTAAGTTCTTTTTTGTTCTCTGATCTCTTTGATTTAAAATCCCTCAACCTTCTCCTGCGTTGGGTGGATACATTCACCATCTATTTCGTGACCCAGGTATGTGAATCTTGACACCATGAAAGAACAATTGTGCTTTTTCACTTGGATGCCATACTCTTGAAGTCGATCTAGAGCTTCTTTCAACCTTACAATTTGCTCTTCCTCTGTTACTGCTAATGAAAATGTCATCTAAGAAGCAGCACACTCCCTTCAGGCCATTTAGTAATTGATCCATGACACTGTGGAAAAGTGTGGGGGCAGTAGATACCTCAAATGGTAACCTTTAGTATTGGTACAACCCTTTGTGTGTATGAATGGTAAGCAGTTCCTTGCTCTTGTCAGTTAATTCTAATTGCAAGTAAGCATTTGACAGATCTATCTTATTGAACACTTTCCCATTGGCTAAATTAGAAAACAAATCTTCACTGGTAGGCAGTGGGTAAGTATCATTTTCGATCACCTTATTTACTGTCTGCTTGTAATCTCCACAAATCCGAACAAACCCATCTACTTTTTTAAATACTACAATGGGTGCAGCTCATTCACTGCTCTTCACCTTCTTAATTTCCCCTGGTCTTTCTAATCTATTCAGACCTTCACTTACTGCTTCTAACTGAGTGTAAGGCACTGGCCTAGCTGTGCATTGTCCTTTATCTGGACTTCAGCTTTGTGATGCCTAATTTTATCATTTGGTCCTCCTTGCTCAAAAAACACTTTGTGCTCTCTTAGCACTTACTCAATGTCAGATGTACTCTTACTGATCCCTATTGTAAATAACTCAGCCCGGTTTAACCTTATCTTCTTAAGCCAATTCATTCCCATCAGGGAGACTTTGTTCTCTCCAACTACTAATAATAAGTAATAGGATGCATCATCATATTCCACCTTAACACTAACTTGACCGACCATTGAAATACTCTTATTAGAATTACTATTCAGTTTCATACTAGTTTTGCATAAGGGAATGTGACTTGTTCTTTCTTGTTCTTTCCTTCCAAGATAACAGACACTGCTGCAGTTGTATCAACAATGAAAGTAAATTATGAATTTTCTACTTTCATTTCTACTGTGGGTGCTGGAATTACATCTTCAGCCTGATTACTGTCATCTTCCATGTATTGTTTTTGTTGCTGTCTGATGGAGCACAACTTTTCATCTTTCTGCTCGCTAACATCAACTTCTGTTTCCATATCTATCATACGTGCAGTCAAGGACTTCCAGGCTCCCAAACTAATTTTTGATCTTCCCCAACCTCAGCCTGGTGCTTGACTGTGAAGTGACGCTTGGCCCTGACCTGGTGCTTGACCCCAGCCTGATGCTTGACTGCGACCTGGAGCTTGACTGTGACCTGGAGCATTATTGTTTCCTCTATTGATGCCATCTGGATATGACTGACTTTCCCACAGGCATTGTACTTTGACTGGGAATGGAGACATTTAGATGTTTTCTGGCTACCAAAACAACAGTAATATTTGATCTTCTGACTCTGAGATTGTGGACCTGGCTGCCATGGCCTGGATCCCACTGAAATCACCTGCTGGCTTAGAAAAAGAACTCCCTTGCAATTTGCAACTATCCCTTTCTGCTATTTCCATGTCCTTGGCCTCATCGCACGCCTCCCTCCATGTCAGCCTATTTCCTTTATGCAACAGCTTGGCCTGGATTTTATTGTTCTTCAGGCCTCCTACAAAATTATCGCAAAGATTTATCTTTAAGTTTGTGCCATACCCACAGTGGTGGGAGAGTTTAATTCAAGAATGTAATCTGCTACAGACTCATTTGCAACTGTTTCCTTTGACGGAATGCAACTCTCAGTGCGATTTCATTTTCAGCTGTGCCATAACAGAAGTCCAAATCTGATTTATTTTGGTGTATCTCAGTCTGACAGTCAACACTTGTTAGACAATACATCAAAGGCGTCTAGCCCCATCACCCATTTTATTTGCTTTCATCCAAATGTTAAGCCTTCGTTCATAATTACTCTAGTTCTCACCCCAAATAAGCTTTTTGTGCCATTCTTTTCCATGTAACTACATACACTACTCATTCTAAAACTTGCATCTGCTGACAGTTCATATCTCCTAGCCGCCACCCTAGATACCATATTCTGACTCACTGACATACAGCACATGGAGCAATCTTTAGAAACTGCTCAAACATCCTCAATTTTAACTTTAGGGGTTCCAACAAGAGTCACAATGTTCTCCAATCCTTGATTATTCCAATGAAATATTTTTAAAAAATCAATCCCTTCCTCGTCACCATCTTTCTGTGGTCTTTGGACTGGAACTAACTCACATTCAGACTTTATCTAGTTGGCCATGTTGTCTCTCTCCTTTATTCATATCTCCTCCCAACAGAGAGGGCAGTATTCCAATATGATCAGCTCTTATCATATACTACAAATAGTTGTGGAATATTCCCCTTCCAGGGACTAAAACCTCCATCAACATTAGATCTAAACAGCTGATTTTATTTTTAGATAGTTTATTTCCAAATAATATCTAATTTATGCAAAAATTTGATGAATTCAGGCATGTTAAGGTCTGTATGTACACATTGGGGAGAATTGGTTAATCTGTAGCACAGTCATTTAAGTATATTTATTATTTGTGGTTTCAAATTTCTCAAATTCACAAGTTTTACTTACAAATCTGCAGTAGAAGCAAAAGGTTGTGTTAGTATGTTTGGCTGGATTCTTAATAGTTGTGTTTATTTACTGAAAATGTGGCAAGCAACATCTAATGCCTAATAAATACACTCGCCTTTGTAAACTTAACTTATTAAAATAAACCAGACACTCTGTGTTAGTAATCTGCAGTTTTAAAATGTATAATATAACGATCAAACCTTCATTCCCGATCAGATAATTATTTAAATCTCTACGCTTTGCAGTAGTCTCGCAATGATAAATTGAAATTCTGCTTCTTGCATCTGAAAACTTGCTAAAACACCAAACCAATCAAACTAAACATCTCAACGTTCAATGTTAATATTTGAGAACTAAACAGGACAATGCAAAGATTGGATTGGCCATTTGATGAGGCGGTTTGTGGTTTCAAAGCAGAAAAATACAGTTTAACGTTTGCAACCTGTCACTTATTTAACAAAGAATTAATGTTCATAAGACGAAGAAATTTGATGCCATTCTCACAGATGAAACATATTTTTACATTGGCTGCATCCTCAGAAAGAAATCAAACAGATCACAATCCAATGTCTGTTAACCTGACCCCATGAGATCAGTGGCCCTGGTATTACAATTTCTTTTTAAAGTGAGGCAGTCTGCTACTGCATTACACTGGCTGACGGGCAAATCATTTCATGGGCATTTTGGCCAGTGTGTAGATTTAAAATAAAAAGTGTTAGTCATAAAGTCATAGAGTTATACAGCACAGAAACAGGCCCTTCGGCCCATCATGTCCGCGCTGGCCATCAAGCACCTATCTATTCTATTCCTATTTTCCAGCACTTGGCCCGTAGCCATTTATGCTATGGCATTTCATGTGCTCATCTAAATACTTCTTAAATGTTGTGAGGATTCCTGCCTCTACCACCCCTTCAGGCAGTGCGTTCCAGATTCCAGCCACCCTCTGGGTGAAAAAATGTTTCCTCAAATCCCCTCTAAACCTCCTGCCCCTTACCTTAAATCCATGCCCCCTGGTTATTGACACCTCCGCTAAGGGAAAACATTTATTTCGATCTACCCTATCTATGCCCCTCATAATTTTGTATACCTCGATCATGTCCTCCCTTAGCCTTCTCTGTTCGAAGTAAAACAACCTTAGCCTTTTCAGTCTCTCTTCATAGCTGAAATGCTACAGCCCAGGCAACATCCTGGTGAATCTCCTCTGCACCCTCTCCAGTGCAATCACATCCTTCACCACCAAACGCATCTTCCCCTCCCTTCCACTGTCAGCATTCCGAAGGGATCGCTCCCTCCGTGACACCCTGGTCCACTCCTCCACTACCCTCCACCACCTCGTCCCCTTCCCATGGCACCTTCCTCTGCACTCGCAGGAGGTGTAATACCTGCCCATTTACCTCCTCTCTCCTCACTATCCCAGGCCCCAAACACTCCTTCCAGGTGAATCAGCGATTTACTTGGAGTTCTTTCAATGTAGTATACTGTATTCGCTGCTCACAATGTGGTCTCCTCTACATTGGGGAGACCAAACGCAGACTGGGTGACCGCTTTGCGGAACACCTCCGCTCAGTCCGTAAGCAAGACCCCGAGCTTCCAGTTGCTTGCCATTTCAACACTCCCCCCCCCCCCTGCTCTCATGCTCACATCTCTGTCCTGGGATTGCTGCAGTGTTACAGTGAACATCAACGCAAGCTCGAGGAACAGCATCTCATTTACCGATTAGGCACACTGCAGCCTGCCGGACTGAACATTGAGTTCAATCATTTCAGAGCATGACGGGCTCCATTTTACCTTTATTTTCAGTTACTTTTTTCTTTTACCTTTTTTCAAATTTTTTTTTTGCGGCTGTTCAATTTTCAGTCTGTTAACACCTTATCTGCACTAACGTTTTGTCTTTCAACACACCATTAACATATTGTTTGCCTTTCGTCCACGACCTTCCGGTCAGCTATTCTGTGACCTTGTCCTATTTACACCTTCTCCTTTGTTATCTCTTGCCCCACCCCCGCTTTACTTGCTTATAACCTTTTATGTTTCTAATATTTGCTAGTTCTGAAGAAGAGTCATTAACCTGAAACGTTAACTCTACTTCTCTCTCCACAGATGCTGCCAGACCTGCTGAGTATTTCCAGCATTTCTTGTTTTTATTACATCCTTCCTATAGTAAGGCGACCAGAACTGTACACAGTACTCCAGCTGTGGCCTAACTAGCATTTTATACATCTCCATCAGAACCTCCCTGCTCTTATATTCTATGCCTTGGCTAATAAATGCAAGTATCCCATATGCCTTATCTAACTGCGCTGCTGACTTCAGTGATCTATGGTGAAATAACCATGGTCCCTCTGACACTCTGTACTTCCTAGGGTCCTACCATCCATTGTATATTCCCTTGCCTTGTTAGTTCTCTCAAAATGTATCACCTCACACTTCTCGGGATTAAATTTCATTTGCCACTGCTCTGCCCATCTTACCAGCCCATCTATATTGTCCTGTAATCTAAGGCTTTCCTCCTCACTATTTACGACACCACCAATTTTCGTGTCATCTGCGAACTTACTGATCATACCTCCTATATCCATGTCTAAATCATTAATGTACACTACAAACAGCAAGGGTCCCAGCACCAATCCCTGCGGTACACCACTGGTCCCAGGCATCCAATCACAAAAACAACCCTCGACCATCACCCTCTGCCTCCTGCCACTAAGCCATTTTTGGGTACAATTTGCCAAATTGCCCTGGATCCCATAGGCTCTTACCTTCTTAACCAATCTCCCATGTGGGACCTTATCAAAAGTCTTATTGAAGTCCGTGTAGACTACATCAGCTGCTTTACCCGCATCTACACACCTCGTCACCTCCTCGAAAAATTCAATCAAATTTGTTAGACATGATCTCCCTCTGACAAAGCCATGCTGACTATCCTTGATTAATCCCTGCCTCTCCAAGTAGAGATTAATCCTGTCCCTCAGAATTTTTACCAATAGTTTCTCTACCACTCATGTTAGACTCACTGGCATGTATTTACCTGGTTTAGCCCTACTACACCTCTTGAATAATGGTACCACATTCGCAGTGCTCCAGTACTCTGGAACCTCTCCTGTGGCCAGAGAGGATTTGAAAATTTGTGTCAGAGCCCCTGTTATCTCCTCCCTTGCCTCACATAGCAGCCTGGGATACATCTCATCTGGGCCTGGGGATTTATCCACTTTTAAGCCCGCTAAAACCTTATCCCTTTCAATACTAATTTGTTCAATATATCACAATCCCCCTCCCTGATCTCTAAACCTACATCGTCCTTCTCCATAGTAAACACAGAAGAAAAGTAATCATTTAATACCTCATCCATGCCCTCCGGCTCCACACACAGATTGCCACTTTGGTCGCTAATGGGCCCTACTCTTTCCCTGGTTATCCTCTTGCCCTTAATATACTTATAAAATGACTTGGGATTTTCCTTTATCTTGATCACTGGTGTTTTTTCATGCCCCCTCTTCGCTATCACAATTACTTTTTTAAGTACCCCCTATACTTTCTATACTCCTCTAGGGCCTCCATTGTTTTCAGCCCTCTGAATCCGTCATACGCCTCCGATTTTCTTTACACACCAAAACAATCATTACGGCAAGGGTCAGAGCAAGATGCTTGGTGATTCTTGTTGCATTGTTCTGAAACATTGAGGAATTAATCATTTTATTTAATAAGACAGTTACAAAAGCAACATTCACTGCTCCTCGGAGTCTGTCCTACAGTGTCACAGGATGTCAAAGGCAAAGGTGCGGACTGGACCAGCAACATCACGATCTTCACCCATCCTGGCAGCAGGGTGCCTCTGCACTAACAGACTTATTTGTCTCTTCGACATTGAACCACTAAAATTTGTCTGTGATCTTTGTCCTTGGCAAGGGGGGGGTTGTCGATCCTTTAAACCTCACGTCTGTCCACAGGGGGTTCTAGAGAACTGTATTATTGCCAATAATACCCCCGATGATCATCAAATATAAAGCAATAGCAAATCAATGTGAAATCATTTCAGAAACAACCTGAACATTTGACAGACCCCTGGAACTCTTCTGCCGGATCCCTAGGGAGCCGTAGACCACAGGTTGAGAGCCCATGCTCCAGGACATTCTCTGAGGTAGCTGTTGTATAATCGTTTAAGAATTATGTCCCTTTAAGAACTCAGTATGCCAATGAGCTAAGTATCAGGATGTAGTCATGTGACTAGAAGCCATGTTCACTCTGCACTGTAACACTCTGGACAAAGATTTTATATATAGTTTACTCTCTATTGTCTGTACTAGTTTAGCTATGAATAAACTCTCTAGAGAACGTCAAAGAACTGGAATCCACGTACCACATCGTGTTGCTTAAGATAACACAAAGAAACCCATGACAATGAGTAGAAGATACGATCAGGGAGGATAAGCTCTTCAATCTGAAAGCAATGGGCTTTCCATCTGTTGTGTGATTGCTTTAAGAGTGATGTCCCTTTAAGAACTCAGTATGCTAATGAGTTAAGTACCAGGATGTAGTCATGTGACTAGTAGCCATAATCACTCTGCACAGCAACACCCTGGACAAAGGTTCTGTAAATAGTGTGTTCTGCATTGTATGTACTGGTTTAGCTGTTAATAAACCTTCTAGAGATCTTCAAAAAACTGGAATCCATGTACCTCATTGCGTTGCTTAAGATAGCACAAAGAAACTCATGATATGGTGACAATATATAAGCTTGAAAACCACAGGTAAAACAGCTGTGAAAGCGACCCTTTCTACAGCCAAAAGAGAGAAAGTTCAAAAGAAATACTGGTCCAAACAATGGAAAGAGGAAAAAACTTACCTCCAGCTGTGGGAGACAGAGCACTGAATGACAGGCTGCAGATAAATTCCTGTGATCGGATGAGTCATTGTGCTGCCGGTCAAGGAATCCCAGTTTAAAAAAGCTTTGAAGTGCTTAAAAAATTCATTTTTATAGGCTCTGTGTGAGAGAGAAAAATATGGGAATACCCAATTCCTCTCTCAGGATGATCGAGGTCAACGCCATTACAGGAGGCATCTGAAAAAAAATTATGGGAAACTCCAAACATAGCAGAGTCTCCATTCACGAAGCCAAAACTGAAAAAATAATTAAACCAGTCAAGCATGAAGAAGATAAATAAACTCGAGCAAAAAACAAGCAAAGGGGAGAACCCTTGAACTTCCTATTGAACAGCTGTGTAAATATTTCAGCAAAGTGCTGAAACAGAAATAAACAGGGAACACTGTCAAGCACCTGTTACACTCCATTAAATCAAATAAGCTTAAAAATATTTCTCAAAGGGAGAACAGCACAGAGTTAATAAAACACGTTTTCAGCCACAAGTAGAAAAGTCCTAATAAATACAGTGCTGAACGCACATACAGAACTGAACAAAGTTAAATATAGAGCAGAAAGCAAAGGAACAGCAGAAGGATGGATGTCAAATTTCCCAGCATGAACTGGAAGGCCATTGATATCCTATCCAAGTTCAAATTTTTTAAACAAAGGATGCAGTTATGCTTCACAGACCAAGGAGTTGTACATCAGTAAAGTGATGGAAGGAGATGTCAACAGTGTTATCAAGCGGCACCTACTTAGCAATAACCTGATCAGTGATGCTCAGTTTGAGCTCTGCCAGGGCCACACAGTTCCTGACCTCATTGCAGCCTTGGTTCAAACATGGACCGAAGAGCAGAACTCAAGAGGTGAGGTTAGAGTGACTGCCCTTGACATCAAGGCAGCATTTGACAGAGTTTGGCATCAAGGACCTCTAACAAAACTGGAGTCAATGGGAATCAGGGGGGAAATGCTCTGCTGGTTGGGGTCATACCTAGCACAAAGGAAGATGATTGTGGTTGCTGTAGGTCAATCATCTCAGCTCCAGGACATCAATGCAGGAATTCCTCAGCGTAATGTCCAAGGCCCGACCATCTTCAGCTGCTTCATTAATGACCTTCCTTCAATCATAAGGTCAGAAGTGGGGATGTTCGCTAATGATTGCACAATTTTCAGCACCATTCGCGACTCCTCAGATACCGAAGCAGTCTGTGTAGAAATGCAGCAGGACCCGGACAATATCCAGGCTTGGGCTGATAAATGGCGAGTAACATTCACGCCATACAAGTGTTGGCAATGACCATCTCCAACAAGAGAGAATCTAACCATCTCCCCTTGACATTCAATGGCATTACGATCGCTGAATCCCCTACTATCAACATTCTGGGGGTTACCACTGACCAGAAACTGAACTGGAGTAGCCATATAAATACCATGGCTAAAAGAGCAGGTCAGAGGCTGGGAATCCTGCACTGAGTAACTCACCTCCTGACTGCCCAAAGCCTGTCCACCATCTACAAGGCACAAGTCAGGAGTGTGATGGAATACTGTCCACTTGCCTGGATGGGTGCAGCTCCAACAACACTCTAGAAGCTCGACACCATCCAGGACAAAGCAGCCTGCTTGATTGGCACCCCATCCACAAACATTCACTCCCTCAACCACCGACACATCGTGGCAGCAGTGTGTACCATCTACAAGATGCACTACAGAAAGGCATCAAGGCTTCTTAGACAGCACCTTCCAAACCTGCGACCTCTACCACTTAGAAGGACAAGGGCAGCAGATGCATGGGAACACCAGCACCTGCAAGTTCCTCTTCAAGACACACACTGTCCTGACTTGGAACTATATCGCTGTTCCTTCACTGTCGCTGGATCAAAATCCTGGAACTCCCTTCCTAACAGCACTGTGGGTGTACCTACCGCATATGGACTGCAGCGGTTCAAGAAGGCATCTCACAACCACCTTCTCAAGGGGAATTAGGGATGGGCAACAAATGCTGGCCTGGCCAGCGATGCTCAAATCCCCATGAATGAATAAAAAAAAAGAACCAGAGAATTAGGCTGTGGAAATACTGAAGCAGTTGGAAATGAGGAATTATACAGAATCAATACCTCTGGCTGACCTGAAGAGGACCAGAAAGATCCTGCGAAGATATGAAAAGTGCGAGAAGATCTGCTTCGGGTAAGAGTGAATTTTAGAATTCATCGATTGGAATTGATGTCCTACAGGCAACAGCCACAAGAATCAATAGATCAATTCATCAGTAGTTGCAGGGGCGGCACAGTGGCGCAGTGGTTAGCACCGCAGCCTCACAGCTCCAGGGACCCAGGTTCGATTCTGGGTACTGCCTGTGCGGAGTTTGCAAGTTCTCCCTGTGACCATGTGGGTTTTCGCCGGGTGCTCCGGTTTGCCCCCACAGCCAAAGACTTGCAGGTTGATAGGTAAATTGGCCATTGTCCAGTACACCTACTCAGCATCTATGCTCCAACACACTGCTCCCCACCTGAAGCTAAAGACCAGTTCTATGAAAAACTCCATAACATCATTAGCAGCATCCCCAACACCGAACACCTATTCCTGCTGGGGGACTTTAATGCCAGGGTTGGGGCCGACCATGACTCATGGCCCTCCTGCCTTGGGCGCTATGGCGTTGGAAGGATGAATGAGAACGGGCAGAGACTGCTTGAGTTGTGTACCTATCATAACCTCTGCATCACCAACTCGTTCTTTCACACTAAACCCTGTCACCAGGTTTCATGGAGGCACCCAAGATCACGTCGTTGGCACCAGCTAGACCTCATTGTCACAAGGCGAGCCGCCTTAAACAGCGTTCAAATCACACGCAGCTTCCACAGTGCGGACTGCGACACCGACCACTCCCTGGTGTGCAGCAAGGTTAGACTCAGACCAAAGAAGTTGCATCATTCCAAGCAGAAGGGCCACCCGCGCATCAACACGAGCAGAATTTCTCACCCACAGCTGTTACAAAAATTTCTAAATTCACTTGTAACAGCCCTTCAAAACACTCCCACAGGGGATGCTGAGACCAAGTGGGCCCACATCAGAGACGCCATCTATGAGTCAGCTTTGACCACCTACGGCAAAAGTGCGAAGAGAAATGCAGACTGGTTTCAATCTCATAATGAAGAGCTGGAACCTGTCATAGCCGCTAAGCGCATTGCACTGTTGAACTACAAGAAAGCCCCCAGCGATTTAACATCCGCAGCACTTAAAGCAGCCAGAAGTACTGCACAAAGAACAGCTAGGCGTTGCGCAAACGACTACTGGCAACACCTATGCAGTCATATTCAGCTGGCCTCAGACACCGGAAACATCAGAGGAATGTATGATGGCATGAAGAGAGCTCTTGGGCCAACCATCAAGAAGATCGCCCCCCTCAAATCTAAATCGGGGGACATAATCACTGACCAACGCAAACAGATGGACCGCTGGGTTGAGCACTACCAAGAACAGTACTCCAGGGAGAATGCTGTCACTGAGACTGCCCTCAATGCAGCCCAGCCTCTACCAGTCATGGATGAGCTGGACATACAGCCAACCAAATCGGAACTCAGTGATGCCATTGATTCCCTAGCCAGCGGAAAAGCCCCTGGGAAGGACAGCATTACCCCTGAAATAATCAAGAGTGCCAAGCCTGCTATACTCTCAGCACTACATGAACTGCTATGCCTGTGCTGGGACGAGGGAGCAGTACCCCAGGTCATGCGCGATGCCAACATCATCACCCTCTATAAAAACAAAGGTGACCGCGGTGACTGCAACAACTACCGTGGAATCTCCCTGCTCAGCATAGTGGGGAAAGTCTTTGCTCGAGTCGCTCTGAACAGGCTCCAGAAGCTGGCCGAGCGCGTCTACCCTGAGGCACAGTGTGGCTTTCGTGCAGAGAGATCGACCATTGACATGCTGTTCTCCCTTCGTCAGAAACAGGAGAAATGCCGTGAACAACAGATGCCCCTCTATATTGCTTTCATTGATCTCACCAAAGCCTTTGACCTCGTCAGCAGACGTGGTCTCTTCAGACTACTAGAAAAGATCGGATGTCCACCAAAGCTACTAAGTATCATCACCTCATTCCATGACAATATGAAAGGCACAATTCAACATGGTGGCTCCTCATCAGAGCCCTTTCCTATCCTGAGTGGCGTGAAACAGGGCTGTGTTCTCGCACCCACACTTTTTGGGATTTTCTTCTCCCTGCTGCTTTCACATGCGTTCAAATCCTCTGAATAAGGAATTTTCTTCCACACAAGATCAGGGGGCAGGTTGTTCAACCTTGCCCGTCTAAGAGCGAAGTCCAAAGTACGGAAAGTCCTCATCAGAGAACTCCTCTTTGCTGACGATGCTGCTTTAACATCTCACACTGAAGAGTGCCTGCAGAGTCTCATCGACAGGTTTGCGTCTGCCTGCAATGAATTTGGCCTAACCATCAGCCTCAAGAAAACGAACATCATGGGGCAGGATGTCAGAAATGCTCCATCCATCAATATTGGCGACCACGCTCTGGAAGTGGTTCAAGAGTTCACCTACCTAGGCTCAACTATCACCAGTAACCTGTCTCTAGATGCAGAAATCAACAAGCGCATGGGTAAGGCTTCCACTGCTATGTCCAGACTGGCCAAGAGAGTGTGGGAAAATGGCGCACTGACACGGAACACAAAAGTCCGAGTGTATCAGGCCTGTGTCCTCAGTACCTTGCTCTACGACAGCGAGGCCTGGACAACGTATGCCAGCCAAGAGCGACGTCTCAATTCATTCCATCTTTGCTGCCTTCGGAGAATACTTGGCATCAGGTGGCAGGACTATATCTCCAACACAGAAGTCCTTGAAGCGGCCAACACCCCCAGCTTATACACACTACTGAGTCAGCGGCGCTTGAGATGGCTTGGCCATGTGAGCCGCATGGAAGATGGCAGGATCCCCAAAGACACATTGTACAGCGAGCTCGCCACTGGTATCAGACCCACCGGCCGTCCATGTCTCCGCTATAAAGACGTCTGCAAACGCGACATAAAATCGTGTGACATTGATCACAAGTTGTGGGAGTCAGTTGCCAGCATTCGCCAGAGCTGGCGGGCAGCCATAAAGACAGTGCTAAATTGTGGCGAGTCGAAGAGACTTAGTAGTTGGCAGGAAAAAAGACAGAGGCGCAAGGGGAGAGCCAACTGTGCAACAGCCCCAACAAACAAATTTCTCTGCAGCACCTGTGGAACAGCCTGTCACTCCAGAATTGGCCTTTATAGCCACTCCAGGCGCTGCTTCACAAACCACTGACCACCTCCAGGTGCGTATCCATTGTCTCTCGAGATAAGGAGGCCCAAAAGAAAGAAGAAATTGCCCCTAGTGTAGGTAGGTGGTAGGGAATATGGGATTACTGCAGGGTTAGTATAAAAGAGTGGTTGTAGGGTGGCACAGACTTGGTGGGCCGAAGGGCCTGTTTCAGTGCTGTATCTCTAAAATAAAATAGTAAGGGCAATGAATGCGATTTCTCAGAAACTGAGCTGTCAGATCTGGTGGTTGTCTCAACACCTAGTGAAGCATTTCAAAAAGACCTCATGGGGAAAAAGAAAGGTCACAGTATTGATGCACTGCTAGAAGATGGCAGGAAGTGCAAAGCCATTGTAGCTGGACAATAGCATCTGCCAGCACTAGTTTCAGCCGACAGTATCAGCATGGTATCGAAGTCATAAAAAGCAAGCTGTGTGGTAAGTATGGTTTGACCCACTCACCACGAGCTTTCCCTGCAAGGTGCGTGGTGCAAAAGGACACTGGGCCTGCCTGTGCAAGAAATCTGGCTCCAAAGATGCAGCCAGAAGTCACAATATGACACAAATAAATAGAAGACAGGCACAGCAGCAAGGAGAGCGCCAGAGACCTGCATAAATGCAAGCTGATACACGAAGTCCGCAGCGAAAAAGACCTGAGACAAGACTCAGAGTGGAGCAAATTTAAGCCAGAAAATGAGCAGGCATTTCACATTGTGAACCTGACACATTGTGTTGATGAAGTCGAACAACTGGAAGCTTTTGCTACGATAAATATCAGGTGCCCAAGGAAAGTTGGCAAGCACATACTCAGAACTAAGATTGATATGGTACAGTTCTGGGCACCGCACTATCGGAAGGATGTGTTTGCACTGGAGAGGGTGCAAAGGAGATTCACCAGGATGTTGCCTGGGCTGGAACATTTCAGCTATGAAGAGAGACTGAAAAGACTAGGATTGTTTTCCTTAGAGCAGAGAAGGCTGAGGAGGTTCATGATTGAGGTATACAATATTATGAGAGGCATGGATAGGTTATATAGGAAGAAACTTTTTCCCTTAGCAGAGGGGTCAATAACCAGGGGGCATACATTTAAGGTGAAATTGTGAGACTAGCTAAGAGGAAAAAGGAAGCATACATAAGGACTAGGCGGCTGAAGAAAGCCGAAGCTTTGAAAGAATATCGGGATTGTAGGCACAATCTGAAACGAGGAATTAAGAGGGCTAAAAGGGGTCATGAAATATCTTTAGCAAACAGGGTTAAGGAAAATCCCAAAGCCTTTTATTCATATATAAGGAGCAAGAGGGTAACTAGAGAAAGGATTGGCCCACTCAAGGACAAAGGAGGAAAGTTATGCGTGGAGTCAGAGAAAATGGGTGAGATTCTAAATGAGTACTTTGCATTGGTATTCACCGAGGAGAGGGACATGACGGATGTTGAGGTTAGGGACAGATGTTTGATTACTCTAGGTCAAGTCGGCATAAGGAGGGAGGAAGTGTTGGGTATTCTAAAAGGCATTAAGGTGGACAAGTCCCCAGGTCCGGATGGAATCTATCCCAGGTTGCTGTGGGAAGCGAGAGAGGAAATAGTTGGGGCCTTAACAGATATCTTTGCAACATCCTTAAACACGGGTGAGGTCCCGGAGGACTGGAGAATTGCTAATGTTGTCCCCTTGTTTAAGAAGGGTAGCAGGGATAATCCAGGTAATTATAGACCGGTGAGCCTGATGTCAGTGGTAGGGAAGCTGCTGGAGAAGATACTGAGGAATAGGATCTATTCCCATCTGGATGAAAATGGGCTTATCAGTGATAGGCAACATGGTTTTGTGCAGGGAAGGTCATGTCTTACCAACTTAATAGAATTCTTTGAGGAAGTGACAAAGTTGATTGATGAGGGAAGGGCTGTAGATGTCATATACATGGACTTCAGTAAGGCGTTTGATAAGGTTCCCCATGGTAGGCTGATGGAGAAAGTGAAGGTGCATGGGGTCCAAGGTGTACTAGCTAGATGGATAAAGAACTGGCTGGGCAACAGGAGACAGAGAGTAGCAGTAGAAGGGAGTTTCTCAAAATGGAGACGTGTGACCAGTGGTGTTCCACAGGGATCCGTGCTGGGACCACTGTTGTTTGTGATATACATAAATGATTTGGAGGAAAGTATAGGTGGTCTGATTAGCAAGTTTGCAGACGACACTAAGATTGGTGGAGTAGCAGATAGTGAAGGGGACTGTCAGAGAATACAGCAGAATATAGATAGACTGGAGAGTTGGGCAGAGAAATGGCAGATGGAGTTCAATCAGGGCAAATGCGAGGTGATGCATTTTGGAAGATCCAATTCAAGAGTGAACTACACAGTAAATGGAAAAGTCCTGGGGAAAATTGATGTACAGAGAGATTTGGGTGTTCAGGTCCATTGTTCCCTGAAGGTGGCAACGCAGGTCAATAGAGTGGTCAAGAAGGCATACGGCATGCTTTCCTTCATCGGACGGGGTATTGAGTATAAGAGTTGGCAGGTCATGTTACAGTTGTATAGGACTTTGATTCGGCCACATTTGGAATACTGCGTGCAGTTCTGGTCGCCACATTACCAAAAGGATGTGGATGCTTTGGAGAGGGTGCAGAGGAGATTCACCAGGATGTTGCCTGGTATGGAGGGCGCTAGCTATGAAGAGAGGTTGAGTAGATTGGGATTATTTTCATTAGAAAGACGGAGGTTGAGGGGGGATCTGATTGAGGTGTACAAAATCATGAGAGGTATAGACAGAGTGGATAGCAAGAAGCTTTTTCCCAGAGTGGGGGATTCAATTACTAGGGGACACGAGTTCAAAGTGAAAGGGGAAAAGTTTAGGGGGGATATGCGTGGAAATTTCTTTACGCAGAGGATGGTGGGTGCATGGAACGCTTTGCCAGCGGAGGTGGTAGACGCGGGCACGATAGCGTCTTTTAAGATGTATCTAGACAGATACATGAATGGGCAGGAAGAAAAGAGATACAGACCCTTAGAAAATAGGCGACAGGTTTAGATAGAGGATTTGGATCAGCGTAGGCTTGGCGGGCCGAAGGGCCTGTTCCTGTGCTGTAATTTTCTTTGTTCTTTGTTCTTTGGTAAAGGGCAGGAGGTTTAGAGGGGATTTGAGGAAACATTTTTTTACCAAAAGGGTGGTTGGAATCTGGAACGCACTGCCTGAAGACGTGGTAGAGGCAGGAACCCTCACAACATTTAAGAAGTATTTAGATGAGCACTTGAAATGCCATAGCATACAAGGCTACAAACCAAGTGCTGGAAAATGGGATTAAAATAGTTAGGTGCTTGATGGTCAGCACGGACACGATGGGCCGAAGGGCCTGTTTCTGTGCTGTATAACTCGATGACTCTGTGATAAATATCTGAAGAGAAAAAGATTAGTGAAGACAAATGTCGGTCCCTTACAGTCAGAAACAGAGGAAATTATAATGGAGAACAAAGAAATGGCAGAACAATTAAACACATACTTTGGTTCTGTCTTCACAAAGGAGGACACAAATAATCTCCCCAAAATGTTAGGGAGCCAAGGGTGTAATGGGAGGGAGGAACTGAAGGAAATTAGTATTGGTAAAAAAAATAGTGCTAGGGAAATTAATGGGGTTAAAGGCTGACAAATCCCCAGGGCCTGATAGTCTACATCCCAGAGTACTAAAGGAAGTGGCCCTGGATATGATGGATGCATTGGTGGTCATCTTCCAAAATTCTATAGACTCTGGAGCAGTTCCTACAGATTGGAGGCTGGCAAATGTAACCTCACTATTTTAAAAAAGGAGGGAGAGAAAAAACAGGGATTTACAGACCAGTTAGCCTTACATCAGTAGTGGGGAAAATGCTAGAGTCTATTAGAAAGGATGTGATAACAGAACACCTGGAAAGCATAAACAGGATTGGACAAAGGTTTACGAAAGGGAAATCATGATCAACAAATCTACCGAGTTTTTTGAGGATGTAACTCGTAGCATAGTGGAATAGGGAGAACCAGTGGATCTGGTGTATTTGGATTTTCAGAAGGCTTTTGATGAGGTCCCACATAAGAGGTTAGTTTGCAAAATTAAAGCACATGGGAATGAGGTAATATACTGGCATGGATTGAGAATTGGTTGACAGACAGGAAACAGAGAGTAGCAATAAAAAGGTCTTTTTCGGGTGGCAGGCAGTGACTAGTGGGGTACCGCAGGGATCAGTGCTTGGGCCCCAGCTATTCACAGTATATATTAATGACTTGGGTGAGGGAACTAAATGTAACATTTCCAAGTTTGCAGACGACACAAAGCTGGGTGGGAATGTGAACTGTGAGGAGGATGCAATGAGGCTCCAATGTGATTTGGACAAGTTGGGTGAGTGGGCAAATGCATGTCAGATGCAGTATTATGTGGATAAATGTTGGTTGACCAGACAGTAGGGGTTTTGATTTGGGAATCCTCCCGGACTTCTTATAACCTGTCCTCTTTGTCCCTGTTTTCCCTTTCCTCTCAAACTTCTTACCAGCCCTGTGCCTGTCTGTCCCCTTCTCGGCAGTGGTCCCTTACAGTTCCCCAGCCCTCTGCTGGAGGGTCCTCCAAACACCGATACAGGACTTAGGAGTGCAGATTTCACTGTAGGTTGGGGTTTCACCTCAACCTGGCACATGTGACAACTGCTACAGTACTCCACTACATCTTTGTGGCAGTTTTGGCCAGTCAAACCATTGTCTTATGCAGGCTTTGGTTTGTCATATACCAACATGTGGAGCCATTGTAATCTCATGGGCCATTCACAAAATCACAGAACTGTTAAGGCACAGAAGGAGGTATTTAGCCATCGTTTCTGCACCAGCTTTCTGAAAGAGCAACTTCCTTTATTCCTCTCCCCTGCCTTCTCCCCATAACCCTGCACATTCTTCCTTTTCATATAACTCTAATTTCCTTTTGAATGCTTCAATTGAACCTGCCATCACCACATTCTCAGGTAGCGCATTCCAGACCTTAACCACTCGCTGCGTGAAAAAGATTTTCCTCATGTCACTTTTGCTTTTCTTACCAAATACTTTAAATCTGTGCCCATTCGTTCTCGATCCTTTCAAGAGTGGGAACTGTTTATCTCTATTTACTGCATCCAGACCCCTCATGATTTTATATTAATATTTCTTATTGATACTTAATATTTCTCTCTGGTACCTCTGCAGCACCACTAACTGTTGCACCACTGTCCAATCTTTGTCCTCAGATCTGTGAGGAGAACTACATTTCCTCATCAGTACCTCATTCTTTAAATAAAAGCAATCAGGGACTCCCTTTGCTTCAATTTCAGTCTTGGCAGCCTGTGCTAACTCTCTCATTACTGGGTCGACTCGCTGAGCCTCAGATATGGAAGATCCATTGAATTTATTTCCTGGGTCCTCTAACTTTCCGAAGAAAGTTTCAGACAGACCTCATGGACATCTGCCTGCAGTGTTAATTCAGTCTCCTCTGGGGGAGCTGGTTTGATCATGGCCTGATCCACTACACAGTCAGGGGATCTGTAGGAGACCGTCTCCTGCCATTGCCCTGTCTCTCTGACGTCCTTCGGTCTCTCTTTCACCACAGGGGAAGCTACCACCTTTGCCCCCACCAGATGATTACCTAGGAGCAGATCAACCCTGTCCGCAGACAAACTAGGGACAATCCCTACGGTCACCGGTCCCGAAACTAGGTCGCACCCAGCGTAAAGGTACAGGCATAAACTGCCCTCCAATACCATTTACTATCATTCTGGTATTTACTGCACTCTCTGGGGGAAAGGTCAGGCCTTTTGCCAGTAAAAGCGATCTGGTGACTTCTGTATCCCTGAGGATTATTATGGGCTTGCTTGTCCCACTCCAGGGGTATGGGGTTACTCTCCCTTTAGACAAAAAATCCTGATAACCTTCAGGGATTCTATTAAATTTTCCTGCACCCACAGCAGTATGTTTTCTGGGTCGTACTATTGCTGCAGTTAAAGCCACAGCTTGTTCAGCTGTGCTTTCCATCAGGGTCCCTTCTCCTGCACTGAGCGGGTGTGCCCTGATTAACCCTACAGGCTTTCCCCATAGTTTCCACCAGTCAGCTCTTAGATAACCTGCCTTATTACAATGGAATCACACAGGTCTCCCGGTCTCATTCTACTTACAAAGCTATCCTTATTTTGTTTGGAGGGGGGTCCCCTGTGCCTCCTGCTTTTCTTTCTCTCCCAGGACTGCTTGGGCTCCTATCACCTTCCCACCCTTTGTCCTTATTGGATTTGTGGGGGTGACTAGGAAAGGTTTTCCCCTGGGGAACCGACTTTTATATTAGAGCAAACTAATCAGCCAGAACTGCGGCTTGCCTCACTATATGTATTTTTTGTTCCTCCACATAGGTCTTTATGGAGAGGGCGAGGGAGTTTTTAAATTCCTCTCGAAAAATCACCTCTTTGAGTTTTTCACAGTTGGGCTGCACTTTAAGAGACATCAACCACTGGTCAAAAGCCAACTACTAACTTCTCTCAAACTCGAAGTAAGTTTGATCAGTCTGTTTCTTGAGGATTCGGAACTTCTGGCAGTAGGCTTCTGGTACTCGCTCATATGCCCCGAGAATAGCATTTTTTGTCAGTTCATAATTTGATGAACTCTCATCTGGCAACAAGGAATAAACCTCATGGGCTTTTCTGGTGAGTTTATTTTGCAGCAGAAAAGTCCAGCTCTCAGCTGGCTATTTTAACTGCTTTGCCAGTTTCTCAAAAGATACAAAAAATGCTTTTGCGTCTCCCACATTGAATTTTGGAGGCAGTTGGGAAAATTTTTGAAATTCCGTCACGCACTACTTATATTTTCCATGCTTTCACTGGGGTTACTTTGTCTCCCCCTAGTTAACTCAAGTAGCCTTAGCTCTCCTTCCTCCCGTTCCTTCTGGAAATGTCTTTTGCTCTCTCTCTCCTGTCTTTCTTTCTTTCTCTCTCTTTTTCTTTCTCCTGTCTCTCCTTTTCTCTTTCTCTTTCCCTGTCTTCCAGTTCAAGTTTCCTCTCTTCCAGTTGTATCTTTGCTATCATTACCCTGACAGAGTCTATTTCTAACCCTGTTTCTGATTCTTCAGATTTGAAGAAAAAAATAGTTGGCCACTAGTCTTAGGAGTTCCCATTTCCTCGCCTTGGCATGGAAAGTGATCCCATACTACTCAGCCATAATTTTCAACTCCTCCATAGACAGTGCCTTTAACTTAGCCCAAGTTGTTTCACCCTGACTTGGGAGTAGACTGCCTTCAATCACGAACATGTTAGTATTCTCGGACACACAATCACAAGAAAACCTGTACTGAAATCTTTTCTCTTTTTGATTGTGATCAATTTGATTTCCCATTACCAATTTCTCATTTATCTGTGGGTCCAATCCGGACTCTAGCCCGTAAATTTCTGTTATGACCAGGTGAGGAAGGGGTCTCCCGCTCCCCTCTCAGTCTTTTCCTGGTTTGGCTTTAACAGGGTTTAACTTTGAAAACACAGTGTTTTTAGCTTCCCCTCAGTGAGTCCTTGCTCACTGCTCTCTAATTGTAATTGTAAAGGAATCAACCAGACAGATTTTCTCAGATTTAAACAAGAAAGATGTAAGTTTATTAACCTTAACTCTAACTCAGATAAAACTACTAAGAATACGCGTTGCAATCAAGCAAGCATGCATAGAAACAAAGAAAATAGGAGCAGGAGTAGGTCATTCAGCCCTTTGGGCCTGGTCTGCCATTCAAAATAGATCATGTCTGATCGTTTAATTCGGTACCCTGTTCCCACTTTCTCTCCATATCCCTTGATCCCTGTGGCATTAAGAAATATATCTATCTCTTTCTTGAATATGTTTAATGACTTGGCCTCCAGTGCCTTCTGCGGTAGAGGTTCACCACCCTCTGAGTGAAGAAATTTCTTCTCATCTCACTTCTAAATGGCATACCCTATATCCTGAGACTGTGACCCCCGGTCCTGGACTCCCCAGCCATCAGGAACATCCTCCCTGCATCTAGCCTGTCCTGTTAGAATTTTATAGGATTCTATGAGATCCCCTCTCTGTCTTCTAAACTCTAGTGAATACAGACCTAGTCAACCCAATCTCTCCTCATACGTCAATCCTGCCATCCCAGGAATCAGCCTAGTAAATCTTCTTTGCACTCCCTCCATGGCAAGAACATCCTTCCTTAGATAAGGAGACTAAAACTGCACACAATACTCCAGATGTGGTCTCACCAAGGCCCTGTATAACTGCAGTAAGACATCCTTGCTCCTGTACTCAAATCCTCTTGCAAATAAGGCCAACATACCATTCACCTTCTTAACTGCTTGCTGCACTTGAATGCTTGCTTTCAGTATCTGGTGTACAAGAACACCCAGGTCTCTTTGCATCTTCCCCTTTCCCAATCTATCATTATTCAGATAATAATCTGCCTTTCTGTTTTTATAACCAATTTTTGGAAAATTAGATCCCACATTATGTAAATGCAGACACCAGAAGCACCCCACAAGAGTTGCTAACAGCATTTACAGAAACCTGCAAGGACAAAGAAAGTCCTCAAGAGGGCAGAAAAACTTTCAGGGTGATGCATCACCTAGTTGACGTGCCGCAGGGAATGCAGTAGAATCTGCACAAATACCTGCAAGCTGGAGCGTCCCAGAGGACAAAGGGAAGATTAGCACAGAATCCACCCCCACAGTCAGGAGAAAAGGGAAACAACCATACCCTGATGTGAAAATCACTTGCATGACTCATCAGAGCACTGAGAGAGAGATCAGAGTGGATCCACCCATTGCCAACTCCCATTATCATAACTCCAAACCAGGGCTAATTAAATCTAACCCTCCCCCTGCAGACCTCAACAGGAACAAAGGTACACTAGTCAGTCATGGAAATGTGCAAATTGCAAACCTCCCCAAAAATCACATGTTTATTGGGATGACCATTCCCAACATATTGCAGGCTGATATTGAAGAAACCTTAAACCCCCCTGGGAAACACATAGCTATCTCAGATCCACCTCAAGAAAAGGGGCAGTTTAAAGCAGCACTGCTACAAAGGAAAGACAGACTATAACAATTTTTATGATTTCTGAATGAATGAGAATGAATGAGAGAAATGCATGTGTGCTTTCCTGTACTTTCCCTTCCTTCTATTTTATAATGAAATCTTTCCTCTAATGTCGCATTTCATTCGGCCAGATATGGAGGTGTGATGGAAACCACACCTGCCAGATGAAACATATTAATTTTGTCATATGGGACATAATTTGAACACTTACTGGACATTGAACATAACTTGTTTAAAAAAAGACCAAGAGCAGTGGCTGAAAACATGGTTGTACATTTGCATTCTGAAAGACAGTTGCAAGGAGATACAATGGGAGTACTCCCTGAATCAATTAGCCAGATGGGTTTTGTCAATAGTGATGATCAAAAGACATTGAGAGTTATTGTCTGTGTAAGAGCTAGCACTCCACCTCCTTCCCACCCTCCACTGAGAGTGTCTAGTAAGCTTTGAAGAATTAATAAACTTTGCAGGTGATGCTATTTCAAACAAAGAGCTAGTCACATGACTAACCTGCTGGCCAACCTCTGAGTCGATTGAATTGTGCTCACAGAAAAGTTTAGAATTGGACTGTTTTTTGAAGACCAAAGAGAAGCAAACATAGAAATAGAGAAAATAGGAGCAGGAGTAGGCCATTCAGCCCTTCGAGCCTGCTCCACCATTCATTATGATCATGGCTGATCATCCAACTCAGTAACCTGTTCCCGCTTTCGCCCCATATCCTTCGATCCCTTTAAACCCAAGAGCTATATCTAACTCCTTCTTGAAAACATACAATATTTTGGCCTCAACTGCTTTCTGTGGTAGCAAATTCCACAGGTTCACCACTCTCTGGGTGAAGAAACTTCTCCTCATCTCAGTCCGTAAAGGTTTATCCCGTATCCTTAGACTATAACCCCTGGTTCTGGACTCCCCCACCGTCGGGAACATCCTTCCTGCATCTACCCTGTCAAGTCCTGTTATAATTTTATAGGTTTCTATGAGATCCCCCCTCACTCTTCTGAACTCCAGCGAATATAATCCTAACCGACTCAATCTCTCCTTATACGTCAGTCCCGCCATCCCAGGAATCAGTCTGGTAAACCTTTGCTGCACTCCCTCTATAGCAAGAACATCCTTCCTCAGATAAGGAGATCAAAACTGCACACAATATTCCAGGTGTGGCCTCACCAAGGCCCTGTATAATTGCAGCAAGACATCCTTGCTCCTGTACTCGAATCCTCTTGCTATGAAGGCCAACATACCATTTGCCTTTTTTACCACCTGTTGGACCTGCATGCTTACCTTCAGCAACTGGTGTACAAGAACACTCAGGTCTCGTTGCATATTCCCCTATCTCAGTTTATAGCCGTTCAGATAATAATCTGCCTTCCTGTTTTTGCTACCAAAGTGGATAACCTCACATTTATCCACACTATACTGCATCTGCCTTGTATTTGCCCACTCACTTAACTTATCCAAATCACCCTGAAACCTCTCTGCATCCTCCTCACAACTCATCCTTCCACCCAGTTTTGTGTCATCTGCAAATTTGGAGATATTACATTTAGTTCCCTCATCTAAATCATTAATATATATTGTGAATAGCTGGGGTCCTAGCACCAATCCCTGTGGTAGTTGCTCTCTCTCCCACACACACAAAGTTCCAGGGACCCATGGAAGTAACTTAAGCCTCAAGACAGAAGACCCTGCAGCCTTCTGGTATCAGCTAAACAAGTTTGAAAGTGTGCACCGGGCCCCGAGAATTGCAAGACTTAACTTCAATCAAAGACTTAACATCCAACCCAAAGCCAGTAACTGAATACCATCTACTACTTCAAACCTTCTCCCTTTAATTCTTTCTCCTGCTTTGTATCTATTTGTGTGTGTGTTTACCACGTATGCATGCTAGTGTGGTTGCATCGTGTATTCTTAGTAGTTTTAACTGAGTTAGTGTTATGGTTCTTGCTTAAATCTGAGAAAACCTATCTGGTTGATTCCTTTACAATTACAATTAGAGGCAAGTGAGCAAGGACTCACTGAAGGGAAGCTGAAAACACTGTGTTTTAAAAGTTAAACCCTGTTATGGCCAAACCAGGAAAAGACTGAGAGGGGAGCCCTAGATCCCTTCCTCACCTTACCGTAACAGTGATCAACTGTAATCAGAAACATCCAATGACCCACAGCTGAAGGCATTGTGGAGAGTCATCATAGAAGGTTGGCCTGATACAATAAAAGAGGTGCCAGAAACCTTCAGATGCTTTTGGCCTTATAGAGCTGAACTCAGTATCTTGAGAGGCGTAACCATCAAAGGAAAACAAGTGATTGTGCCCAAAGCTCTCCGACAGGACATCTTGTCACAACGTCACCAAGGCCATATGGGTATAGAGCGAATAAGATGACTGGCACAAGACACTGTTTATTGGCCAGAGATCAACGCTGACATTGAAAAGTTAGTGAGGATGTGCGAGGTATGCCAGAGCCACCTGCCACAGCAACATAAAGAAGCTCTACACCCTCATGAAATTCCATCAGTCCCTTGGACTAAAATCGCCACTGATCTATTTTCCATTAATGGAGACGACTTTCTCTTAGTCACTGATTTTTTTCTCCAAATTTCCAATTGTCAGACAGGTAAAAAACGTGGTTGTACCAGACACACTGAGTGCCCTATTCAGTCTATTCAGTGCATCTGAAGAAATTATTCCTGACAATGGACCACAGTAAACGGGCAAACCTTTCAGAGATATGTGTGCCAAATGGGGCGTAAACCATGTGACGTCCTCACCACACTACCCTAGATCTTACGATCTTGCCGAGTGAATGTTTCACACAGTTAAATCGCTTATCCTGAAGTGTAGGACAACGAAACAAGATTTTCGTGTTGCCGTGTTACATATCGGAGTTACTCCTATGGATATGGGCTTACCATCATCAGCAGAGATAATGTTTGGCAGACAAGTGAGAACGATTCTGCCAAGCCATCATCTGTCCAAATTCTGCAAGATGCAGGAGACACTGCTCGAAAAACAATGGTGCATGACCGACATACAGGGGCGGAACTACCTCAACTACGCGTAGGACAAAAGGTCAGGGTCATACACTCCACATGCAGAGGTATCCAAAGTATGCAGTGAGCCCAGGTCTTAGGAGATTACAACATCTAACGGAGCAGTGTTGTGGAAGAACCTAAGCCAACTAAGAGAAGTGTGCAATGCTCCAATTGCAAACTCAAAAGAACACACTCCGACGATGAGGGTGTGACGGAACAACAGGACAACAACCAACATATTGACATCACGTATGCAAGCCAAAGATAGCCAAGGATGAGATCCACATCCCCAGAAGGTAATACCATAACAAGAATGGGAAGAGTTGTCAAACCACCAAAACGATACATGGACTCTTAAGTTTTGCACTCATAAATTTCACAATCCCTATCCTTATACTTGTAAATTTTATAATCTATATCCATGCATATCTAATTTTGATATTATCCAATTTATGTGTTTTTACTTTCAGCGTATGAGTCTTATCTTTGGAAAGAAAGGGGATCTTGTACGATCGCTTTCAGAGTGATGTCCCTTTAAGAACTCAGTATGCTAATGAGGTAAGTGCCAGGATGTAGTCATGTGACTAGTAGCCATGTTCATTCTGCACAATAACACTCTGGACAAAGGTTCTGTACATAGTTTGCTCTGTATTGTATATGCTAGCTGAGCTGTTAATAAACCCTGTAGAGCTCTTCAAGAAACTGGAATCCACAGACCTCATTGTGTTGTTTAAGATAACAAAGAAGCTCATGACAGTAGCAACAAAACTCTCTTGTAAAACAGCCAGAGGAAATACCTCTGAGTTGTGTTCTATGACAGCTTTTGCAGGTATTAGGGTGGGATTTCATGCTTTGGGACAGAAAAGTCATGGGATCAGACTTCCAACTGTTATATAAGGACCTGAAAAGGTTAATGCTGGGGCCAGTGACAGCAACCCCTCCCACTGTAGTGATGATGATGTAATAGTCACATGGTAATGGGCTTTGGAAGAAGAGAGTAGCAGCACAAAGGATGCTAACTAGGGAGGCTTATGGAGAGTGTAAATAGAGATGTGTAATAAAAGAGTTATTAGTTGACTTTATCCGGCCTTCAAGACTTTATCAACCATGCCCTAGATAGCTACAACTACAACAACAGCACACAACACCGGCCATTCCTCTAACAGTACCCTAATCTAAATCCCTTTTTCCTGGATTGGGATTAAACAGGCATGCAAGATAAGCACCCAGTGGGATTTCCATTGCCATTGCCAAGAGGGAGCCCACTGATGCACTGAAAGGTGCAGAAGAGGCCCTGAGATGCAAATGGCCACAGTTTTTCTAGGTCTTGGCTAAGATTGTATCATATGCTAAGAGCTGAGGCCCATTTGAAGAAAGAGGAGGCCTCTATTAGAGTTTTGCCATTCCCCCATCAGCAGACAATGGGGTCAATACCACCAATACAGTAGACCTACTGCCATCTTTCACCTGGTGACCCTAGAGAAATGCAGTAAGAGAGGCTGACAGAAGGAAATCCAATGGAAACCTGACCTCACCTGTCCACCGGTATATGGTGAGGGTGGGGGCTGTGGGGTGGGGTGGTGTTGCAGGGAAAGAACAGCTAGCAGCAGTCCTGGCATGACAGTGAAAAGCTGAGGTGCGAGTGGGGCAGCAGCAGTAGGACTCATCGGCCAACTTTCCCACCATCTCTGCCACTATCCTGCCCAATTTGAGGTGAGTTAACAAAATAAAATCCAGCCCCATGTCTTGTACTTTTGGGCAAACCGCTGCTACAAGGTAAATCCAGACCCTAGGGAATAATTACTAGTTATTTGTTCTCTCTTTAGATTTTTTTTTTAGAGATACAGCACTGAAACAGGCCCTTCGGCCCAACGAGTCTGTGCCGACCATTAACCACCCATTTATACTAATCCTACACTAATCCCATATTCCTACCACATCCTCACCTGTCCCTATATTCCCCTACCACCTACCTACACTAGGGACAATTTATAATGGCCAATTTACCTATCAACCTGCAAGTCTTTTGGCTGTGGGAGGAAACCGGAGCACCCGGAGGAAACCCACGCAGACACAGGGAGAACTTGCAAACTCCACACAGGCAGTACCCAGAATTGAGCCTGGGTCGCTGGAGCTGTGAGGCTGCGGTGCTAACCACTGCGCCACTGTGCCGCTCCCACTCTATAAAGTAAGACTTGTAAATATCCCATATATATTATGATATTTACCAGCACTGTGCTATAAAGAGAAAAACAACCTGTTTGGCAACACCTGCCGAGATAGCACCATACAGTTCTGCCCTGGGAAACCTGCCTTCTCAGGGGCTGGGTCAGCAGATACTGAGTTGTTCTATTTGCCGTAAGTTTTTTAAAAATTCATTTGTGGGAAATGGGTGTCGCTGGCTAGGCCGGCATTTATTGCCCATCCCTAATTGTCCTTGAAGTGAGTTGCTTGCTAGGCCATTCCGGTGGGCATTTTAAGAGTCAACCACATTGCTGTGGGTCTGGATTCACATGTAGGCCAGACCAGGTAAGGACAGCAGATTTCCTTCCCTAAAGGACATTAGTGAACCAGATGGGTTTTTACAATAATGGACAATGGTTTCATGGTTATCATTAGACTAGCTTTTTAATTCCAGATTTATTAATTGAATTCAAATTTCACCATCTGCTGTGGTGGGATTTGAACCCATATCCTCACAGCATTACTCTGGGCTTTGGATTACTAGTCCAGTAAATATGCAGATGTTGGGCAATGGAGAGTTTTCACATATAGAGTAAAGTTAGCTATAGACTGAAACTTGGCTGCACCTTCTTGTAGGCATCGTACTGTGTTGATCTATTTGTGATACTCTCCTTTAAATGTCCCTAGCTTTTAAATTTGACTTACAAAACATTTCCTCACCAGTGATATCATTCCTATTACCATCTGAGTTTGCACCTGGAGTTGTGAATAATTATTCAAACAATCTTAAACCATACAATTAAGCACAATTAGCACTTGAGCTTCTGCAATTGCATTAAAGCATTGCAAACCAATTTAGAACTGACTTACACCTGGAGATTGGAACTTATCTCAAGATCTGTTACTATACTATCCATGTGAAAAATATCTTATTAATGATTTTTACTTGAATTTAACATAAACTTCTAATCATAGTCAGTGGTGATTTCTGTGGGGGTTCTTCCACTATCCCGCCATAATCTTAGTGGAAATCCCAGATTTTCAGTTTCTCTGGGACTTCCACCAACCTTACAGCAGGAATTGGGGATCCCTTGTGGAAATTCCAGCCCAGCATATTTCTGTTCCAGTTTTGTGGAAGTCAGCAGAGTTATATTACTGATTACTGCTAAATTCCAACTCAGTCCTGTTGCTGAACAGGCAGTAAAGCATAAAAAAATATAAATTCTTGTAATGTCTGGAATTCCCTACAACCTGATAAATGCTGGGTTTCATTCCCAAACTTGCATATCCCATGTGCAACGTAAGTGCCAGTAATTAACTTGTGCCACTACTGAAATCCCAAAATCAGTCATTGGATTGTTCTTCCCATTCATAACAAAAAGGAGTGATAAAAATGTATCTGCCATAGTAATTGTGACTACTCTATAAATTAGATAGTTAATGGGCATGACATGAGACCAATTATCTGTGCTTGTACCATGTTCACTGGAGTCAGTTTTGTGGAAGTCAGACAGGGATTTTGTTATGACATTGTCTGATAATTAAGATTCTGAGGGAGGACCAGCAATCTTGGAGAATAGAATTTATGTGCATAGTGAGCAGCTCATTAATGATACATGTCTAATTCTGGCAATATGTAAGGCAGGTGAAAGAGTGGACCAGAATAAAAATTGTTCATTTGGAAGGCACTTGGCAGGCTGAATTTTATCTAGACTGTGGGAGTCCGAGCGACAAGCCAGAAAGGAGGGTGTGACCCCACCTCAGCCCTGTTTTGAACCCCCAGCCAAATTCCATGGTGGCAGCCACTTATCTGCCTGCTGTTGGTGTCCCCATCCTGAAAGTCCAATCAGAGGGATGCCAACTCAGTAGGACTGGCAGTGCTACTTGGAGCAGTGGCCACTGCTGGTACTACAGGAGGTTCAGGACCAGGAGCAGTGCTGGAGACCTGGACCTCAGGTAAGTGTGACATACTCACCAGGGCCAGGCTGGCAAGCCCCAAGATGTGGGGGGGAGGGTGGTCATTGAGGATGGGGGGAAGAGGAGAGATTTGCAGAGGAGTGGCCTTTACCACCGGGCTCCCTTTTTGGGCCACAGATGGTCCTCTCCCAGCTCACAGGGAGGCTGCCTTGTTTTACAGGGCGACCTCCCCACGTGGCGGGGCTCCCACCAGCCGTGGTAAGATACGAGCGATGGCAGGAAGAGGCCCTTAAGTGGCTAGTAATTGGCCACTTAAGAGCCTCAGTTGGCCTTTGGACAGGAAAGCCATCCTCAGCCTTCCCCACCTCTGACTAAATCGCATGGCATCGGGAGGATGATGGGCATTCCACCGCACCAACCCCCCCACCTTCCCTCACCATTTTATGGGCCACCACCCCCCCTCACCCCCCACCGCCCTGCCACCTCCCAGTCAGTCTCCCAAGGGCCCATAAAATTCAGACAACTGGACTGATAACAGCAAGGAGAAATGGTAAAATAGACATTGGGATCAGTGGAAAAAGGCAGGGAATTTGGAGTTCAAATCAGTTCAAGGTACTGGGAAACACTAAGGGCGTTGCTGAGGAGGGAAACAGTGAAATTAATGAGGCAACAGTGCAATCCGGGGTATAAAGACGAATTAAGTCCAAATGAGGCCATATGGGTAGAACTTAAGAACAAAAGGCGGGGGCAATCACTTGGCTGGGAGTGTACTGCAGGCCTCCAAACAGTCAGGGAGAGATAAAGGAACAGATATGTAGGCAAATCTCAGAGAGGTGTAAAAATAATAGGGTAATAATAGTAGGGGATTTCAACTTACCTAATATCAACTTGGATAGTCTTAGTGCAAAAGGCTTAAAGGGGGAGGAATTCTTAAAATGCAACAAGGAGAGCTTTTTGAGCCAGTAAGGAGAAAGTCCTACAAGAGAAGGGGCAGTACTGGACCTAATCCTAGGGAATGAAGCTGGACAAGTGGTAAAAGTATCAGTGGGGAAGCATTTCGGGGATAGTGACCATAACTCTGGAAGATTTAAGGTAGCTATGGAAAGGACAAAGATGGGCCAGAAATAAAGGTACTGAATTAGGGGAAGGCCAATTTCAATTTGATAAAACAGGATCTGGCCAAAGTGGGAGCAGCTCCTTGTAGGAAAGTCTACATCAGGCCAGTGGGAGTCATTCAAAAAGGAAATAGTGAGGGTTCAGAGCCAACATGTTAAGATGAAGGGTAGGACCATCAAGTCCAGGGAACCCTGGATGTCAAGGGATATAGAGTATTGGATCAGGAAAAAAAGGAGGCTGATGGCAGATTCGGAGCACCGAAAACAGCAGAGGCATTGAGGAGTATAGAAAGTGCAGGGGGGTACTTTAAAAAGTAATTAGGAGAGCAAAGAGGGGACATGAAAAAACATTGGTGGTCAATATAAAGGAAAATCCTAAGGTGTTTTATAAGTATATTAAGGGCAAGAGGATAACCAGGGAAAGATAGGGCCCATTAGGGACCAAAGTGGCAATCTGTGTGTGGAGCCGGAGGACATAGGTGAGGTTTTAAATGATTACTTTTCACCTGTTTTCACTGTGGAGAACGACAATGTAGGTGTAGAGATCAGGGAGGGGGATTGCGATATACTTGAACATATTAACATTGAAAGGAAGGAAGTATTAGATGTTTTACCGGGCTTAAAAGTGGATATATCCCCAGGCCCAGATGAGCTGTATCCCAGGCTGTTATGTGAGGGAAGGGAGGTGAAAGCAGGGGCTCTGACACAAATTTTCAGATCCTCTCTGGCCACGGGAGAGGTACCAGAGGACTGGAGGACAGCAAATGTGGTACCATTATTCAAGAAGAGTAGCAGGGATAGACCAGGTAATTACAGGCCGGTGAGTCTAACATCAGTGGTTGGGAAGCTATTGGAAAAAATTCTGAGGGACAGGATTAATCTCTACTTGGAGAGGTAGGGAATAATCAGGGATAGTCAGCATGGCTTTGTCGGGGAAATTGTGTCTAACTAATTTGATTGAATTTTTCGAGGAGGTGACTAGATGAGGGTAAAGCAGTTGATGTAATCTACATGGACCTCAGTAAGGCTTTTGATAAGGTCCCACATGGGAGATTAGTTAAGAAGGTAAGAGCCCATGGGATCCAGGGCAATTTGGCAAATTGGATCCAAATTTGGCTTAGTGGCAGGAAACAGAGAGTAATGGTCGAGGGTTGTTATTGCGAGTGGAAGCCTGTGACCAGTGGTGTACCACAGGGATTGGTGCTGGGACCCTTGCTGTTTGTAGTGTACATTAATGAATTAGATGTGAATATAGGAATAATGATAAGTAAGTTCGCAGATGACACGAAAATTGGTGGTGTCATAAATAGTGAAGAGGAAAGCATTAGATGACAGGACAATATAGATGGGCTGGTAAGATGGGCGGAGCAGTGGCAAATGGAATTTAATCCTGAGAAGTGTGAGATGATGCATTTTGGGAGGACTAACAAGGCAAGGGAATATAAAATGGATGGTAGGACACTATGAAGTACAGAAGGTCAGCGGGACCTTGGTGTACTTGTCCATAGATCACTGAAGGCAGCAGCACAGGTAGAGAAGGTGATTAGGAAGGCATATGGGATACTTGCCTTTATTAGCCGAGGCATAGAATATAAGAGCAGGGAGGTTATGTGGGAGCTGTATAATATGCTAGTTAGGCCACAGCTGGAGTACTGTGTACAGTTCTGGGCACCACACTATAGGAAGGATATGATTGCACTGGAGAGGGTGCAGAGGAGATTCATCAGGATGTTGCCTGGGCTGAAGCATTTCAGCTATGAAGAGAGACTGAAAAGGCTAAGGTTGTTTTCCTTCGAACAGAGATGGCTGAGGGGGGACCTGATTGAGGTATACAAAATTATGAGGGGCATGGGTAGGTTAGACAGGAAGAGACTTTTTCCCTTTGCGGAGGGGTCAACAACCAGGGGGCACAGATTTAAGGTAAGGGACAGGAAGTTAGAGGGAATTTGAGGAAAAAATTTTTCACCCAGAGGGTGGTTGGAATCTGGAATACACTGCCTGAAGAGGTGGTGGAGGCAGGAACCCTCACAACATTTAAGAAGTATTTAGATGAACACTTGAAACGCCATAGCATACAAGGCTACGGGCCAAGTGCTGGAAAATGGGACTTGAATAGTTAGCTGCTTGGTGGCCGGCACAGACACGATGGGCCAAAGAGCCTGTTTCTGTGCTGAATAACTCTATGACTCAAAGTGATATAAGAGAAGAGAAATGAGGCAATGAAATGCTCGATTCTAAAATTCTCATCCCAGTATTCTAATACCCTCAGGGCCTCACCCCTCCCTATCTCTGTAACCTTCTCCAGTGTTACAACTCTCCAAGAGCTCTGTGTTCATCCAGCTTGGGTCTCTTGTTCACCCACCACTTCCTTCATCACATCATTGGTGGTTGTGCCTCCAGCTGTCTTGCCACTGAACTGCAGTTGCTTCTCTAAGCTTATCTGCCTCTTCACCTCTCTTCTCCTTAAAGCCTACCTATGGCCAAGCTTTCAGTCACCCTTCCTAATAACACCTTGTTTTGCACATTGTCAGTTTTTTCTTCTCGTGACACTCTTCTGAAGCATTTTGAGGTGTTTTCCTATGTTAAAGGGTGCTATATAAATGGAAGTTGTTTATGTTGAAAATCTGATGTGTGCGATCCTCCCTGTCAGATTACCACCTAGGCAGTAAAGATGGAAATCTACCCCTGTGAGAATAAGAGATTTACTGGTGCAATATTCAGATACTTTTTTTTAGTGATATGTGTTGTGATAGCACATTGGTTAGTTTGTTAAGATAATATGTTTGCTAGAATAAGTGTAATCATTTGAATATATGTTTATGCAAATATATATCTCATCACAGGAAGTGATGTAATTTGATGTGTTGCTCAATCAGTCGCACATGTAAGCAGAAGCAAGAAGAAACCTCCCAATAAAGTTCTGTGTTCAACCTTGATACCAGCCTTTCAACTGTGTTTGTATTAGTATGAAGCCCCAGATAATACAACAATATGGAGCTGGCTAGCAGGACAGTGATTTGTCTGTTGGTGCAAAAGTTGAAGACATTGAGGAGAGGGTGGATCGGGTACTATAAGGAGGGTGAAGTGAACTAATGGTATTGCACATCTAGAAATTAACAACAAGGGCTGAGATTGATATTGAAAGATTTCTCAAATGTGAGTTCAGACACCCAGCTTGGAAAGTGTATAAAAAAGACTGTAGCACTATCTTTTTCAACTTGTTACCAGATTTTGATAAAGTTTCTGGCAAGAAATTTGGAGGTAAATGAACAGTTGATCATCTGATGCTTTTCAGAGGGGTTTTTATATGCAAATACCTGGAATTACCTTTCAGTATACCATGGTGGTACAAGAGTCATGTCGATAAGACATTAAACCAAGGCCCTGCCTCCTCTCTCAGTTGGACACAAAAGATGCCATGGCACCATTTCAAGGATGATCAGGGGAGTTATCTATCCCCAGTGTCCTGGCCAATATTTATCCCTCAATCAACATCACTAAAAAAAACAGATTATCTGGCCATTATTACCTTGCTGTTTGTGGGAGTTGCTGTGTGTGAATTGGTTCTCAAGTTTCCTCCACAACACTGACTACACTTCAAAAGTACTTCATTGGCTGTAATGAACTTTGGGGCCAGTGGGGTAACACCTCTCAGAAACATGAGGAATGAGGGGTAAGAGAAAACTAGAATGAATGCCATATCACAAGATGTGATATCGAACAAGCCATCATCATGCTGAAGATGCGCTTCAGATGCCTGGAGAAATCTGGAAATACCCTTCAGTATGCACCAGTCAGGGTTTCCTGAGTGGTCGTGATTTGCTGTGCTCTGCATAACATTGCCCAGTCATGAGGCTTGGACCTGTAGGAGGAACAAGGCAAAGAGCTCAGGTTCTCCTTGGAAAATTCGTGGAAGGAGAGGAAGAACAGGAGGAAGAGGTAGACGACGAGACCAATGCTCATATTGCTGCCCAGGATGCCAGGGATGCCCTTATTAATTAATTACTAGGTTGCAGCAGTGGACCTGTGTCACCAGAAAATGCAAACACCACACTTCTCACTCCTTCCCCCAATAGCATTGACGCAAAGCAGTCCTGCAGCCAACCAATGCCCCTTTAACATCCCCACCACCAACACCCGCCACCCCCCCCCCCAATCAATTTAAGCATCAAATCCATCATCAAACAAGTTAGAAGGCCACTTACCAATCAACGCCCAAGAATGAACAAGATGGGAAATTGGTGAAACATGTAACATTTACATAAGCTAAATAAAGAACAAAAACTTACCAAAACAACATTTTTTTAAGACATCCATAATCATACGTACCCTTGTGCAACCAACAAAGGCCAACACCTTTGTGATGCAACCTGTGTGGCTTCAGCAGGGGGAGAGGCAGGCTGCTCAGATCCCTGCTCTGACTGCTGAAATTCTTTTGGCCAACGTCCTCTGGAATTTGGAGCCTGAGAGCCCTGCCAAAGATTGCTCCACCTGCATCTGACTTTATCATCGGGAAATGAGGCAGCATGCCGGCTACTGACTGAGGGGTGGGCTATGGGTGAGAGGTGGAAGCACTTTGAGTGGAGTTGCCACTTCCATGGCCCCTTTCACCATCATCCCTCTCATGGCCGATCTTTACTCTCATGGCCGAGCAGTACTTTACTGCTCCAACTGTGTTGGCGAACGCTTTGGGAAACTAAGGCATTATGGACTGGTTAGCGAAGCATCTGTTGTTGGAAAATTGCTAGAGTCTATAATTAAGGATAGGATGATCGAACACATTAAAATTTTTCAGCTGATCAGAGAGAGTTTTGAAAAAGGCAGGTCATACTTGACAATTCTTTTTGAAGAGGTGACTGAGTTTGTGGATAGGGGAATGTCTATGGATATTATTAATATAGACTTCCAGAAGGCATTTGATAAATCCCTCAGTAGAGGCTGTTAGCTAAAGTTGAAGCTCATGGAATTGAAGGCAAATTATTGACCAGGCTCGGAAGTTGGCTGAACGGATGTAGACAGAAAATAGGATAATAGGCAGATACTCTAATTGGCAGGATGCATTTAGTGCTGCTGCTATGCAAGGATCTGTGTTGCAGCTACAACTATTTACTGTAGTCATTAACAACCTCGATGACACAAAAACAGGCAGTGTTGTAAGCAGTGTATTTGGAAGCATAAAATTACAAAGAAATATTGATCGATTAAGTGAATGGGAAAAACTGTGACAAATGAATTTCAATGTAGGCAAATGTGAGATCATCAGTTGTGGGCCGATAAAGAATAAAACGGGATACTTTCTAAATGATGAAAAGCTGGAAACAGTGCAGTTTCAAAGAGACTTGGGGCTCCAGGTACACAGGTCATTAAAATATCATGAACAGGGACAGAAAATAATCAAAAAGTCTAATGGAATGCTGGCCATTATTTCTAGAGGAATGGAGTACAAGGGGATTGAAGTCATGCTCCAGCTGTACAAAGCCCTGATTAGACCACACCTGGAGTACTGTGAGCAGTTCTGGACACAATACCTTAGGAAAGATATATTGGCCTCGGAAAGAGTGCAGCCTAGATTCACCAGAATGATACCTGGACTCCAAGGATTAAGCTAAGAGGAAAGATTAAACAAATTAGGGTTGCATTCCTTGGAATTTAAATGGTTAAGGAGTGATTTGATCAAAGTTTTCAAAATATTAAGGGGAGCTGATAGGGCAATTGGGAGAAATTATTTCAGCTAGTTGGGCAGTCTAGGACAAGGGGGCATAATCAAAAAGCTAGAACCAAACCATTCAGGAGTGAAATTAAGAAAGACTTCTTCATGCAAAGGCTGGTAGAAGTTTGAAACTCTCTTCCACAACACCAATTCTTTTCTTTTGGGCCTCCTTATCTCGAGAGACAATGGATACGCGCCTGGAGGTGGTCAGTGGTTTGTGAAGCAGCGCCTGGAGTGGCTATAAAGGCCAATTCTGGAGTGACAGGCTCTTCCACAGGTGCTGCAGAGAAATTTGTTTGTTGGGGCTGTTGCGCAGTTGGCTCTCCCCTTGCGCCTCTGTCTTTTTTCCTGCCAACTACTAAGTCTCTTCGACTCGCCACAATTTAGCCCTGTCTTTATGGCTGCCCGCCAGCTCTGGCGAATGCTGGCAACTGACTCCCACGACTTGTGATCAATGTCACAGGATTTCATGTCGCGTTTGCAGACGTCTTTATAACGGAGACATGGACGGCCGGTGGGTCTGATACCAGTGGCGAGCTCGCTGTACAATGTGTCTTTGGGGATCCTGCCATCTTCCATGCGGCTCACATGGCCAAGCCATCTCAAGCGCCGCTGACTCAGTAGTGTGTATAAGCTGGGGATGTTGGCCGCTTCAAGGACTTCTGTGTTGGAGATATAGTCCTGCCACCTGATGCCAAGTATTCTCCGAAGGCAGCGAAGATGGAATGAATTGAGACGTCGCTCTTGGCTGGCATACGTTGTCCAGGCCTCGCTGCCGTAGAGCAAGGTACTGAGGACACAGGCCTGATACACTCGGACTTTTGTGTTCCGTGTCAGTGCGCCATTTTCCCACACTCTCTTGGCCAGTCTGAACATAGCAGTGGAATGGAACACCAATTAATGCTCGATCAATTGTTAATTTTAAATCTGAGATTGATAGTTCTTTGTTATCTAAAGGTATTAAGGGATATGGGGCAAAGATAAGTATAAGGAGTTGGGTCGCAAATCAACCATGATCCCATTGAATGGCAGAACAGACTCAAGGGACTAAATGACCTACTGCTGCTGCTAAGTTTCTATGTTCCTCGATCAGTGCGGCCCTGTAAGGCAAAGGCTAAAGTATCTGTCAAACTATTTAAGGTGGCAGACATGTTGGCATCCAGAGTCTGCGCAGTGGTGTTGAAGGTGTGTATGGACTCATGTCATTGGAGCTTCTGATGGGTCCATAGTGTGGCCACTCTATCCGTGGAAGAAGATATCGCAATGGCCTGCGACATTACACCTCTCATACTGGAGGCAGACTCCTCCAATCTCTCTGCAATCATGGTGAATTCTCTTTGAAGGCTTGTCAGTGCAATGCACATTGTATGCTGTTACTCAATGATTCTTCTCCTCATTGACCACCCAGAGGTAAAGCATCTGTGTCCAGCTGAGCAGCATTTGGAGAAGGCTATGCCCTCTGACATGGACTCTCCACTGTTATGCCTATTTCCACCATTTGCCCTTGCTCACTTGTGAAGTGTAAATGACCAGGTGAAATCCAACTATCTGTTTTACTGGTCCCACCAAAGTGTGTGTTTCTGAACTGTTCTGTAACAGTGCACTTTCAGAAGGACTCAGTTCCTCTGAGGACATGTCACCTGACATGTCTACTGACTCCAACTACACCCTTGAAGGCTCTATGGACCATAAAAGTCATGAATTAGTTGTGGAAAGGTACGAATTTTGCAAATTATCATTATGCAGATGATTATATTTCATTCACTGTTGAAATCAAGCCAATATGCTTGAGTGCTGTACAACATGTGGGCGGGCGGTTTTTCATAGAATCATAGAATGGTCACAACACAGAAGGAGGCCATTCGGCCCATTGTGTCTGTGCCAGCTTTTATTTAATTATGTCACCAGATAGCTGGGAGCACCACATCTCCAATAGCCAAGGATTCCATAACTCCTCTTATTTCCAACAGCTCCTCCTCTGCAATTGTTCGCTCCATGATCTACAGAGGGCCCCCTTCTGTTCTTATACTTTCCCTGATGTTCTGTGCTCTCTTCTCCTTCAAGGAGGTAAAGAACAGACCTATGAGTGAGGGTAATGGCATCTGATCATGCTCATGCATGTGGTGAAGGTGGCAATGAGGGAGATGCATGACATTGCGTAAGGATGAGTGTGAGAGGGAGTGGTAGACAGTTAGACAGGGATGTGAGGAAGTGCATAGAAAGAGAATGATGGGTGCATCTGCAACATAAATGGGTGTGAGCAGTGATGTGCTGGTTTAGGCTTGAGAAGGCAGAATAATGGGTTGGGATGATGTGCACAGCAGAATTCAGGTGAATGTGTCACTGAACTCACGTTTCCTGCCCTGGTTAAGTCATTAAACTGCTTCCTACACTGAATCCTCATCCTCTGTGTCTTTTTTCTACATGGAGCTTTTGGGAAAAAAAGCTATCTTGTGAAGGACTTCAAAGCTTTTTTTTTAAAGTAGTATCCCTCACCCGTTGCCACAATAGCTCAACCAATTTACTTGCAGCCTATCATTCTGTGCTCTGTCTGCTACAACTTGAGGTAAGTTCTTTTTTTCTTCACTGTTTGAGCCAGTTTTTGTTTGCGCTTTCTCTCTTCTGGCTGTAGGAAAGGTTGTTTTCAGAGTTGTTTTAATCATGGTCTTCAAGCTCAGGTTTTGTCTTCTTACCACAGCTGCTCCATGTAGTGAGTTCTTTTATGCTGTCTGATGCAGTATAAATGAGATGTGTGGAGTCCAGTTGGTTGAAGATCTCAAACAGGTTTTTTTACAGCTATACTATTATATACAGTACAGCGATAACTATTTACAGAAATTGCTTCTGGGTGTTACAGTTGCAGAGTGACTCTGCCTCCGAGTCACATGACTGTATCCTGATACTTGGCTCATTCCACTTAAAGGGACATCACTCTTAAAGGCAATCATACAAGAGACTTCGCTCACCTTCAGCTGCACTTCCCTGCAGTCAGCCTTCACCACAGCATGGGAGCAACATGTGCAGCTCTACCTTGCACTATTGATGAGGAACAAGGGGAGTAGTACCAGCAACACCAACAGCACCAGGAGCAGCAAGAGAAATACCAGCAGCAGCACCAGCTGCCTTATTCTCAACCACATGCTGCTCCACAGGACAGAGCGGATGGACACAAAGATACAGCTCGAAGGAGATGAGACCCCAACACAGGTCTACAGGCAAAATAACAGCTCTCTCGACATGAGTAAGCATGAGTGCTTTACGAGGCTGAAGGCTTTCACGACAGGTCGTTGCTGACATCTGCAGCCTCCTGGAACAAGACCTCCTTCCCAGTGGACGGGTGGGCATGCATTGCCAGTGGTCATCAAGATGGCAATGACTGGAGGGCCCTCCACCCCAGTTCTCTGTCTGTCCCGGGAGTTCTGGACTCTCTTCTCCTGCAAAGAGAGAAAACAGAGAGTTGAGTGTGTGATAAATGGATTGTTGGAGAGGAGAGAAGAACAACATTTGTGGAGGGTTAATGTGAGGCATGGGTGTGAGATGGCACAAAGATAAGGGTGAGTGTGAGTTTTGGCTGTCCAGATGGGGGTATGAGGTGCCTGAAGAAAGAGGAATGAGTGGAGCTGCAAGGGATCTTGTTCTGAAGAGTGTTGTGAAGGAGAATGCTGGGAAAGTCAGAAAATGGGTGTTGGGATCTGGAAGTGTTATGCCACTCACCTTTCCTGCCCTCCTGAGTTCCTGGAACCTCTTGGGGCATGGTCCACAGGTTGGAGGGACCACAGTATTGCTGTTCACTTCCTCAACCACTTCTATCCACGCCTGCTTGGTTGGAGAGGCTGGCCTCTTCCTCTTATACTTGGTAAGCATTACTTCACTTTAGTTCCTCAAATCCCACAGGAGAACCTCCAGGACAGAGTCTGAGACCCGGAGACTGCCTTCCCAGGTTTCCTTTCCATTCCTTCAGTTGCTGTAGCCACAGGAATCAATGTACAGTTCAACCATTCTGGCCAATACCGGGATCCCTTTAACTAGAAATCCTTTCTTTGGCAGGGTTGATGCATCATCCTGCCTGTGCTCTCTGATTGTTAGGGAAACTCGGAAGTGGGATGCTAATGCTGTGCTGAGTTGAAGAGCCACAGCAAAATTGCTTCAATGTCAAATGTGTTACCAACAAGCTGCCAGCCTCCTCACTACATGAGGAGCTGTTTAGATAAAATTTGGCCTATTGTGCCTACATGCAGATATAAGGGTCTTGCTACATAATATGGTTACTGAAAGTAATGTGGCCATGTTGTTTTTTTCTTCCAGGACAAGGCAGCAAAAATATATCTGCTAAATGCTTTAAATTTACTTCTGATTTGTCAGCAGCATCTATCAACCATGAATGCACATTTAATATGGATATAAACATAACTGTGTATGAATGAAGCGATAATGGGTAGGATCCTCCTGACATAGATCATGTCGGAAAATAGAATAGATGCAAAAAACTGATGTATTTACGGCAGGTCATGATATCTGTCCAATTTCTACTTCTGGTTACATGGTTTAACTTCAACAACAAGTGGCAGAATCTAGAAAATATAGGTTAAAGTACCATGTGCTGACAGTAAAGGTGACGTAGACTACAATTATTGAAACTCCAAACTGCATTCCATTTTTGGGCACTCCAACTCACATATTGACCTTGGAGGGGATGCAATACAAATTCACCAGAATGATTCCAAGGCAGAGAGGGTTAAATTATTAGGACATATTGCATAAATTCAGCTTGTATTCTCTTAAGTATAGATGGTTGAGGGATAATCTGATTAACGTTTTAAATGTTAAAAAGATTTGATAGGATGGATACAGAAAACTACTTCCTCTGGTGGGGGAATCAAGAATGAGAAGGCATAATCTTAAAATTAGAGCTTGACCATTCAAGAGTAAAATTAGGAAGCACTTTTTCAAACAAAGAGTGGTGGAAATCTAGAATTCTCTCTCCAAAAAGGCTGTGGATGCTCAGAGAATTGGAGTTTTCTGGATCAAGATTGATAGATTTTTGTTGGTGAGGATTTTAAGCGATCTGAAGCATGGAATTACATAGAATATATAGCACAGAAAGAGGCCATTTGGCCCAACTGGTCTGCGCTGATGTTTATGTTCCACATGAGCCTCCTACAAGGTGGGTAGATAGAATTGAGGTGCAGCTCAGTCATGATCTAATTGAATGATGGAGCAGGTAGAAGGGGTGGAATGACCTAGCCCTGTCCCTATGTTCCTAACTAATATTTTTGTAAGTTTACTGAATTCAGAGGAGATTGTTTTGGATTGTAAAGTGACTAACAAAGCATTATTATTTCTAAAAAGTGTCAATTGATATAGCTGAAAACTATTAATTTGTAGGGAAAGTTTTCTGGAATGACATATTCCTGTGCATTTCTAATGTTTGAACACTTAACATGCTCATTTAAATTGCTCTGTTCCTCATTTTAAACATGCATTAGTCAGTTTATCTAAATGAACTAATCCAACTGTCCTAAAGCACATTTTCACCTGATTTGAAATGATTTTCAGAAATCGAGGGCGGTATTTTCTGGACTTAATCCCTGCCGAAATGGTAGGGCCATTAACGAGTCGGGAACCTGTTTGATTAATTAGCGAACTTTGCCGAAACTCTGTCACTGAACCATGGCATTAGTGTCTTGTCTCCAAGTTGCCGAGCCAGTTAGGGTGGGCTGGCGAGATACATGCCAATTCATTCATCCTTTTGTATAAAGGGACCCCGAAAGGAGTCACAATGGCAGCCGCGGATGTGGACTGGAGCTGTTGCAAGAGGAAAGTGGAGAGCGCTCGGCATCCAAGGGGAAGAAGGAGCTTAATACACCAATGGTGTCTGCAGTCGCACACCCAGCTGCTAGAGAAGCTCACAAAGGACTCATCCAGGCTTGCTTCATTTGAAAAGTGTGCTTGCAGCAATCTAAACACTCCATAAAGAAGTACACCTCATTCATAGTCACCCAGCCAACTATCAACCCCCTCATCAAGGCAACTGCTGCAGGATGGAAGCAAGATGTGGGAAGGTCCTCTCTGCAGCACCATGTTGTAAAGTGCACAGCAGACTACAACAATCCTGGAGACCTTTGCTGGCTTATACTGAAGATTTGTCAATTTACTGGAACCTCATCTGGAACAAACCAATGGCTTGCACTATTGTTATCCTGGTGCTGACATGGCTCCTGTTGTACTTCTCCTGTGCCTCAGTCATAGGGTTCCTCCCTGGGGTCAGCAGCCAGGTCTTCAGTGGGTAGCTCTTGTCTCCCAGGACCCAGCAACTGAGGCTACTTTGTGGAGGGAACACTTGTGGTAGATAAGACTGCCAAAGGATGAAGGAGTCATGATGTCTCCCTGGCTACCTGCATGATGATTTTGCAGTGGTCACAGTCCAGCTGCACATCAAGGGAGTGGAAGCCTCTCCAATTCATGAAGGTGCCTGGCTGATCTGGTGATGCCTTGATTGCCACATTGTAATGAATCAGCCCCTGGACCTGTGAAATCCTGCTACTGATAGGAAACTGACAGTCCTCTGGCTTTGAGTCATTTCATCCATGCCAAAGTGGAGATGGTTTGCAGCCTTGCAGAACAAGGCATCGGTGACCTGGTTCACTTTTAGGAAATTTAACTCCCTACCTCCCCTTGCCTGGGAAAAGTCCCCCCTAGTGATGAGCACTTAGAAAAGTAAAAATTTCCTAGGGGGAAATTTCTGCTGGTTTACCACATCAAGCAATTTAATTTGAAATTATTAGTCCTGTTTGAGAATCACACAATTAAGTTTTAATAGTAAATATGGCAAACAGTTATGAATGGGGTGTATTATGCTTATTACATTAGGCAACTAGATTAGTACTTGCGTTTACTGGTTTAATTACCGTTTTTATTGCAATATTTAGCTGCCGAGTGCACATGAGCTTTTTTCAAATGTATAGATGTGAATTTGATGCTTATTGCAAACTGTTTAACCTGTTTTAGTAGTTACTAGTCATGTCATGCAATTTAGCCAAAGCTTCAGTCATTAGTGCAACTCTTTAATCACTGTTACAATCTTCACTGCACTGAAAGATATTATGATTTACGAGACCATGCAAGAATAAAATAGCAGGCAACTGATAGAAGAACAGGCAATGTATTATAAGTTAGTTTGCTCCTACATCCTCAATCATTGTATCACAGCTATATAAAAGAAACCTCATCATCTGTATGGGATCAAGTTAAGCTGATGCCACAATTGATGTCAGTAATATCCATCCATTATTATTGGGTATATCTCCACTGAGACCAACTTTATTAAATCATGGCTGAACAGCCTTCTATTATTATAAAATAGTCATCATTTTCTAAACAAGAAGCAGTCAGACTGAAAACACATAAAATATGTTAAAACTTCCTGTCAAAGATCAATATATTGTTATAAAGCACATTTTTATAAACTTTTATTTACATAACATCCAAAAAATTCTTTGAATTTACCTACTGTTCCTCTTGAAGCCTTGTGATGTTCTCTGATATTTCTATGAACAGAAAAGATAAAAATGATCCATACTGTGTCACTAGTAGAAAATGCACTTAAGCCAGTAACCAAGGCCACAAGAGTACTGAATTTGCACTTTTCAAGCATGTTGTCAGAAAGAACATCTTGAATGATCCCTTTCCAGGCAAAAAAAGCCAGTACATTACTTAATTTTATCTTCACTCTCCTATCTTCACCAAAGAAGAACTATTACTCTGTCCATTGTACTTGCTCTATGAACAGCAATATGGTGACATTTTGTGCTCCTTCAGAGCTATGACGAGGAATTTCTTTATTCACAAAGGATTTCAACAAAAGTTGCAAACAGATTTATTTATGATTTAAGAATAATCATTATCTTCTATATATGTGTAATGATGCCAGTAATTGTTTTTCTATAATTCTGCCCTACAAACCATATTTGAACTAATTAAAAATTGCATTCAAAGCCAAAGATTGAAGGACAATGGAGGTCCAATCCTTGTATGACAAAAATAGGAACATATGGTTTTGCATAGTTTTAATTAGCTACAGTAACTCCAGTAGACATGGTGTCAGCATCTTTATAAAATGTCCTTTGTCTTGTAAGGTGAGACTAATGCACATGGCTGGCTGCAGTGTAAATAGACTTCATCACTCTTAATTTAATTAAGGACACTTTGGCCTAGAAATAAATTTGTACTGGCCTGCCGGTACAAACTGAGCACTGGCATCAATCCCTGTGCCTGAACATGTCGTCCCCAAGCACACTCAATATTGGTCCCTGGCCCTCATTTAGTTGAGACTAGCAAGCTGTGGAAAGACTGCTGATTAGCCTGCATGCAGATCACATTTTCATGGAAACAGCTGGACCGACATCTGCTGGGTTCAGGGAAGCCCAATTTTGGGGAGGGAGTCTCACAAAAGCATAAGGCTGCCTATTTACATAAGCAAAGGGTCTTTCAGGCGCAGGCCCTGGGTGCCTCTTTTTCTGCCTTTATCCAAAATGGCATGTGGTGCACATCTGGAATGGAATGTGCATGCATACACCACCATTCATATTGGACTGATTGGTGCCAATTTTATGCCTTTCCAGGCCTTTGTGTTCCTTTTGCCAATTGATTTCATCTTGAAGTGAATGGGACAGACACATATGTCATTTCCATTTGTTGCCATAATCAAAATTAGGCTATTGTAGTTGCAGGAAGGCCTTGTGGGAAAGATACAACAAATGTTGTATACCATTTTTCATTAAACTGTGAACATCTTTCGCTGTAACAGTATGAGAGAGAAGGCTAACATGTGACCCATCAGCTTTTGAGAGTTCTGTTTATAGTTTTAAGAAATTGTATAAAATGGCAAGGCGGTATAGCCTTAAGAAATCTTTAAAGACAATTAAGGTCAATCAGGAATGATGAAAGGCAGGGAAATAGCTCAATTGGGAGGAGGTTGGAGAGGAAGGAGTGATGTGTATGCTGGAAAGTAATTCCCTTTTACTGCTTTGTTTATCTTTCCACTTAAAGGTATAATTGTCATAGGTGAATAAACCTGACTTGTTTTAAACATTAAGCTCTAATCTGCATGCCTAATTGACAACTGGGTCCTTGGCCTGTTTTAGTTTGTTAGATAACATAATGCCTGTTTTACTTCTCCAAAGATATTGTCAAAGGACAAAATATTGTTAGAACTCAAGAATTTCCAAGTGTTTTATTATTACTTATTTTCTGTTCATCATGCTATTACATAGATGAAAGTATCTGGAGCTCCTTTAGCATTAATTGGCAAATCACATGAAGAATCAATTAGAATTAGAACATTACAGCGCAGTACAGGCCCTTCGGCCCTCGATGTTGTGCCGACCTGTGAAACCATCTGACCTACACTATTCCATTTTCATCCATATGTCTATCCAATGACCACTTAAATGCCCTTAAAGTTGGTGAGTCTACTACTGTTGCAGGCAGGGCGTTCCACGCCCCTACTACTCTCTGAGTAAAGAAACTACCTCTCACATCTGTCCTATATCTATCACCCCTCAACTTAAAGCTATGTCCCCTCATGTTTGCCATCACCATCCGAGGAAAAAGACTCTCACTATCCACCCTATCTAACCCTCTGATTATCTTATATGTCTCTATTAAGTCACCTCTCCTCCTCCTTCTCTCCAACGAAAACAACCTCAAGTCCCTCAGCCTTTCCTCGTAAGACCTTCCCTCCATACCAGGCAACATCCTAGTAAATCTCCTCTGCACCCTTTCCAAAGCTTCCACATCCTTCCTATAATGCGGTGACCAGAACTGCACGCAATACTCCAGGTGCGGTCTCACCAGAGTTTTGTACAGCTGCAGCATGACCTCGTGGCTCCGAAACTCGATCCACCTACTAATAAAAGCTAACACACCATATGCCTTCTTAACAGCCCTATTAACCTGGGTAGCAACTTTCAGGGATTTATGTACCTGGACACCAAGATCTCTCTGCTCATCTACACTACCAAGAATCTTCCCATTAGCCCAGTCCTCTGCATTCCTGTTACTCCTTCCAAAGTGAATTACCTCACACTTTTCCGCATTAAACTCCATTTGCCATCTCTCAGCCCAGCTCTGCAGCCTATCTATGTCCCTCTGTACCCTACAACATCCTTCGGCACTATCCACAACTCCACCGACCTTAGTGTCATCCGCAAATTTACTAACCCACCCTTCTACACCCTCTTCCAGGTCATTTATAAAAATGACAAACAGCAGTGGCCACAAAACAGATCCTTGCGGTACACCACTAGTAACTAAGCTCCAGGATGAACATTTGCCATCAACCACCACCCTCTGTCTTCTTTCAGCTAGCCAATTTCTGATCCAAAGCTCTAAATCACCTTCAACCCCATACTTCCGTATTTTCTGCAATAGCCTACCGTGGGGAACCTTATCAAACACCTTACTGAAATCCATATACACCACATCCACTGCTTTATCCTCATCCACCTGTTTGGTCACCTTCTCGAAAAACTCAATAAGGTTTGTGAGGCACGACCTACCCTTCACAAAACCGTGCTGACTATCGCTAATGAACTTATTCTTTTCAAGATGATTATAAATCCTGTCTCTTTTAACCTTTTCCAACATTTTACCCACAACCGAAGTAAGGCTCACAAGTCTATAATTACCAGGGCTGTCTCTACTCCCCTTCTTGAACAAGGGGACAACATTTGCTATCCTCCAGTCTTCCGGCACTATACCTGTCGACAATGACGACATAAAGATCAAGGACAAAGGCTCTGCAATCTCCTCCCTGGCTTCCCAGAGAATCCTAGGATAAATCCCATCTGGCCCAGGTGACTTATCTATTTTCACACTTTCCAAAATTGCTAACACCTCCTCCTTGTGAACCTCAATCCCATCTAGCCTAGTAGTCTGAATCTCAGTATTCTCCTCGACAACATTTTCTTTCTCTACCGTAAATACTGACGAAAAATATTCATTTAACGCTTCCCCTATCTCCTCTGATTCCACACACAACGTCCCACTACTATCCTTGATTGGCCCTAATCTAACTCTAGTCATTCTTTTATTCCTGATATACCTATAGAAAGACTTAGGGTTTTCCCTGATCCTATCCGCCAATGACTTCTCGTGTCCTCTCCTTGCTCTTCTTAGCTCTCCCTTTAGATCCTTCCTGGCTAGCTTGTAACTCTCAAGCGCCCTAACTGAGCCTTCACGTCTCATCCTAACATAAGCCTTCTTCTTCCTCTTGACAAGCGCTTCAACTTCTTTAGTAAACCATGACTCCCTCGCTCGACAACTTCCTCCCTGCCTGACAGGTACATACTTATCAAGGACACGCAGTAGCTGCTCCTTGAATAAGCTCCACATTTCGATTGTTCCCATCCCCTGCAGTTTCCTTCCCCATCCTCCGCATCCTAAATCTTGCCTAATCGCATCATAATTTCCTTTCCCCCAGCTATAATTCTTGCCCTGCGGTATATACCTGTCCCTGCCCATCGCTAAGGTAAACCTAACCGAATTGTGATCACTATCACCAAAGTGCTCACCTACATCTAAATCTAACACCTGGCCGGGTTCATTACCCAGTACCAAATCCAATGTGGCATCGCCCCTGGTTGGCCTGTCTACATACTGTGTCAGAAAACCCTCCTGCACACACGGGACAAAAACTGACCCATCTAAAGTACTCGAACTATAGTATTTCCAGTCAATATTTGGAAAGTTAAAGTCCCTGTAACTGCCCTGTTACTCTTGCCCCTGTCGATAATCATCTTCGCTATCCTTTCCTCTACATCTCTGGAACTATTCGGAGGTCTATAGAAGACTCCCAACAGGGTGATCTCTCCTCTCCTGTTTCTAACCTCGGCCCATACTACCTCAGTAGACGAGTCCTCAAACGTCCTTTCTGTCGCTGTAATACTCTCCTTGATTAACAATGCCACACCCCCCACTCTTTTACCATCTTCTCTGTTCTTACTGAAACATCTAAATCCCGGAACCTGCAACATCCATTCCTGCCCCTGCTCTACCCATGTCTCCGAAATGGCCACTACATCGAGATCCCAGGTACCAACCCATGCTGCAAGCTTACCCACCTTATTCCGGATGCTCCTGGCGTTGAAGTAGACACACTTTAAACCAAGTTCTTGCTTGCCAGTGCCCTCTTGTGTCCTTGTAACCTTATCCCTGAACTCACTACTCTCAACATCCTGTACACTGGAACTACAATTTAGGTTCCCATTCCCCTGCTGAATTAGTTTAAACCCCCTCGAAGAGCACTAGCAAATCTTCCCCCCAGGATATTGGTACCCCTCTGGTTCAGGTGAAGACCATCCTGTTTGTAGAGGTCCCACCTACCCCAGAAAGAGCCCCAATTATCAAGAAGTTAAAATAAATATTTTCACACCATGTGTTATTGGAACTTGGAATTACTTAACACATGTGGCAATTGAAGCAGTAACTATACCACCTGTTGAAAGGAGTTTAGGTAAGTGCCTGAAAATAAATAATATAAAAGCATACAGGGAAGTGCGGTTAGAATAACTGTTCTATTTGAATAATTAGCTTCAACATATACCCAATGTACCCAAGCTTCTTCTTATGCTGTAATTTCTATAATTTTATGATTCTGTGAACTAGTGCGACCTAGTTTCATGACCGGTGACCATAGGGATTGTCCCTAGTTTGCCTATGGACGGGGTTGACTTGCTCCTAGGTAATGATCTGGCGGGGACAAAGGTGGTAACTTCCCCAGTAATGAAAGAGAGACCACTGGAGGTCAGAGAAACAGGGCAGTGGCAGGAGACGGGCCCCTGTGGTTTCCCTGAATGTTTAATGAGAGAAGCCATGATCCAACCAGCTCCCCGACAGGAGGTTGAATTGGCACTGCAGGCAGATGACCAGGTCTGTCTGTCTGAGACTTTCTTTGGAAAGTTAGAAGACCCAGGGAATGAGTTAAATGGACTGAGGCTGAGGCTCAACGAGCTGACCCACTATTGAGAGAGTTAACACAGGCTGCCCAGACTGAAATTGAAGCAGAGGGAGACCCTGATTGCTATTATTTAAAAAATGAGGTACTGATGAGGAAGTGGAGTTCTCCTCGCGGATCTGAGAGCAAGGAGTGGACAATGGTTCACCAGTTAGTGGTGCCACAGAGGTACTGGAGAGAAATATTAAGAAAGGCCCAGGAGATTATAATGGCTCTACATGTCGGTATACGACAAACCAAAGCCCGCATAAGACAACATTTTGACAGGCTAAAACTTCACAAAGATGTGATGGAGTACTGTAAGAGTTGCCGCATGTGCCAGGTTGAGGTGAAACCCCAACCTACAGTGAAATCTGCACCCCTAAGTTCTGTGTTAGTGCTTGGAGGACCATCCAGCAGACGGCTGGTGAACTGTAAGGGACCCCTGCCGAGAACAGAAGGGGACAGGCAGGCACAAGGCTGGCAACAGGTTAGAGAGGAAAGGGACAAAAAGGACAAAGAGGGCAGGTTAAAGGAAATCCAGGAGGAATCCCAAATGGAAACTCCTACTATCCAGTCAGCCTACCCCAAAATGTTTGAAAAGTTAGATCCCACATCTTCCTATGTAAATGCAGACACCAGAAGCACCCCACCAGAGTTGCTAACAGCATTTACAGGAATGTGCAGAAACAAAGAAAGTCCTCAAGAGGGCAGAAAAACCATTAGAGTGATGTCTCAACTAGTCGAAGTGCCGCAGGGGAGTGCAGTAGAATCTGGACAAATACCTGGAAGCAGGAATATCCCAGAGGACAAAGGGAAGATTAGCAGAGAATGTTGCCCCACAGTCAGGCGAAAAGGGAACCAAGCGTCCCCTAAGGTGAAAAGTCCTTGCATGACTCATCAAAGCACTGAAAAAGAGTTCAGAGTGCATCCAGCCACTGCTGACGCCCATGAGCAGAACTCCAACCTCGGGCTAATTAAATGTAACCCTCCCCCCACAGACTTCAACACGAACAAAGACACCCCAGGCAGTCATGGAAATGTGCAAACTGAAAATCTTCCTCAAAAATCACATGTTTATTGGGATGCCCAAAAGGGCAGTAAAGCAGCACTGCTGCCAAGAAAAGACAGGTGGTAACATTTTTAGGATTTCTGAATGAATAAAAATGAATGAGAGAGATGCATGTGTGATTTCCTGTACCTACTCTTTTCTCTAGTCCCTTTTAATGAAATGCTCTTCTAAAAATCACATTTCATTCCACTGGGGGTGGAGGTGTCATGAAGACCCCACCTCCCACAAATGAGACATATTAATTTCATCATATGAGCATTAATTTTAAACTGTTGCTGGACTGAAGAGAGGACTTGTTTAAAGAGATCAGCAGTGGCTGAAAATCATTTGCATACTAAGAGACAGTGCCTGGAGGCAATAGAACTGCTCCCTGATCCAATTAACCCAAATGGATTTTGTTCACCAGACATTGAATGTGTAAGAAAGTCAGCATTCCAGGGTGTCTGCTAAGATGGAGAATCCACAAACATAGTAATTTGTTAAAAAAAAAAACAACTAGTTACTTGACTAACCTGCTGGCCCATGTTTTTGGTTTTGAACTGCTCATAGGATAGTTTGGTTCAGATTGCAACTGAACTTGGAAGAAGACAGCCTCTCTCCTGGCTAGCTCTCTCTCTCTCTCACAAATCTCCAGATCTACTGAAGTCACTTAAACCTCAAGAAAGAAAAGACTTCTACACCGAAATAAGTTTTAAAGCATGCACTGGGCCCCAACGAAACAGCAAGAGTTACTGGCAATCACAGACTCCACATCGAACTCAAAGGACCGTAAATAAATCCCAGCTATTGCCTCAAAATTTTCCCTTTATTCTTTCTACTTTTCTGTCTCTATCTGCGTGTATGTTTATCGCATATGCATACAAGCCTGATTGCATCGTGTATTCATAGTCGTTAACCGAATTAGAGTTGAAGGTTAATAAACTTCCACCTTTCTTGTTTAAATCTAAGATAACCTGTCTGGCCAATTTCGTTGCCTTACAATTGGAGAGCAATGAACAAGGATTCACTGAGAGGGAGCTAAAAACAGTGTTTTTAAAATTAAGCCCTGTTACGGCTAAACCAGGCAAAGGTTGAGAGGAAACCCCTAGACCCCTTTCTCACCTGGTTGTAACAATTCCAATAGTACCACTTGCATATTTACTAATAGAAAAGGTCTTCCAAAAATTTGCCAAAGGAATCTATACAAACACAGATTCTATTGAATAGTTATCCCAATTACATGTATTGCAAATTGTCCAATTCAGCTACATAATATCTTGCCTAGGAATTTACTTCCATGGATCATTGGCCCCACTATTAATATGAAAGTGGGGTAGAATTGCATGAGGGTAACCCAGAAGTCAACTGAGTCGGTTACAATTTGCAATTGCAACTCAATTGTACCAATTAATTTTGACCTCCAGTTTTTACATCTCCAAGCTGTGGAGAGAGTTTAATTCACCACCATATAAAGCAATCTCACCTGTATCTGAAGGGACAGTGCACAAATGTAAATTGGAGGTTCCTTCCCCAAAGCCACAAACAGGACTGTTCTGGCAGACCCATTGTTCAGCCTGTTCCTGCCCCACTGAACTTATTTCTTCCTATCTTGACTCTATCCTTTCTCCCCTGGTCCAGTCTCTTCCCACCGACGTCCGTGACTCTTCTGACGCCCAACGTCATTTTAACAATTTCCAGTTTCCTGGCCCTAACCGCCTCCTCTTCACTATGGACGTCCAATCGCTCTACACCTCCATCCCCAACCAGGACAGTTTGAGGGCTCTCCGCTCCTTCCTTGAGAAGAGGCCCAACCAGTCCCCATCCACCGCCACCCTCCTCCGCCTGGCTGAACTTGTTCTCATACTGAACAACTTCTCCTTCAACTCCACTCACTTCCTTCAAGTAAAAGGTATTGCTATGGGTACCCGCATGGGTCCTAGTTATGCCTGTCTTTTTGAAACATTCCTTGTTCCAGTCCTACGCAGGCCCCCTCCCCCAACTCTTTTTCCGGTACATTGATGACTGTATCGGTGCCATTTCCTGCTCCCCCCCAGAACTAGAAAACTTTATCAACTTTGCTTCTAATTAATACCCTTCTCTCACCTTCGCATGGTCCATCTCCGACACTTCCCTTCCCTTCCTTGACTTCTCTGTCTCCATCTCCAGGGATAGGCTGTCTACTAATATTCATTATAAGCCCACCGACTCCCACAGCTACCTCGACTACACTTCTTCACACCCTGCCTCCTGTAAGGACTCCATTCCATTCTCCAAGTTTCTCCATCTCCGATGCATCTGCTCTGATGATCCTACCTTCCACATCAATGCTTCTGATATGTCTTCCTTTTTCCTCAACCGAGGATTCCCCCCACTGTGGTTGACAGGGCCCTCAACCGTGTCCGGCCCATTTCCCGCACCTCTACCCTCACCCCTTCCCCCCCCTCCCAGAACTGCGACAGGGTTCCCCTTGTCCTCACTTTCCACCCCATCAGCCTCCACATCCAAAGGATTATCCTGCGCCACTTCCGCCACATCCAGCGTGATGCCACTACCAAATGCATCTTTCCCTCCCCTCCTCTATCAGCATTCCGAAGGGATTGTTCCCTCCGTGACACCCTCGTCCAATCCTCCATTACCCCACCACCTCATCCCCTTCCTACAGCACCTTCCTCTGCAATCGCAGGAGGTGTAATACCTGCCCATTTACCATCTCTCTTCTCACTATCCAAGGCCCCAAGCACTCCTTCCAGGTGAAGCAGCGATTTGTACTTCTTTCAATTTAGTATACTGTATTCGCTGCTGACAATGGGGAGACACTGGGGAGACCAAACGCTGATTGGGTGACCGCTTTGTGGAACACCTCCGTTCAGTCCGTAAGCATGACCCCGAGCTTCCAGTTGCTGGCCATTTCAACACCCCACCCTCCACCCCCACCGCTCTCATGCTCACATCTCTGTCCTGGGATTGCTGCAGTGTTCCAACGAACATCAACGCAAGCTCGAGGAACAGCATCTCATTTACCGATTAGGCACACTACAGTCTGCCAGACTGAACATTGAGTTCAATAATTTCAGAGCATGACGTCCCCCCCCCACCTTTTATGTTTAGTTATTATTTTATTTTTTTATTTTATTTTTCGTTTTTATTTGGTTATTTTAGGTTTTTTTTAGTGTGTTTAGTTTGTTTCTACTGTGCCTACCCACTGTTTCTGTTTTTTTTTAAACAAATTTTTTTTGTTTGTGCTTGGAGTGCTTTGTGCTTTACAGTCTATTCACACCCTCTCTGTACTATCACTTTGTCTTTCACCACACTATTAACATACCGTTTGCCTTTGCTCCATGACCTTCTGGTCAGTTATTCTCTGTGACCTTGTCCTATTAGCACCTTCTCTTTTGTTATCTCTTGCCCCACCCCCTGCTTTACTTGCTTAAAATCTTTTACATTTCTAATATTTGTCAGTTCTGAAGAAGGGTCATTGACCTGAAACGTTAACTCTGCTTCTCTTTCCAAAGATGCTGCCAGACCTGCTGAGTGGTTCCAGCATTTCTTGTTTTTATTTCAGATTTCCAGCATCTGCAGTATTTTGCTTTCATTTATGTAAATCGGAGGTGTTCAGTAAAATGCTGGATATAGAATATGGGTAGCACCCAGGTTTAATGATGCCTTGCTGGAACTATTGCTGGGTGCTGTCAAATGAGGAGGAAGAGGAGGGGCATAATTTTCCCCAGAAATGGGAGGAATAAAGCAGCTGCTCTCTAAGAATGTGTGTACGGAGGTAGCTGAGAAAATGAGAAGCAAGAGCATTGTGCCCAGATCATTGACGCAATGTAAAAAGCAGTTTAAAAACTTAACCAGGTCAGAAGAAGTGAGTGTGTTTGTTGATTCAACTACATCATGTGCTTTAAGCCCCACTGTGCCCCACCTTTCACTCTGTCTTGCTAAGTGTTCTCCATCATGTCACATCTGACACCCATTCAACTTTCAGCAGCATCCTGGCTTCATCATCACCTCATTTATGCACCAACTGTTGAAATTCACCCCATATGAAGTGGAACAGGCCAACTGTTTGGACATAGAAGCACATAACACAAGTAATTTATGATGAAGGATAATTTACAAAGAATGAAAACAATAATCAATATTAAAATCAGTCGGTAGATTATTCATTTCATTGCAAACTGTTCCTCTGTAGATTTTCATTTAAAAATATCCTTACATACTTTTTACCAGTAGTGTTTCCCTGTGATACCAACAGGTGCTGTGCCAATGGGAATTATATTGTTAACCTGACCACAGATCCATACCATTGTGTAGTGTTGCATAATTATTCAAACTTCTTTCTGAAAAAAATGATTGCCATTTTCTACTCAGTTCCAAAATTTCTAATTTCCCAAATAAGAATTTAAATAAAATAAAAATGTATTTTACAAAAATGACTTAATTTGCCCAATTAATTGTCTTGTGTGCCTTTTAATGCCTTCATGAAAGTTTACTTTAGGGCCTTAGCCTCTTAGGCTTGGAATTGTTTTTCTTTGCCCAAAGCTTGATTACGTCAGTTGCATGCAGGTTATTCAATCTGAATGTGTTGTAAGATTATTAGGTTACTAAAACGTTACTAATTGTTAAAATATAGCTATTATAAACCTACATCTAACTTATTATCATAAATTAACATTTGGCTTTATTAGAATACTCCTTTGTAGTATGATAAAGTGGGAAAACTTAGGAAATAGGGCACAGTATAGACAAGATGTCAAGCTAGAGGGATTCTGGGAGATTATGTCAAGTTTTAAAATACTTACTTGCAGTAAAAGGGTGAGACCTTGAGAGCAGACAGTGAAAACAGCTTCTGTGAGAACAAAATTTCTTGTAATGAGATAGGGGACCACAAAATGAAAAAGCATTGAGATAAAGTAGTCAACACAAAGGGGTATTACTTATGTAAATCCAAAAGGTTAGCAACAGCCAAAGAGTGATCGTTGATTGGTTAAGAAAGACATCCTTTAAACACAAAGCTAAAGATGATTGGGGAAAGGGAGGGTTAATTGGAAAACAGCCAAGATAAAAGAAGTTTTATCTTTGACACTGCACGGCAGAGAATTTTCAAACAATAAGAGACAAGGGACAAGAGAGACCGAACAAATACTTGAAGATCAGAAGCTGCAAGAGAAAGAGACATGCGCTCAGCCATCCAGTCTCTAATACGGGTAGTATCTGTGTTATACTGCTAATCACTGCCTGAGTTTGTGACGATGGTTTATCTGAAAACATAATAAACTTGTCCTTACCTTTATCATAATAAAGTCAATTTACAATAAAACTTTTGCTGCTAAGTCTGTTCCTGCCTTAGAAGGGGGCATTACACCCCCACTATCTTATCTAATCTTACAATATGCAGTGCACTTAATGTCCTAGAATGTATCAGTCCAGTAAGCTCAGCTTCTAATATTTTCTGTCCAGTTGCTTTTAAAGAAATATATTTGAAGTAATGCTAGAGGACAAATCTCAAAAACTTATTTGAGTCTTTTTTTTGGGAAGCTATGTTGAAACGTGTCAAGTCTATAGCATAGAAACAGACCGTTCTGCCCAACTGGTCAATGCCATTGTTGATGCTTCTCCACTTGAGCTCCTCCCACCCGACTTCATCTAACCCTATCAGCATAACTTTCTTTTTCCCTCATGTGCTTATCTAGCTTTCCGTTAAATGCATCTATGCTGTTTGCCTCAACTACTCCTCGTGGTAGTGAGTTCCACATTCTGACCACTCTGAGTAAAGATGTTTCTCCTAAATTCCCTATTGAATTTGCCCATGACTGTCTTATATTTATGACCTCTAGTTTTGTAATATCTTCTCTATGTTTACCCTATCAACTTCCCCTCTCAGCCTTCTCTTTTCCAGAGAAAAGAGCCCCAAGCTGTTCAGTTATGGTAATCATCCTTGTGAATCTTATTTGTGCCTGGTCCAATGTCTCCATATCCTTTGTGTAATGTGGAGATCAGAACTGTGTACAGTACTCCAAGTGAGGTCTAACCAAAGTTCTATACAAGTTTAACAAAACTTCTCTGACTCTCAATTCTGTCCCTGTAGGAATGAACTCCAGTTTTTGCTTTGCTATTTTTCTGGCCTTATTAACCTGCATCACTACTTTTAGTTATCTGTGACTATTTACCCCTAGATTCCTTTTCCATTTAGACTCTTATCATCCAAGCAAGCATGTGTCTCCTTATTCTTCTGACCAAAATGCACCACCTCAACAGCATCTATATTGAAATTCATTTTCTAAATATGCCCATTCTGGAAGTTTATTAATGTCTTCTGCATTTTGTTGCATCATTCCTTTGTGCTATACACACCAATTTGGTGTTGCCTGCAAATTTTGAAATTATACTTCCGATTCCCAATGCCAAATCATTAATGTAAATTGTCACCAACAGGGGTCCCAGCACTAATCCCTGTGGAACACCATTTCCCACCTTTTGACAGTCTGAGTAGCTATCATTAACCCCAGCTCTGTATTTTCTGTATTGTAGCCAGCTTGCTGTCCATTGTGCTATCAGTCCCTGATTCCATGGGCTGCAATTTTAAAGCCTGCTAGGGGTGGGAGTGGGCACACGTGTGATTTGAAGATCACGGTCTCGAAGGACAGCACTGGGTCCCGCAGCCTCCAGAACACGAAGCCATTTTTAAAGGGATACTGGGAAGGAGGGAACGGTAACCCTGCATGCTTCCAATTAACTGCCTGTTGAGCTCAATGTGGAGCTCATTAACAGGCTTGTCAGCAGCAGTTTTGAATTTTCAATGAAAGGGCATGGGGAAAATCCCATGTCTGGAACACGGCAGGGTTTAAAAGACGTCAACAATGCAGGGGGACATAAGGGCTATGGGAAGGGCTGATTAACATAATGCAAAGGTCCAAAATAAAGCTTAGCTGCTCCAAAACTGCCACAGAGTTGCCATTGGTGGAGCTGTAGGGCTTTCTTTTTCAGCAGTGAGTAGTAGGAATTTGGAGAGGGGCGTGAGGCCACTGACATCACTTGGGCAGTTGGGCTTGGCAGGGGAAGGCCTGGTGAATGCACAAAGCTCAGCTTATGCAGTTGATATGGGAACAGGCTACTCTGGCATTGGACAGAGCAGCCAGGATGAGTTTCAGCAGATGCAACATCCTGGACAGCAAGAGGCCAGAGGAGAACAGCGGGGAGCTGCAAGGGGAAGAAGTTTTAGATTTAGTTTTAGAGATACAGCACTGAAACAGGCCCTTCGGCCCAACGAGTCTGTGCCGACCATCAACCACCCATTTATACTAATCCTACACTAATCCCATATTCCCTACCACATCGTCGCTATATTTCCCTACCACCTACCTATACTAGGGGCAATTTATAATGGCCAATTTACCTACCAACCTGCAAGTCTTTTGGCTTGTGGGAGGAAACCGGAGCACCCGGAGAAAACCCACGCAGACACAGGGAGGACTTGCAAACTCCACACAGGCAGTACCCAGAATTGAACCCGGGTCGCTGGAGCTGTGAGGCTGCGGTGCTAACCACTGCGCCGCCCCCGTAGTTGCTACCGTAGACATCGGGTTTACCACCCAAGAGTCAGCTACCTGCAAATGACAGAGCGCCAGTGCTGAAGGAGGCTGCACCAATGCAGACAGATGGTCTTGGACCTTTGTGCTCTGATCCACAATGACCTGAGGCCTCGTGGCCCCCATAGCAGTCCCCTACCTGTAGGCTTCAAGATCAACATTCTCCTGAGTTTCTATACAACTGGATCATTCCAGGGATCAGCTGCGGACCTAGGTGGCATTTCGTGGTCGGCAGCTCATCACGCCATCAGGAGGGCAGGGGACTACATCCACTTTGTCACAGATGGGCTAGCACAGGCACGGGGGGTTTGGGCTTTGCCATCACTGATGGATTCCCTCAGGTCCAGAAGGTCATTGATTGCACCCATGTAGCCATTAAGGAACCAACAGACCAATCAGTCAGATTCCTGAACAGAAAGGGCTACTACTCACTGAGGTTCAGCTGGTCTGTGATCACAGGAAGTGAATCTTGCAGGTCTGTGTCCAGCTCCCGGGCAGCTGTCATGACTCCATCATCCTGCAGGAGTCACAGGTGTCGCACTTCTTCAGGCCCACATCTGGACTCCGGGAATGGCTGCTTGGGATAAGGGTTATCCCCTAAAGAGGTGGCTGCTGATGCACGTCTGAAACCCAGACAAGGATGGAGAGAGGTGCTACAACCAGAGCCATCTCCTATATTGATCAGACCATTGGCCTCTTAAAGATGCACATTGTTTGCCTTGACCAGTCAGGTGGTGCCGTGCAGTACGAGCCAGCCAGAATGTCCCGTATCATGGTCATCTGCTGCGCCCTGCACAACATGATACTGCAAAGAGGACTGGAGATGGATGAAGAGAAGGAGCTGGAACACCACTCCACCTCAGAGGAGGACTGGGAGGAGCAGGAGAACTGCGAGGTCCCATTGTCAGCCATGAGCATGCAGGTTGAGGGTTCCTCCGCCAACATTCTCCAACAGGGCACATAATATTCTCAAGGCCTCCCGTCCCCTCCACCTGCTCCACAGTGCTGCGTCCTCCTTCTGACATGAGACATTAACAGCACATCTGCCAGAGTGATGACATAAAGCAGTTCTATTGTGATGCAAACAAAATAACAGACAGATATAGACAATAGCACCAAGGAGACAGTTGCCTGGGTGAGACATTGTCAGAGTGAAGTTGGAAATTTGGTGCACGCAGGAATTCATTGCAGACAGGGAAAGAGGGGCTCCTTTTTTTATTTTCTTTTAGTCTCCAGCAGCTGGTGAGTCTTCTTCCTTTGACTCCAAGGTAGGTGAGAGTGACTTTTCATTACTTCAGTTGTGTTAAGTATTAACTAATTGACTAATTAAAAAAATAAGGTTGTACAAAGATGGCAGGACCGGTGGTGTTCTGCAACTGCAGCATGTGGGAATCTGTGCAATGCACTACAATCGTGGACAACCATGTCTGCACTAAGTGTCTGCAGCTTGCACAACTTCAGCTCAGATTTGCAGAGCTGGAGACTGAGTTTCAGACATTGCGGAGCATCAGGGAGGGGAGAGTTACCTGGACACTTTGTTCCAGGTGGCAGTCGCACCCCTTAGAGTAGGGAGAACATTAGAGATGGCCAATGGTCAGGGACACGAGGGTGTGACTGTGAGTGAGGCAGGTAGGGGGAATCGGCATGTAGTGATGGAGAAGCCACAGACCTCCAGTCTCCCCATCCCCCACTGAACGCCTTGTGGGTACCCTGGTGATCTTCAGCACCGCCTCCTCCACTGCTGTCAGCGTGTGGAGGTGGGCCACTCACCTCCCTTTCTGGCCATCTCCTGCGTATTATGGGCTCTCTTCCCTTACAGGATGAGAGGAGAATGATTCATGAATGGGCTGCTCTCCCTCATCTCTCTCATCTCTTCCAGCATGACATACACGTGGATTGATGTCCCCATCTGAATGTCGCCCCGTATGTGAGGGTGGCTGCGTCTCAGTGTTGCGATCGTTGACTTACTCTGGCAATGTTAGGGAGAACTATGGACATTCTGTGAAGTCAGTTCACTTGCATTCTGGTGCTGTAAGAGTTGGTGCCCAATGAACCAAGCGCCTCTGACCACTCACCTTACCAGACTGCAAGAGGTCATTGAATCGTTTTCTGCACTACACCCAGGTCCTTCTTGCTGTTCCAAAGCACTTTACACAAATTATATAGTTTAGAAGTGTAGTTGTTGTTGCAGCAGACAATTTGCACACAGCTAGCTTTCACAAACCGTAATGAGATAATGACCTGATAATCTGTTGTAGTGGTGTTGGTGAGGGATGAATGTTGGTTGGGTCCCTGAGAAAACCATCCTGGTCTTCTTCGAATAGTGCCCTGGGATCTTTTACATGGTTCATAAAATGCTCTGGGTATAACCCATACATTTAACACCACCCCTGCAGCCACCCGTATAGCCAACGTCCCATTTGCCTTTAAAATTACTTGTTTTACCTGCATGTCAGATGGCTGTGATTAGTGTACAAAGACACCCAAATTCCTCTAAATACTAACATTGACTCATCTTTCACCTTTTTAGAAATATTCTGCTTTTCTATTCTTCCTACCAAATTTCAAATTTCACCACATTATACTCCATCTGCCATCTTCTTGCCCAATCACTTAACTAGTCTACATTCCTCTACAGGTGAGGTGGTGGTGTAGTGGTAATGTCACTAAACTAATAATCTAGAGGCCCAGGCTAATACCCTGGGGACATGGATTTAAATCCCACCATGGCAGCTGGTGGAATTTAAATTCACTTAATTAATAAATTCAATCAATAAAAATCTGGAATTTTGAAAGCCGGTCTCAGGCATGTTGTCATGAAACTTTCACTGAGTGTCGTAAAAACACATTTGGTTCACTAATGGGCTTTACAGAAGGAAATCTGCTGTCCTTACCTGCATGTGACTCCAGACCCATAGCAATGTGCTGGAATGCTGGAGGCGGGTGAATGCGTCTGCTGGTCGGGGGGGCTGACTCCTGGTCAAAGAAGTGAGCCCGGAGGCGGAGGTGACGGAAGAAGAGCTCAATGTCATGCCGAGCATGAAATTCATTGAGGTGGGGGCGGAACGGGATAAAACTGAGACCTTTGCTGAGTACAGAACGTTCAGCGTCAGGGAGGGGGAGGTCAGAGAGTATAGTGAATACCGGGCAAGGGTCATATCAGAAGGGTTGGGGTCAGAGGGAAGTGAAGGGGAAGAAGGATCTGGAGGGGCATTAGTCCCCATCAGCTGCTGGAGCTTGCGTTCCCTGACACCTGAAAGGAAGAATAAAAGTTTTTTGTTAATGCGTCGGATGAGACGAAGATTGAAATGAAACTGTGGAGTAGAACAGCTTTGAGATAAGGTGAGGCGGTGCTGCTGGAAGCAATGTGGTTGACTCTTAGCCCCCTGAAATGACCTAGCAAGCCTTTCAGTTGTCAAGGGCAATAAAGGATGGGCAAAAATTGCCGGCCTTGCCAGTGATGCCCACATCCCATGAAAGAGTAAAAAAAAAACCTTGTGTTACACTTGGTCCCCTCATCTCTGTCATTGATAAACGTTGTACACAGCTGAGGTCCAAGTAATGATCCTTGCAGCACTCCACCAGTTACACCTTGCCATCCCAAAAATGACCCAATGGAGAAATTATTCAAGTCTTCAATTCTTCATATCTTCAATGGAGCACTTCTCTGTTTTGTTAGGAACAGGCTGTGCACAACCTTTTCAAGGGATACACACTGGAGTGGACCACTTAAACTCTCAGCCTCAACCAATGGGCTGGATTTTCCTGGCCCCATCGAGACAAGGTTGGAGATGGGGGTGCCAAGAAAATAAGGAGAAGCCACATTGGGATGGCTGTCTGATGCAATCCCACCACAGGGAAGTTTCCCAGGGGCTGGCAGGAACCAGATCAGTTGTCCAAAACACGGACATGGGCAGCCAATTAAAATAATTAACACCCCAATAAGGGGCGATTTTGCAGCCTTGCGGGCATTGTGCCACCAGTGGTGTGACCCCCCCCCCCCCCACCGCTGCATGTGGAGGCCGCCATCTCAAGAGGTGGAAGCTCCATGCCCCAATGATGCAGCCATGGGTATGAAACCCACACCCCTGGTTCAAACGATTCCTCGGAAGGCGTTTCCCTTCAGCTCCAAGGGACCTTACCGGCTTCGATTCTCCTCAGTTTTTAATCTCATGATCGCCACCGAGGGGGCCTCCAGGTTTAGGCGCCCTCACAGTCCCCAACCTGCCTCAGCAGCACCCACCTCTCCCAGTGGGGCTGCCAAGGCTCCAGAGGTGCCAGCCCTCTGATTAGACCTGCAGCATCAAAAACCCCTGGTGAACGTGAAGGCACCCAATTAGGAGGCTGCCTCCGGGAAGATTGTGCCGTCGAGCACGGTTCTGGCAAGTTGGGTCTCAGGACCCCGATTTGGTCCCAAAGTCAGGGTTGCAAATCCCATGGTAAAACCCAGCCCAATTTATGGAGAAGGCCCTCCGAATAATAAAGGTGATTGCGGAAATGAGCAGGGCTTTGTGCCACCCCAAGATAAGGGTTCACTTCAACTTGGTCTTCTTGCTGGCAGTTTGCACTCATTTAGCAACTGAGACACTGCCACATCTGCACCTTTGTTGCAAAGAGTAATTCTTGCTCCTGTATGCATAGCCATTGGCCACATATCCTTTTTTATGAAAGGCACTTCCAAGATAAGGGAGCTGGCACCAAGAAGAACAGAAAGGAATCCCATCACATCAGCACACATCAAGCACTCGAGACCCTACAAGTATAAGCCCAGAAACATCCATTTTGGGGGTATCATATAGGGGGAGACAGGAGAGAACACCGGGTGAGGTTCCGAGCACTGGGTGAAGCTCTGATCACTGGGTGAAGCTTTGAGCACTGGGTGAAGCATTGACGAACAGCGTAGAATATCAAGCAGAGGTAAGTGGAGATAAGGAGGAAGAGTCCAGAGTCAGACTGGCAACTGTGGCCACAAATTGGTGTCGCACAAATGCTTAATATCAACAACATTAAGTAGTCCTTTCAGAGACATGCAGGCTCCGTGTATGGAAGATGGAGAATAGACAGTAACATTGCTCTGACATCTGTGTAGGTATGCAATAAGGTTTTGGGAACCAACATAAAATGCATGACAACTCTGGGGCACCGTACAAGTAGAACCCAAGGACAGAGAGTGCAAGCAGTGATGCTGTTTTGTTCACTCACACTGTGGTTGAATAACAAATGATCCTCAACTCAGGAAACTGGGCCAGGAGTTTTATGCTCCTCCGCATTGGGTTTGGAGGTGGGGAGAACATATAATCGGGTGGGATAGTGACGGGGGGGGGGGGGGGGGGGGGGTTGGGGGGGACCCTGCAAACCTCCCGCCTCAACCCAAATTAAGTCTGGGGTGGGCAAGCCTGTGAACGGCCATCCCACTCAGCCACCAACTGAGGCACTTAAGTTGGCAATTAATGCCCAATTAAAGATCTCATCCCACCGCCGCCAGAATTAGCCCACTTAGTGCCTGAACAAGGGACTGACATCAGGAAGGGGACAGCTATCCCCTGCCCTTGCTGCCGATTCTCCTACACCTCCGTCCCCCATGACTGCCACCCCGCAAAAACCCTCATGCCCTGACTTACCTATGGCCTGTTTGCATGGCCTCGGGTGAGTGCTGTACCAGCAGCAGCCACTGCCTCCGCGGTGGCGCTGATCAGTTAAAGAGCTGCCAGCCTCTGATTGGCCAGCAGATCCCAGCAGGCGGGACTTTCGCCGCCGGGGTCCTTGATATCGGGGAAGGCCTTCCCAGAGAAGGTGACACAAGGCTCTTGCCAGTGCTTTTGCTGGTGGTCAAGATCCCTGTCACCAAGACAAAATCCCAGCCAATGTGTGGTGATAATGGTACATGCAAATTGTGCCCCAATTCTGTAAGAGTGGATTATGGAAAATCCAGCCCCTTGTCACTAAATTGTGAGATTGACAACTTGGGATGGTGAAGCTGCCGGGAAGAATTTCAGAGCTCTTAAGACTGATTCTTAAGATGCCATTCAACACATCATTAATGAGGTGGCTGTGGTGGGGAAGAGACTGTCATCCCCCTCCTTCTGGAATGTGCCTTTGCAAAGCAGGTGTGGAAAGAGATGCAGTGGTTTTCGTCGAGGTTCATCCTGAGCAGCTCGGTAACATAGAACGGTTCCCAGGGACGCACACCAAGATAAACATCAACTGTTGCTGGAGGACCATCAACTCGGTGAAGGACGCACTTTGGTCTGCCCGAAACTTGCATGTCTTCCAGAGCAAAGAGTTGTCCACAATCGAGTGTTGCAGACTGACATATTCTAAGGTCCAGGACTACGTGCTGAGGGACACACTAAAGCTTGGGCCAATCACCGCAAAGGCTCAATGGAGAAAGGCCACTGTGTAAAGTCCTCCCACCATAGTATACTGAGGGGCTAGAACCTATGCAAAACCCCTTGGGCTGTATGCATCAGAATGTTTTTTACTATGTAATGCCAATGTACCTTGCATGTAAAATGGAATGGCAAGAATTGAGAGACACTTCATGTTTCTGTATCAAAGAAATCTGATCTCTATTGTACTTTTTGAAATGTGAAATTTGAACTGTTTGGTAATGTATTTTTGCAATTTCTTATGAATAAAGTATATTTTGGGGGAAAAAAACATCATTAATAAAGATGCTGGTTTGGATGACTGATGGTGCCCATTTTCAAGAGTGAGAATTCAGTGAATCTCTCATCTACCCTCACTCAGATCTTTGAGCTGAAGTGTATATCCCAGGTAAAATCCAAAATTTGGTCAAATACTCCCTGAACCTGCAGATTTCTCAGGAGGGACATGTATCAATGGGTTAACAGTCTTAGAAAATCAATAAAAGCATTTATAAGTTTATTTCCTCTGAAACTTACGATCTCATATAAAGCCACAATCTGTCCTAAAGATTTCCCACAAAGCTACAATCAAGTCAGCTCCTCCCTGTTTACTCTGATTTATGTGCCACTAAATCCAAAGGACCACCTTAAAAGCTATTGATACCAGCAGGATATCTCTGTATTCCCTGAGCTCACTAGGATTTCCCTCCTTGTGAATACAAACTACAAACATGCTCTGTAACTTTAAGGGTGATGTGCACCAGTTGGGTCAGTGAGAAACTACCATAGCCTCACAAACCCTGCCAGATGCTAAAAAATTAAGGCTTTTTAACCTTGATATGTCATTAACTGTAGGTGCACAGTCCGGGGCCCAGTATTCCTTAAAACTTAAATGTTCCAACCTGTGCAGGGCTGAAGGCAATGGATTTTTTGCCAGATGCAGTTATTTTGCCTCGCTCTTGGAGTTTTGTAGGGTTGGCCAACATCATCAGAAGTGACATTAGTTGAAATATTACAATGACTTAAAGACATTCTGCACTTTAATTCAACATGGGAAAATCTGATGGGCGATGGAGAAAGAGCAGTGATGTGGGACTAATTGGATAGTTTTTTTTCAAAGAGCTAAGACATCATGGTAAACCAACTGGCCTCCTTCTGTGCTGTATGATTCTGTTAAAATTTCATCAGATTATTTTCCATAAGACATTTTGGACATACTTTGCAAAAATAGTCATTACATTTCGTGCATTATCAAATCTACATTAACAAATTCAGCTGTGCCCCTCAATATAGTCACTGTGGTGCCAATATTTCTCTGAATATGCAATCAATAACAGAGCATCATGAGTTTCTGAATTTTTTTTATTGAAAATCATTCATCCAGTCAGCACCATGCCTGAGATTGCTGAGTTTTTATTGAACTGAAATGATTCCAAACAAAATTACCATTATTTCTGACTGTTCATGTATTCAGCTTTAAGGTCAGGCGCCAACTGATTCCTCCACTATATTTATCTTCCTTGCATAAATAAATCTTTGGTTGCTAAGGGTAAGTGACTCCAAAGAAGGTCTGATGGTGAAAATGTTGACAACACATAAAAATAGTTTTTATCCACAGTATATTTGAACTGAAAGGAAAATTTGCAATACAAATGTGAGCGTACAAGCACTGCAATCAAGAATAGCATACACATAAACAACAAAATAGCAAATGTTATTCAAAAACTCATTGAAATTCATTTTTGTTGACTTAATAAGTGGAAACATCATACAGTGATATTCATACCTAATGTCAGTGAAAGTTGAATCAAAATTTTCTATTTTAAATACTTGTGTCGGTCTAACATGTTTTTAAAATTCCCAAATATTAAAGCTAAAAATTGTCATCCATGGCATAGTTATAACATCGCTGAAATTTGAAGAAAACTAATAGATGGCTGCTCGCCATCTTGCCTTGTATCAGATCAGGCTCATGTTTCAAAGCGGGTGAGGTTCTAATACTACAAAGTTCCAGGTACAATTTGCTAATAGCTGTTCAAAATTAAGCTATTTGTATCTTGTGAGTAACCATGTTGGACTCTACCTTTCTCATAGCAGTTCCCAGGCCCAAACCTTCTCTGCAGTCATGCTGCTACATATAACAGAAAGATTAAGAGAGTGAAAAATTCTTATTTTCTGCTATTACCCCACTCCCCACTCCCACCCACACTCAACAAGTATTTCACCTGACAAAGATCACAGATCATTTCTCCAAAGAGTCTGCAAATCATTCATAGCACACTACCAATCCCACATTCTCCATTGGGGTTGGAAATGCAGATTAGGTGCTCGCCTCGCTGAACATCACTATGCTGTCCAAAAGTGTGAGCCTGAGCTCCCTGGGGCTCTCCCTATTAACTTGCTCCCTATGATTGGTGTATTTATTGAGCCCCCTGCCTTTTTCTTGTTACTTTTTCCAAACTTCTTACAAAGTCTTTCCACCTTTCAGTCTTCAGTTTTGGATCAAATTGTCATTAGACTTGTCCTTTCTCCTTACTGGTGCTGACTGATCTGCTATGTATTTCCAGCGTTTTCTCTTTTTACTTCCCTGTCACACCTAAATCACTCACCTGATTCTCTTCATCTGATTCCCTAAATAGGCTTTACTTTAAATGTGAGATCATCTGGAGGCCCTCTCCTAAAAGTTAATGGAATGAAGGGCAATAATGCTTTCCAATCCCAAACTGCTAAGGACAGGTATTTGTGACGTCCGCAGGACCTAAGTGTAAGATTTGATAAGATATGCCCCCTGCTAAGGTGGGAACAGACTTGGAAGCACAAAGCTTGTTATGAATCAACTTTATTGAGATAAAGGTAAGGACAAGTTTATTGAGTTTTCAGATAAACCATAGTCACAAACTTGGGCAGTAATTAATAGTCTAACACAGATATTACCCATATTACAGACTGGATGGCAGAGTGTACGATTCTTTGTCTTGCAGCTTTTGGTCTTCAGGTTTATAGGTCGGTCTCTCTCTTTTCTCTTGTTGTTCGAAAATTCTCTGCCGTACAGGGACACAGTCAAGGTTTCTTTTATCCTGGCTTCTTTCCAATTAACCCTCCCTTCTCAAAATCATGATTAGTCTTGTATTAAAGGATGCCTTTCTTAACCAACCAGGATCATTTTGTGATAGTTGCTACCCTTTCGAATTTGCACAAGTAATACCCCTTTGTGTTGACTACTTTATCTCAAAGCTTTTACATTCTGAGGTTCCTTATGTCATTACAAGGCAGATCTACACAGAAGCCATTTTTACTGTCTGCTGGCAAGGTCTCAACCTTTTACTGCAAGTAAGCGTTTTAAAACTTGACAAAATCTCCCAGAATCCCTCTACCTTGACATCTTGTCTATTCTATGCCTTATTTCGTAAGTTTTTCCACTTTAACCATACTAAAAAGAAGGGTTCTAATTAAGATAAATGTTAGTTTATGATAATAAGTTAGTTGTTAGTTTATAATAGCTGGATTTTTTAACAATTAGTATTCTGGTTAGTAACATTTTTAGTAACCCAATTATCTTACATAAGTGAGGTTTAGCCGAGTTTAGTATAAGATATCTGAGGCAAAGACTGAAACAGAAGCAGCAAGCTGTTGAACATAAAGGCCTCTTCCTTATTCTTTTTTACTTGCAGTTCCCTTTGCTAGCATGAGTGTTCTACAGCAGCCTCTAGAGTACACAAAGCATAATGCAATTGTAATTTCAAAACACTATCTCAAAACACTATAACCTCCATCCCTCCCCTTCTTAGTAAATGAGAGATAGCATGTTTTAATGGTTTGTTTCCAAAACTGTAAACAATAAACTTAATCATAAATAGTTCACACCATAACATAGTCGCTTCAGTTTGGCGAGTGTTTTCTTTCATGAGTAGGATATCGTCTGACATCAGATGTAGTCTCATTTGAATCATGTTCTTCATCTGAGGTGTCAATGTCAGAATATGATTGAATGCTTGCGAGTGGTGTTTTCAATGCTTTGAAGAATGGCACATTTCTTGTGATGATTTGTGAACTGCGCTTAGCAGTTGGTGTTTTGTGTTAGTCACAACAAATGGTTGGATGTCATAAAGAATTGTTTGTTTTCCAACATGACCATCACCTTTCACAAGTACTTTATTTCCTGGCTTTAGCAGTGCAGCTCTAAATTTCATGTTTTGCTCTGTATTTACCCTCATTCGATCCTTCTGTTCTTGATCGTGTTTGCGTACATGTTGATCATTAGCTCCGCAGGGTAGCTCAGGAAGACATGTGTGCATAGGATGTGCAAAGATGAGTGTAGCTGGAGGTTTTCCTGTAGTTGAGTGAGGACTTGCTATGTAATTACAAAGAAAATGAAATATCTCTTGCTTCCATGACTTGTTCTCAGCTGTAGATGTACATATCACTTTTTTCAAGGTTTGCATAAATCTCTCGACTTCTCCATTTGCTGTTGGCCAATGTGGTGTGATTTTCTGATGAGTGAACCCTAGGTAGTTTGAGAATTTACTGAACTTATTGCTGTTGAATGGGGGTCCATTATCACTTCTTACCATTTGAGGGATTCCAAACAAAGCGAAGATCTGGCCAAGCTTTGGAATGACTGCTTTCGTTGAAGCTGATGTTGTGTGGATTGCCTTTAAGAGTGATGTCCCATTATGATCTTAGTTTGCTAATGAGCTACGTGCCAGGATAAGTCATTGAACTACATACCAGTCTCACTCTGTAACTGTAACACCAAGAGGCAAATCCTGTAAATGGTTAGCTCTGCACTTGTTAGCCGTTTAATAAACCTGTTATCACTCAGCGTTGCAGCTAGTATGCGACCACAGGAAGCGCTTCCTGCAAGTGTATGCCCGCTTTCCAGGCAGCTGCCATGACTCATTCATCTTGCGCTAGTCTCAGGTGCCACGGCTGTTCATTGCACTGGCTCAGATTCAGGGGTGGATGCTTGGAACAAGGGCTAGCCCTTGCAGACATAGATCCTGCGCTGGTGAGGAACCCCAATAGCAAGGCAGAAGAGTGATACAACACCTGCCACAGTGATGTATTTTCAAGTGAAGGTGGTGTTTAAATTGGAGAGGAAATTAGAGGTTTTCTTATTCCAATGATCTTTCTGCTCCTGTCCTTCTTGTTGTAGGGCAGAGAGGTGCTGTTTAAGTAAGCTTGATGAGTTGCTTCAGTGCACCCTGTAGGTGTACATTCTGTATTAAGGATGCAGGTGGTCCAGTGGCAAGGCTGCCAGACAAGCAGAATTATGTCACAGAAGGATGCCATTAATCCATCGTGTCCGTGCTGACTGAAAAACAGTGATCCAGTCTAATCCCAGCTTCCAGCTCTTGGTACATAAGCCTGTAGGTTATGAGACCTCGAGTGCATATCCAAGTGTTTTTGTAAATGTGTTGAAGATTTCTGCTTCTACCATCCCTTCTGGCAATGAATTCCAGACTCCCACAACCCTCTGTTGGAAAGCTTTCTCCTCAATTTCCCTCTAATCCTTCCAACAATTACTTTAAATCTATGCCCCTGGTTATTGGCCTCTCTGATAAAGGAAATAGGTCCGTCCTATCCACTGTATCTAGGCCCCTTCATAATTTTATACAATTAAATCTCCCTCAGCCTCCTCTGTTTCATAGAAACAACCCCAGCCTTTCCAATCTTTCCTCATAGCTCAAACTCTCTAATCCTGGCATCATCCTTGGAAATCTCCTCTGTACCCTCTCTGTGATCACATCCTTCCTGTAATGTGGTTACCAGAACTGTATGCAGTACTCTAGCTGCAGTCTAACCAGTGTTTTATACAGTTCTAGCACAATCTCTCTGTTCTTATACTTTAGCCCTCATCCAATAAAGGAATGTATGTCTTATTGATGATCTTATCTACCTGCCCTGCTATTTTCAGGGATCTGTGAACATGCACTCCAAGGTCCCTCTGTTCTTCTACACTTGTCAAAATTCTACCATTTATTGTGTATTCTCTTGCAATGTCATCCTCCTCAAATGCATTAGTTCACACTTCTCTGGATTTAATTCCATTTGACACTTTTCTACCCACCTGACCAGTCCATTGATATTTTTCTGCAGTCTATAGCTTTCCTCCTCACTATCAACCACAGGTTACTTCCATCCAGGCAAGTGGTGGGCATTCTCTTTGATATGAGCTTCGCAGATTGTAGAGAGACAGAAAATGAGAGACACACATCACAGAGCACTCAACCTCCGCCCATTTCTTGTCGCCACATTGAACGATATGATTGGTCCAGGTAAACTTCTGGTCAATGATAACTCCACAAGGCTAATGGTGGGAGCACTGATGGTGCCATTGAAAGTCAGAGGGGCGTAGGTGGTCTTTTTGTTAGAATTGATCTTTGCTTGGCACTTATGTGGCATGAATTTGGTAGATGTTAAATTTAGGATCAAAAGCTTTTTTTGTTGATTTTGTAATTTGCATCTGGAGTGTCCGTGAACCTCATTCAAGCTCCTAATTGTAATTAACCATATGTAAATTGCTCAAATGCTTTCCTCTTCTCACTCTTCTGGGGCTGCCTGCCCACCTTAAACCATAGCTTCTGGCCTTCAGAATTTGAATTTTTAAAATGGTGAATGATAAGTTACTATAATGTTAACAAGCTGTGATTTTTTTGTGGAATTTTCATGCTACATCTTCTGTATTATTTTTAGAGTATTACTTTATGCTGTTGTTTGCTATTTACTGCATCACTTTTGTACTGCAAAGTTCTGTGACCTTTTGTCACAGCTCTGTTTCATACAGCAGCTGTTTCCTTCATAGTAACTAAGCACTGTGCTCAGCATGTGAATTCCATTGGGCGTACCGATAGTTGTACTGGATTTAGTGGCAGAAGACGAATTCAGCAAGAAGGAACAAAGACAAATGCACTTGCACCTTAACTGTATGGGTATACACTTGGCTCAAGCAAAGGCATACCTAGGTTGGGGTACGTGAGGAGACCTGTTTATGCCATCTACACTTCATGAGGGAGGCTCTCATGGAATGAATCCCATTTACTCATGGCGGATGTCCAAACAAGATCTACCACAGGGAAAGTCCTATCCTTTGTAGTGAAAGTTATTCCAGCTTATAATTTTAACACAAACTGATCCTTCTAAGCCACCACTGATGATCTACTACAGAAACCGGTAATAAAGTTGCACGCTACAATGCAGACGCAACCAATTTATTTCTTTACTACTATTTAGTATATATTGGCTTTAATTATGTTTCCCAGTGCTTGATGAGAATGTAGGAGGTATCTCCTGTCTAATCCTGTGCTTCTTTTAACTGCTATCTCAGCGGGAGGAGTAAGTGTGGTCACAGCCTGCTGCTCCTCAATGAAGATCTCTTGACATAACTGTGACATTATATATCTTTGCACTGAGTCATAACATAACCCTGTAATTACTACAGACACTTTGACCTCTGCATCAGCTGGTTGCTCCTGCCCAGATGACAGCTACTGTTAATTCCCTCCTAAATATGAATGTCATTCTCTATCTCACATCTTCCAGTACAGCATCTGAAGACTCCTTGTTCAATGGCAGCCACAGAAAGCAGCATGGATTCTGAAGAGCAGCAGTCCTTTAAGAGGAACTGCCCTCATTCTATTCTTCATTAACTTACAACTAGAGTGCTCTTTGTGCTTGTGGAAAATGCAAGGAAAACACATGATAATTGCAGTATATGGTAAGAGCTGATCATATTTTAATACTGCCCTTGCTGTTAAGAGGAGTTATGAATATATGAGGGAATCAACAAAACACTTAGAGTCATAGAGTTATACAGTACAGAAACAGGCCCTTCGGCCCACTGTATCCGTGCCGGACATCAAGACTATCTATTCTAATCCCGTTTTCCAGCACTTGGACCGTAGCCTTGTCTGCTATGGCATGTCAAGTGCTCATCCAAATGCTTCTTAAATGTTGTGAGGGTTCCTGCCTCTACCACCCCTTCAGGCAATGTTCCAGTTTCCAACCACCCTCAGGGTGAAAAAAGTTTCCTTAAATCCCCTCTAAACCTCCTGTCCCTTCCCTTAAATCTATGCCCCTGGTTAGTGACCCCTCCGCTAAGGGAAAAAGTTTCTTCCTATCTACCCTGTCTATGTCCCTCATAATTTTGGATACCTCAATCAGATCCCCCCCCAGCCTTCTCTGTTCTAAGGAAAACAACCTTATCTATCCAGTCTTTCTTCATAGCTGAAATGCTCCAGCCCAGGCAACATCCTGGTGAATCTCCTCTGCACCCTCTCCAGTGCAATCACGTCCTTCCTATAGTGTGGCATCTAGAACTGTACACAGTACTCAAGCTGTGGCCTAACTAGCATTTTGTACAGCTCCGTCATAACCTCCCTGCTCTTATATTCTATGCCTTGGCTAATAAAGGCAAGTATCCCATTTGCCTTCCTAGCCACTTTATCTACCTGTGCTGCTGCCTTCAGTGATCTATGGACAAGTACACCAAGGTCCTGTAATCTAAGGCTTTCCTCCTCACTATTTACGACACTATCAATTTTCCTGTCATCTGCGAACTTACTGATCATACTTCCTATATTCTTGTCTAAATAATTAATGTACACTACATCAGCAAGGGTCCCAGCACCGATCCCTGCGGTACAGGTCACAGGCTTCCAATTGCAGAAACAACACTCAACCATCACCCTCTTCCTCCTGCCACGAAACCAATTTTGGATCCAATTTGCCAAATTGCCCTGGATCGCATGGACTCTTACCTTCTTGACCAATCTCCCATGTGGGACATAGAAACATAGAAAATAGGAGCAGGGGTAGGCCATTTGGCCCTTCAGGCCTGCTCTGCCATTTAAAAAAGATCATGGCTGATCGTCTAATTCAGTAACCAGTTCCCACTTTCTCCCCATATCCCTTGATCCCTTTGGCATTAAGAAATATATCTATCTCGTTCTTGAATATATTTAATGACTTGGCCTCCACTGCCTTCTGCAGTAGAGAATTTCACAAGTTCACCACCCTCTGAGTGAAGAGATTTCTCCTCATTTCAGTTCTAAATGGCATACCCCATATCCTAAGACTGTGACCCCTGGTTCTGGACTCCCCAGCCATCAGGAACATCCTCCCTGCATCTAACCTGTCTAGTCCAGTTAGAATTTTATAGGTTTCTATGAGATCCTCTCTCATTCTTCTAAACTCTAGTGAATATAGGCCTAAATGATCCAATCTCTCCTCATACGTCAATCCTGCCAACCCAGGAATCAGCCTAATAAATCTTCTTTGCACTCCCTCCATGGCAAGAACATCCCTCTTCAGATAAGGAGACCAAACAGCACAGAATACTTCAGATGTGGTCTCACCAAGACCCTGTATAACTTCAGTAAGACATCCTTGCTCCTGTATTCAAATCCTCTTGCAATGAAGGCCAACATACCACTCGCCTTCCTAACTGCTTGCTGCACCTGAATGCTTGCTTTCAGCAACTGGTGTACAAGGACACCCAGGTCTCGGTGCACCTCCCCCTTTCCCAATCTATCACCATTCAGATAATAATCTGCCTTTCTGTTTTTACAACCAAAGTGGATAACCTCACATTTATCCACATTACACTGCATCTGCCATGCATTTGCCGACTCACCCAACTTGTCCAAATCACATTGGAGACTCTTTGCATCCTCCTCCGAGCTCATGCTCCCCCCCAGCTTTGTGTCATCTGCAAACTTGTAAATGTTACATTTAGTTCCCTCACCCAAGTCATTAATATATATCATGACTAGCTGGGGCCCAAGCACTGATCCCTACGGTACCCCACTAGTCACTGCCTGCCTCCCAGAAAAAGACCTGTTTATTCCTACTCTCTGTTTCCTGTCTGTCAACCAATTCTCAATCCATGCCGGTATATTACCCCCAATCCCATGTGCTTTAATTTTGCACACTAACCTCTTATGTGGGACCTTATCAAAAGCCTTCTGAAAATCCAAATACACGACATCCACTGGTTCTCCCTTATCTATTCTACTGGTTCCATCCTCAAAAAACTCCAGTAGATTTGTTGATCATGATTTCCCTTTATAAATCCATGCTGACTTTGCCCAATCCCGTTTATGCTTTCCAGGTGTTCTGCTATCACATCCTTTATAATAGAGTCTAGCATTTAGAACCGTATAAAAAGCCTTACTGAAGTCCATGTAGACTACATCAGCTGCTTTACCTTCATCTACACACCTAGTTACCTCCTCGAAAAATTCATTCAAATTGGTTAGACATGATCTCCCCCTGCCAAAGCCATGCTGACTATCCTTGATTAATCCCTGCCTCTCCAAGGATAGATTAATCCTGTCCCTCAGAATTTTTACCAATAGTTTCTCTACCACTCATAGTTTCTCTACCACTCATGTTAAACTCACTGGCCTGTATTTATCTGGTTTATGCTTACTACCCTTCTTGAATAATGGTACCACATTCGCTGTGCTCCAGTCCTCTGGCACCTCTCCTGTGGCCAGAGAGGATTTGAAAATTTGTGTTAGAGCCCCTGCAATCTCCTCCCTTGCCTCACATTGCAGCCTGGGATACATCTCATCTCAGCCTGGGGATTTATCCACTTTTAAGCCCACTCAAACAGCTAGTACCTCCTCACTTTCAATGCTAATTTGTTCAAGTATATCACAATCCCCCTCCCTGATCTCTGCACCTACATCGTCCTTCTCCGTAGTGAACACAGATGAAAAGTAATCATTTAAAACCTCATCTACGTCCTCCAGCTCCACACATAGATTGTCACTATGGTCCTTCATGGGCCCTACTCTTTCCCTGGTTATCCTCTTGTCCTTAGTATACTTATAAAACGCCTTGGGATTTTCCTTTATCTTGCCCGCCAATGTTTTTTCATGCCCCCTCTTTGCTCTCCTAATTACTTTTTTAAGTACCCCCCTCCACTTTCTATACTCCTTTAGGACCTTCGCTGTTTTCAGCCTTCTGAATCTGCCATAAGCCTCCTTTTTTTACCTTATCCAATCCTCTGTATCCTTTGACATCCAGGGTTCCCTGGACTTATTGGTCCTACCCTTCGCCTTTATGGGAACATGTTGGCACTGAACTCTCACTATTTCCTTTTTGAATGACTCCCATTGGTCTAATGTAGACTTTCCTGCAAGTAGCTGCTCCCAGTCCACTTTGGCCAGATCCTCTTTTATCATATTGAAATCGGCCTTTCCCCAATTCAGTACCTTTATTTCCGGTCCATCTTTGTCCTTTTCGATAACTACCTGATTAAGCTGATTAAGTAGAGTCTCCATGCGCGTTATTTCCAGTCCAAACTCCACAGAAAGATGACAATGACAAAGGGATGGAATTTTTTAATGTTTCATCAAGATTCAGGCCACAACAGCCAAGTGCACAGTCTCAGAGTCAGAAGTTCAGATGTTACCGTTGCTATGGTAGCCACAAACCATCTCAATGTCTCCGTATCCAGTCAAAGTGTTATGCCTGTGGGAAGCATCATGGACCAGATCATAAATTGGATGAAAGGAGTGTGCTGCTTCTTAGATGACATTCCAATTAGCAGTAAGATGAAGGAAGAGCACGTTTTAAGGTTGAAAGAAGTCCTAGATCGCCTTCGAGTACAGCCTCAAAGCAAAAGAGCACATGTTCCTTCATGGTGTCCAAAGTCACACTCCTGGGTCACAAATAGATGGTGAATGTATCCACCCAATGAAGGAGAAGGTTGAGGGATTTTGAAAGCAAAGAGACCAGAGAACAAAGAAAAACTTATATCATTCATAGGGATTGTTGGATATTATTCTAAGTTCATCCCCGACCTAGCTAACACATTTACAGCACTATATGACAATCTCAAAAATGGAACTACTTGGGTGTGGTCTGTTGAGTACCAGAGAGCAGTTGAAGAATTGAAGAAGGTACTGACTAGTGATGCTGTTTTGCCCCACTATGATGCCAAGAAACAACTGGATCTCACGTGTGATACCCCACCAAAAGGGTTAAGTGTGGTGTTATCTCACATAATAGAAGATGGTGTGGAGAAGCCTGTAACACACGCTTCACATATGTTAACAAAGTCAGAGCTAAATTACTCAAAAGTTGAGAAAGAGGCGTTAGCCATCACCTATGGTGTTACAAAGTTCCACAAGTACCTGCATGGTAGGAAATTCACTTTGTTAACTGACCACCAAGCCCTTACAGTCATGTTTGGTTCAAAAAAGGGGGTACCATCCATAGTCGCAGTACAGCTTCAGTGGTGGGAATTGATTTTGATAGCCCATCAGTAAGATATTAAATATCATATGTCAGCAGATCATACCAGTGTTATTTCTACCTTTACTATGAAGACTGATTCATTTTTGTGAATTACTTTACATACACAAATGTCTGCCAGAGAAATTAGGGAATAAACTTACAGGAGGTGGTGCTCAGTAAAGTGTTAAATTATGTCATGAATGGCTGGCCTAAACTGTGTGGTGATGAGAAACTACAGGAGTATTGCACACATAAAAATGAACAGAGTGTCAATCAAGGCTGTCTCGTTTATGGTCTAAGAGTTATTATTCTGCCAAGATTTCGAGGGAGGTTATTAGAGGAACTACATCAAGAGCACACAGGGATAGTCCATATGAAAGCACTAGCAAGAAGCTATTTTTGGTATCCAAAGGTGTCAATTTCAAAACGATAGAACAGGGTACTTTGTAATGGTGAAAAGCTAGAAACAGTGGAGTCCAAAGAGACTTGAGGGTCCAGGTACAAATACCCTCATGTCAATTTCTTTGAAGTGGAAGGGAAAGAGTACTTTGTTTTGGTAGATAGCGATAGCAAGTGGATAAATGTTGCGTTTATGCCCAATACTACAGGGTGCAAAGCTGTTGAGGTTTTGAGAAATTGATTTGCAATTTATGAGTTGCCAGAGGTGTTGGTGTCAGACAACGGCCCACAGTTTACTTCATAAGAGTTTGGAATATTTCTGAGTAAGAATGGAGTCAAACACACTCTGATGCCACCATATCACCCAGCATTAAATGGTGCTGCAGAAAGGAGTGTGCAGATTGTGAAGAGGTTTTTGCAAAAGTATTTGCTAGGTGACAAGCTAGGCAGTGATTCTCATATTTCCCTTCGACACAGGCTAGACAATTTTCTGTTTCCTTGCAGAATTACCCCACAGTCTACAAAAGGTTGCTCACCTTATGAGTTAGTGTTTAAATATGCTCCTAGGACAAGGTTTAGTTTGCTTAAGCCTGACCTCAATAGCAAAGTAAGTGAGAGAAAAGCAAGGCAAAGAGAAGACGAGTCATGATATGCCAGGCATGAAATGTATCTGTGCTGGTCAGAAGGTCATGGTGAAAAACCACCAATCTGGTCAGGAGAAGTATGTCTTTGGGGATGTTGTAAAGAGACTAGGTGCATTCACGTACCTAGTGAAGATTGGAGAGAGGCTGCATCAGTGACACGTAGATCATTTGTTTGAACAAGGAAATCTGATGATAGGAGAGCATAATAACCCTCCTATAATCCAAATTTCTCCGACAGTCCAAAGTGGAAGTCAGGAAGAAAGGGAAAGTCACAAAAAATGATATTTTACCTGTATCACAGAATCTACCATTAGAGCAAAGTCAGCCAGGAGCTTTGATTAAGACTAATCAGTCAATGTCACAGACCCAACCATTAAGTGGAGTTGGTAGTCAAAGTCAAAGTTCAGGTTTGACATGGTCAGAAATATTGAGACAGCTGAGTCAAGCTCATCGAAATGGAAATGAGAGAAGATACCCAGACAGAAAGCAAAATAAGCCAGATAGGTTAATTGAGAGTATGTGGGAAGGAAGAAGAAACAAGTAGTTAAAAAGGAATTGGAAAATTGGAAGTATAAGCCTACTTCCCATTTGAAGAGAGGTTAAGTATTGTTATTTTGTTTTGTCGAATAAAAGGCTATTAGATTAATGGTATGTTAAAATACTTGAAATAGTGCAGTTAGATACTATGTGTATGCAAATGGTACACAAAACACAAGGTACATGTACATATTGCAGTGTTATTTCAGGAAAGAAGTTGTTCTTTTCATTATTTCTTGTCAAATGATGATTTTTGTTATACAGAAATTGGTGTTAAGGCAAAATAATTTTTTTTTACATGTAACTTACTGTAGTTGTACTGGTCATATATGTAATGGTTGTGATTACAGGAAAAACAAAAATGCAACCCAACCTGTTAAATTGCAAGTATTGTTGAGATTCTCTTCTCTTTTGGGCCTCCTTATCTCGAGAGACAATGGATACGCGCCTGGAGGTGGTCAGTGGTTTGTGAAGCAGCGCCTGGAGTGGCTATAAAGGCCAATTCTGGAGTGACAGGCTCTTCCACAGGTGCTGCAGAGAAATTTGTTTGTTGGGGCTGTTGCACAGTTGGCTCTCCCCTTGCGCCTCTGTCTTTTTTCCTGCCAACTACTAAGTCTCTTCGACTCGCCACAATTTAGCCCTGTCTTTATGGCTGCCCGCCAGCTCTGGCGAATGCTGGCAACTGACTCCCACGACTTGTGATCAATGTCACACGATTTCATGTCGCGTTTGCAGACGTCTTTATAACGGAGACATGGACGGCCGGTGGGTCTGATACCAGTGGCGAGCTCGCTGTACAATGTGTCTTTGGGGATCCTGCCATCTTCCATGCGGCTCACATGGCCAAGCCATCTCAAGCGCCGCTGACTCAGTAGTGTGTATAAGCTGGGGGTGTTGGCCGCTTCAAGGACTTCTGTGTTGGAGATATAGTCCTGCCACCTGATGCCAAGTATTCTCCGAAGGCAGCGAAGATGGAATGAATTGAGACGTCGCTCTTGGCTGGCATACGTTGTCCAGGCCTCGCTGCCGTAGAGCAAGGTACTGAGGACATTGTTGAGATTGGTTGAGGACATTGTTGAGATTGGTTGAGTCATATTGTATTACAAGGGAATCATTTTTTTAAGTGGGGAGCAAGGATAGTATATGATAAGACCTGATCATATTGTAATACGGCCCTCTCTGGTGGGAGGAGATATGGCCGATTAATTAGAGTTACCATGTGAGTTATTTCCAGTCCAAACACCATAATAATTATTTAAATTGGCAGACTTTGTGAATTCAGCTTCCTACTCCCCTTATACAATTAGTTCTGGTAATTGCGGCAATCCTGGGCAATTACTTTTCATGGGATTATAGAACCTTCTCTTATATATTCAGCATTTTGTATAGTTTCACTTTCATAAGATGTAGAAACATGAATAAATCTTATTTGTATCATGGATTCATTCATTACCAAGGTGGAGACAGTGGCTGCTAAATACGGCTTCTTAGCATCTGTTTTTTTGGCACTATGAGTCCCATTTTGCCTTCAAAATGATGTCCACAACTGGGCGCACACCTCTAGAGCTACCTGCATTGGATACCATTTTGATGATACCATTTTGATGAGGCCATTAACACACGCAAGAAGTGTCTGCCGAAAGTATGTAGAGTAGGTAGATAGTGACACCAATCAGGGTGTAATGCTGCTTTGATCCAGTGGTGCCATTTTGGAGCTCAGTGCTCTAACTAACACCCTCTCCTAACCTCACACAACTGAACACGCATCCAGCAGCAGATGGACACCCGACCAGGGCTATTTAAAGGGATCATCAACTACTTTCAAGTCAGATGCTGATTGTTTACTCTTGTTGAGATTGTAGAAGTGTTTGGTGTTTTTTTGAGTTGTTTAAAGTTGCTGATTAGTCTGTAGGGAGTCAGGTGTCAAATGCTGAAAGACTTTGTCCTGACTTCAAGGATTCTGCACAGTTACTTCCTTCCAGATGCCTCTCGATGCAGAAATCAACAAGCGCATGGGAAAGATATCCGTTTCTATGTCCAGACTGGCCAAGACAGTGTGGGAAAATGGTGCACTGACACGGAACACAATAGTCCGAGTGTATCAAGCCTATGCCTTCAGTACCTTGCTCTACGGCAGCGAGGCCTGGACAACGTACGTCAGCCAAGAGCGACGTCTCAATTCATTCCTTCTTCGCTGCCCCTGGAAAATCCTTCGCATCAGTTGGCAGGACCGTATCTCCAACGCAGAAGTCCTCGAGGCGGCCTTGAGATGGCTTGGCCATGTGAGCCGCATGGAAGATGGCAGGATCCCCAAGGATGCATTGTTCAGCGAGCTCGTCACTGGCATCAGACCCACCGGTCGTCCATATCCGCTTTAAAGACGTCTGCAAACGCAACATGAGGTCCTGTGACAGTGACCACATGTCGTGGGAGTCAGTTGTCAGTGATCGCCAGAGCTGGCGGACAGCCATAAAGGTGGGGCTAAAGAGTGGCAAGTCGAAGAGACTTAGGTGTTGACAGGAAAAAAGACAGAAGCGCAAGGAGAGAGCCAACTGTGTAACAGCCCTGACAACCAATTTTATCTGCAGCGCCTGTGGAAGAGTCTATCACTCTAGAATTGGCCTTTATAGCCACTCCAGGCGCAGCATCACAAACCACTGACCACCTCTAGGCACTTACCCATTGTCTCTCGAGACAAGGATGCCAAAGAAGAAGATATGGATGCAGTACTTTGCATGACAGAGATCATGAGCAGAGGCGAAACAGTGCAGGACAAGCTGCTGAAAAGGGTGGGTGGTGGGGGTAGGGATTTCAGTAGGAGGCCATGTCCACCCAGGGCGTTCAGGAAGCAATTCTTCTTCCTGAACCTCAGCAAGGAACAGGGTATCAGATGTCTCTGCTTCACTAACAACATCCTCACTGAAATCTGTCACCTACTGCAGCCACAACTACAACCTCAGAGTAGAGCAAGAAGAGCATTGCCAGTACCTGTGAAGGCAATTGTGGCAATGAATTTTTATTACTTCTGGCTTCTTCCAGGCTGGAGCTGGAGATATTTGCAACATCTCGCAGTTTGCAGGCCATTATTACTAATGGAGGTCACTGATGCTCTCTATTCCAAGACAGATAATAATATTTCATTTTCTCTTCTCAGAGACCAGCAGGCAGAGTGAGCATACAGCTTTGCGAGGATTGCAGGCTTCCCCATGGTGCAGGGTGCCATTGACTGCACACACATCACATTGTGGGCACCGCATGTCAACTCTCAGATCTACTGCAACCGAGAGGGATACCACTTCTCAATGCCCAGCTCATGTGTGACCATACACATTGTATCATGCTGGTCAATTTCCGATACCTTGGCAGCAGTCATGATGCCATCATTATGTGGCAGTCTGCTCTGCCATCTGCATTTAAGTCACCACAACAAACCAGAGAGTGGTGACAATGACTATCATTTGACGACATGGATCAAAAGTCCGCTGCACAATTCAGGCGCACGTGGGCAGCATGCATAGAGTGCACGTCATGCTGCCACATGAAATGTGATAAAGCAGACCATTGGTGTGCTTAAACAATGCTTCGGTTGCCTGGACCACTCTGGAGAAGTGCTGCAGAGGGAGGAGGAAGAGGAGGAGAACAAGAAAGAGGAGGAGTAAGAGGAGAAGGAGGAAGGGAGGAGGTAACCAACACAGCCCCTTTTTGGCCAGTCTGTCCATGATCAACTCATCCGATTACCATCATCCATTAATCGCAAACCCAATTCCCTATTCACCAGCAATCCCACAGCTTACCTTCCTGCTATTACTGACTATCAAAGCATCCTCTTAACCATAGGGCAAAAATAAAAACCACCACAAAATAAACATTCCAAACCATATTTATACATCAGAACATGTCATATTGCATACAAACATCAACAACTCACCCTTGTGCATTCTCTCAGTACCTGTTTTCTGTGTGTGCCTTTCCCTGTCCTAGTGCTCCTACACAGTGCGACCTCAGTAGCTGCATCATGGCTGGTGGAAAGCTGCTGACTTTCAGAGGGGGAGACTGCAGATGGCCTTGGAGGACAATATCGAGCACCACTCGCCTGAGAAGGCCCAGCTTTGGACTGCACCACCTTGGCATGGGTGGCAGCTGTCTGGGCTGGCTGACAGGCAACAGCAAGGGCACTGGTGGACCGGCAGTGATAGGAGGGCAAATGCTGTCATCCAGAGAGAACAGCAGGTTCATGCTCCATGGAGCTTCTACTATTCCCCTGAGGCAGCACCTCAACAATCCTAGTCATCTGCTGGAGGACAGATTGCTGGACTGCTGTGGCACCCTGCAAGCCCATTTGAACACTAGGATTTGCAGCAATGATGACAGTAGTTTGAGCTTGCAAAGCAGCAAGCTGAGTTTGTGTGACTTCAGTATTCACATCCAGCACCTGCTGCTTCCACATACCTCCAGTTGTTCAGTTGTGGCAGGCACATCACCCAAACACAGTGCAACACAACCAGTGACATTCTGCCCTCTCTCTTGCAGTACAAGGTGGCAGACAATAGAAGGGAGCAGAGCAGAGCCAGCAGGGGACAAAGATGCCTGTATCTCCTGAGTCCTATGGAGGATAGCTCCCACATGGTGCCGGCTGCAACAGAACCAATGGCATCTGCTATCACTGAGAACATTGTGGATGATGGTATGTTCTTGCCTCATGTCCTTTCTCAACTCCCACCTCATCCTCATCCAATTATCTGGCATGATGAACAAGCTGCAGATGATGCAACCATGGACCTCTTGCTTTCCAAACGAACCCCCTTCCCTCACCCTAACCTTCCCCTTCTGATATTCAGCTTTCAGACACCAACTGTCGGCTGCTCCAGGAGGGGAGAGGGAGCAACAACACAGCACCGATGAAGAGCTCCATCATTTGATTTGACACTCGCAGCAATTAGCTTAGATATTGGCACTGTGTGTAATTTAAAAACGAGTACAGAGTTGCGATCAGCATGAACTGAGTCACTGGGCATGAGTGGGCTGCAGCCAGGCCAAGAAAAAGAAAGGTTTGTGTGCCACCTCACCAGAGGGCAAGTTGAGATGAGTTCGGCTGCAGAGGACTCAGATGGGGACCTTGACAGGGAAGCCTACAGCAGAACAGGAAGGGGCATGCACACCAAGATGTTGGGTGCATTGGTTGGCCTGCCAGATAACCTCCTGTCACTGTCAGGAGTCCATCTCCAAATTAGCTGAAGGCATAGTGCAAAGCTTGCCCTCACTGCAGCCTCTGCGCCATCTCCCTGTTGTGCTTCAGACCAAGAAGCACTACAACTGCAAACCCCACACCTGTTGCAGCATTTGGGCTGGATTTTCTGGAGGAGGCGGGGCTCCTGGCTCCGGGCGAAAAAAGCAGGGGGAACCCAGCCTCAGCCTTTTCATGATACCACCCCCTCCCCCCAGTGCGATCCTCGTTCGTTTTGCTGCCTAAGTGTCCCGCGCTGGGATTCCCTTTAAAGATGGGGATGCTGCCTCCAAGAGCTGCTCGCCAATCATAGGGCTGGCAGCTCAGCAGCATTGGCAGCACCACCACTAGCAGTGGCCACTGACAGTATTGAAGAGGCCTTGGACCCAGGCCCAGCGCTGGAACCCCGGACCTCAGGTAATTGAGTCGGCATCACTGGGACAGTCCAGCAGAGGGAGGGGGTTCCATGGAGATGGAGGTTTTATCGGCCGGGGTCCTCCATGGTCTACAGATTGTCCACGACGGAGGAAGCCCCCCCCCCCCCCCCCCCCCCCCCCCAAGACCGCAGGGAGGCTGCCTCGTTTTACAAGGTGCCCTTCCCGTGTGGCGGAGGCATCCCCCGTTGCAAGTTAGATCCCAGTGGTGGCGGGAAGAGGCCCTTAAGTGGCCGTTAATAGGCCACTTAGGGCCTCAATTGGCCTGTGTGGGAAGGCCATCGTTGGCCTATCCCGCCCTCTACAAAATTGCTTGGTGGTGGGATGGCGACAGGGCGATGATGGGGCGGCGATGGGGTGGCGACGGGCAGTGACAGGGTGGTGACGGGTCGGTGACAGGGGGTGACGGGTCGGTGACAGGCCCTTCGCCCCTGCCACCTGTCGCAATTCTATGGGACCCCCCATCTCTGCCACCACCTCAGGAGGGCCCATAAAATCCAGCCCATTGTGTGGACAGGTCACCAAATCCTCTGCCCTGTGAGGATGTGGCATCATTTCCTACCAAATGCAGGAACTCACCACAACACCTTCAAAAACACTCCAGAGTACCTCCAGAGACTGTGCAATAGCAGCATTTATTCTAAATTGCTTCACTTCAAGTTGGGTGCCTGACCCTTTATATAATGCACATAGTGGGCCCCTCTTGCCGCTTGTTCTTGGGCGAGTGACAAGTGAATATGCACATTAGACCTATGTGGTCCAAATTTGGAAGTTGAGGGTCACATTAGCCACCAGGGCTGTATGATGTCATGACAGCATGAGGTCAAATGCTTCAGGTGCATGTAGGAGACAACTATGCAAGTGCTGTCCTCAGCATTAGGCTCTGTACAGACCATGCCAGAAGCAGCTGGAAGCACAAAGTGCCCCACTAGGACAGCATTCGGCTTCGGCAGTGTCTCCTCCTGTGGCACTACAGATCCAAATTTCACGCCCTAACTCTGTTTCTCTCTCGACAGATGCTGCCTGACCTGGTGAGTATTTCCAGCATTTTCTGATTTATTTCAGATTTCCAGCATGCACAGTATTTGCTTTTGTATCAATTGTTTCAAGTTCTTTATCAACCATCCTTATTGGCATTCTTGAGGGGAATTTTAATGCCTAATGATGGGCGAGAGAGATGTTATGGCAGGCAGAGTGGGGTAGGTTAAAATAGCAGAAATTGTTAACCCAACCCCAACCTACCTCTAATGCACCCACTTGCAGTTTTGTGGAGGTGGGTTTGAATGTATGCAAGTAACCCCTTTTTGAGAGGCAGTTTACTGATTGTAATATTTAAATGAGGCAGTTATACAGACATTTTCACAACAATTTGAATCTAACTGCTCCTGCATGGGTTTCCTGGGGTTTGAGGAAGCTGTTATTAAAATGGAGATGTTATTGATTGGCACTTCATGTGGCTAGTTAAAGGTTAGGAGTGCCGAGCTTAATAAAGGCTCAGTGAGCACAACTGTTTTCTCAGTTCCCTCTGGGAGCTGGTTTGGTGACATGTTATGAGAGAATTCTTTGTACAGTTTGGGGGGGACATCACACAGAGAACATCAGGGTGGGTGCTGTCATGGTCTTTGGACAAGGAAGGCAATCATCAGCAAGAGCAGCAGCAGCAAGGGTGCGCTGTGGAGGGAGCTGCAGGTGTGCAAGAGAGAGATGGACAACAGAGAGGGGAGCAAAAGATGAGTCGAGTTTGCAGGAGGCACTATCCAGTTAAGAGGGTCTACAGCTTCCCGACCTCTCAGAAGAGGAGTGCTTCCGGAGGTTGTCGCGGCAAGTGGTCTCAGTATTCTGCACTTCCTAGAAGATGGCCTGCTCCCTGCTGGACCTGGTGGCCATGCATCACCAGTAGCTGTGAAAATAACCACCACTGTCAACTTTTTAGGCTTTGGTTCTTTCCAAGGTGGCATCAAAAACAAATCAAGGGTTTCCCTGTCAGCTGCACACATATGCAAAAGGCAGCTGATGGATTGTTTGCCAGAGCTGGCAACTATATAAACTTCCTCTGTGCTGACATAACCAGAATGAATGGGCACTCAGATTTGTGTCTTTGGCTGGCATCCCGCATGGGCAGAGCACCATCACTTGCACACAAACGGCAACCTGAGCACCTCCAGATTAACCAGCAGTATTTGTCAACAACAAGGGAGGTCATTCCATCAATGTTTGCAACCACAAGAAAAGGTTCACACAGGTCTGTGCCAGATTCCCTGGGAGCTGCCATGATGCTTTCATACTGTGTCACATTGCAGATCAGGACACCATGAAATCCAAATAGCTTGAAGGTTCAGTTAGTCACTCAGACTGGACTAAAGTAACTATCACATCCCTTGCCCTTGCACAACCCCCACCACCACAGTTGGCAGAAAGCAGTCCCATAACCAAAAACCCACCCATTACATATTTTCCTTTGCCTACTGCTCCAACATGGTTCAACCCCTATGGCTTGAGCAGAGGGAGAAGCAGGCTGCTCTCATCCCTGCTTGAACTGTTGTGAAGCTCTTGGCAGTGTCTACTGTGTGTTGGAGCCCGCGAGGACCCCAAAAGAGACTGCTCGACCTGCATCTGTGCCAGAGAAGACTCAGCCATCGGGACATGAGGTAAAATGTTGAGTACTGACTGGTGGTGGGGAGGTGGGGTGCTTTGAGTTCCCATTTCCATATCCACTTTCACCATCATCCCTCCCCTTGACTAGCTGCACTTCACTGCTATCACTCCGTGGGAGAGCAACTTGGTATAGATCAGAAACGCATTTTAAGGCCATGCCCTATTTAAGGTGGCATCCATAGTCTGCACGGCTATGGTCAAGGCCTGCAAGAGCTCATTTGATTGAACTGATGTTCCATGGAGCAGACCAGTCTATCCAAGGAAGAAGACAAACTTGCAATGCCCTGTGACATCACCTAACTAATGCTGCAGCTGGATGACTCCATCCTCTCTGCAATCATGGACAGAAAGCATAGGAGGACTGCCAGTAGCTCACAGATTTGCTGCTGCCCTTCTATTATTATTCTTCCCATTGATGTGCCCCAGGGTTTAGAATCTGTGTCCAGTTGAGCGGAGTTTGGAGGGTGTCTCCACAGCTGACTCTGATGCCACTCTAAGCTCGTGCTCACTTGTGAACTGTGAGTCACCGCGTGAGATCCCACCTAACTCACTAACAGAACTACTGAAGTGCTGATATCTGCACTGATGCATGGTTGGCCCAAATCCTGTGACATTGAACCCTCAGAAGGAATCAGCTCCTCTGAGAGATCGCAGTCCAGAAAATCCAAGGATTGTTGTTGTATGTATGAATGTCCTGGAGTGGAGAAGAGACAGATATGAAAATAGAGCTGTTGCATTTGCATATAATTTAAATGACCTTATTTCACATGCTGATATCAAGTCAATGTGACTGAGTCTTGTAAGAGATGTGGATTGGAAGTATTTAATGCTGTCACCAGGCAGCTGTAAGTCCCAGTTTCTCCATCTCCAGTGGTCAGGGGCATGGATATGTCTCTGATCCCCATGGCCTCTACCTCTTCCTCTTCCTCTTCTGATGTCAGCTACACTCTCCATGGCAGACTACCTTTGGTCCTCTCCCTCTTTCTTGTGTACTGTATTCGTTTCTCCTGCAACAGAGGAACAACAGATCGATGAGTGGCTATAAGGTATGTGTTTACCTGATGAAGGCAGTACATTTGGTGATGGTGACTATCAGGCAGATGTATCACATTGCATAAAGATTGGGGTGAGAGTGTAATATTACTTATATAATATATAGTTCTGAAGAGGGGTCACTGACCTGAAACGTTAACTCTGCTCCTCTCTCCACAGATGCTGCCGGACCTGCTGAGTATTTCCAGCGTTTATTGTTTTTATTTCAGATTTCCAGCATCTGCAGTATTTTACTTTTTTAGTGTAATATTATTTGTTTCTTTAATATGTGAACTATTGTAAGAGTCACAGAACTACAAGTAATATCCAAAGAAAACATGGGTTTTATTATAACTTAACTAGAACATGTATATATACAAACAGTTACTGCATGAGCACATCTAAACATTCTCAATCTGTCAGGCTACACCCACAATTCCCTGGTCATGTGTGATGCAACATCACTTCCTCCAGTGACCTTCACTTTCAGTTCTTAAAGTGGCCCACTTTTAAGGTCATCCCACAACATTGCCTTTTATTCCAAAGATAAAAACGTATATACAATAAACAATGGTGTTGTGGTTCGGACTAACTATACATGACCAAAACAAATGTTATTTAAATTAAGAAAATGTTAACACTCTCTAAAACGTGCAGGAGGTTTGCTTATTTGCTCTGATCTTGTTATCGTAAACCTCTTCCCAGAGCTGAGCTCGTCTTGATGACTCCGCTGAGATGCTGGTGACTTGGAACTCTGGTTAGCATGTTCTTCCTCTGTGCTAATAGCCTCTGTATGTTCAGTTTCAGACTTTGTCTTTGAACGTGTCCGCAATTGTCACATGCAGTGTTGTTATACAGCACTCTGAGTTGACTTTGGTTCCATCTGAGAATCACATCATTGGGTGTCTGGACCTTATACAATCTGGGCGGGTCACATATTATCGCAACCTCTGCAGGATACCGAGTTCCTTACTCATAATTGAGGACTCTGACCTTCTGTCCTTCTCACAATTGAGCTAATTTTGGTCCTGCTTGCCTGTCATATTATGCCTTCTTCTTTCCTTGTTTGGAAAGTTTAGAAAAATGACGACTGGCAACATCAACAATTACAGGCAATCTCTTTGGCCTCCGGGTACTTGCTGCAACAAACTGATGTCCGGGGAAAAACTCCCAGTCATATCGCCTCTTTGTGTCAAGACTCCCAGCCTTTGTGTCATCCTTTACATGTACTGACCCAATTCACCTAACCTGGATATTTTGTACCATCTTCGGTATGTTACTGACTTCATGTAATGTGACATTCGTAAACCTGGGCATACTGAAAGACAGCTGGTCCAATTGTGTCCACAATATAAAACATTGGTGGTAGTCATTCGGAGCTCCCATAGCTGCACTGTAAAGTTATTGTTCCAATGCACTTGATTAGAGAACCATTAGAATTAGAATTAGAATATTACAGCGCAGTACAGGCCCTTCGGCCCTCGATGTTGCGCCGATCATCTGACCTACACTATTCCATTTACATCCATATGTCTATCCAATGACCACTTAAATGCCCTTAAAGTTGGCGAGTCTACTACTGTTGCAGGCAGGGCGTTCCACGCCCCTACTACTCTCTGCGTAAAGAAACTACCTCTGACATCTGTCCTATATCTTTCACCCCTCAACTTAAAGCTATGTCCCCTCGTGTTTGCCATCCTCATCCGAGGAAAAAGACTCTCACTATCCACCCTATCTAACCCTCTGATTATCTTGTATGTCTCTATTAAGTCACCTCTCCTCCTCCTTCTCTCTAACGAAAACAACCCCAAGTCCCTCAGCCTTTCCTCGTAAGACCTTCCTTCCATACCAGGCAACATCCTAGTAAATCTCCTCTGCACCCTTTCCAAAGCTTCGACATCCTTCCTATAATGCGGTGACCAGAACTGCACGCAATACTCCAGGTGCGGCCTCACCAGAGTTTTGTACAGCTGCATCATGACCCCGTGGCTCTGAAACTCGATCCCCCTACTAATAAAGGCTAACACACCATATGCCTTCTTAACAGCCCTATTAATCTGGGTAGCAACTTTCAGGGATTTATGTACCTGGATACCAAGATCTCTCTGCTCATCTACACTACCAAGAATCTTCCCATTAGCCCAGTACTCTGCATTGCTGTTACTCCTTCCAAAGTGAATCACCTCACACTTTTCCGCATTAAACTCCATTTGCCATCTCTCAGCCCAGCTCTGCAGCCTATCTATGTCCCTCTGTACCCTACAACACCCTTCGACACTATCCACAACTCCACCGACCTTCGTGTCATCCGCAAATTTACTAACCCACCCTTCTACACCCTCATCTCCCCTCTGGTTCTTTTGCCAATTACCTTAATTTTGTGTCCTCTGGTTATCAACTTTCTGTCACTGGAAGCATTTTCTCACTATCTATTCAATCAAAATCCTTCATTATTTGAACATTTCTATTCATATTCTGGGCTCTAAAGTGAACAACCCCAGGATTTCCAAGTAACTGAAGTCCTACATCCCTGCTACCATTCCAGTGAATCTCCCTTGCACTCTCTGTAAGGCCTTGACCTCCTTCTTAAAGTGTGGTGCCCAGAATTGGCCACAATGCTCCAGCTAGGACCTAACCAATGATTTATAAAGGTTTAGCATAACTTCCTTGCTTTTGCACTCCATGGCCATGAAAGTTACTGGGGCATGGTTTCAGGGAAGGGCTTGGGGAGTTGTGGTCAGTAAACCCGTAAGTGCAAGTTTCCCCAAATGCCGTGGAATTTTAACTCCAGGACATGGGCAAATATTTCCCCCAGGTTTCCTGCTCGATAGCCAGCCTAACTGACTGGCTTGGCTGCCTAATGGCTGCAGAGGTTGTCACACAAGGAGCCCAGGAGCAGCCCAGGAGCAGGTAGGTTTAGTCATGATCTGGAAGACAAATAACAGCAGGGGTTGTGGGTAGACCATGGTTGGGGAGGTCAGTGATCGCAGGGGAACCTTTTTGATCATGAGGGGGAGAACACAGGAGGGTGAGATGACAGATCGAGGTGGGGGAGGGAGTCAGGGTAATATACTGGGTTAATTTCTTGGGCTGAGGGAACAATCCTGCTCCTCTTGGCCCACAAGCAGTGCTGTAAAAGCACATAACTGATTGATTCAGCCCTTCTTGCCTTCATTTACTTACTGGGTTTCTCAAGGCCTGGGAAATGTAGCCAACAGTAGCTAAAAATAGAAACATGTTAAAATGGAGTCACCCAGCCTCCTAAAAAGGTTTCAATGACCTACCCACATCCTGAGAGTGGATTGGTCAGCTCCCCCACCCCCCCATCCTGCTTTTGTCAGAACCAGAAATGGATAAGATCAAGACATGTTGGGCTTGTATTTGAAATTTTTAACATTTTTACTTTCCATATGTACCAAACCCACCGATTTTGGGGTATTAAAGTGAGTCCCATGCGTCCATTTACAAAGCCTTCTCAACTTGCTTTCAAAGATTTGTGTACGTACACTCACAGGTCTCTTCTGTTCCTGCATCCCCTTTAAAATTATACCATTTAGTTAATATTGCCTCTCCCCATTCTTCCAACTAAAATGCATCACTTCACACTTCTCTCTGTTAAATTTCATTTGTTATGTGACTGCCCATTTCACCAGTCTGTTTATGTCCTTCTGAAGTCTGTTCCTATCCTCTTCATTGTTTACTACATTTCCGAGTTTTGTGTCTTCTGAAAATGTTGAAATTATGCCCTTTTCTACCAAGTCCAGGTTATAAATACATATCAATAAGTGCAGTGGTTCTCATACTGACCTCTGGAGGGCACCACTGTCTACTTCTCTCCCGCCTGAAAAACAAGCATTAATGACTACTCTGCTTCCTGGTACTTAGCCAGTTTCCATTGTAATAGTCAAGTGAGGAGGGGTTGAACAGCTTCCCTCTTTTCCCCCTACTTGTTTAACCACAACAGGTTTAATTCTTTCTTAATGTAGATGTACTAGCCAATTCAGTAGGTGTTTGATTACTTACTTGCTATGATCATAACAAGAACCAATCAGACATGTTTTCTTGAATTTAACAAAGAGGTTAACTTTATTGTACCTAAACCAAACTAATAAAATAATAAACAATGCACCAACTTTCACTCACACACTCCCTGGAGGTTTACACACACATAAATAAATTACAGAGTGGGGGAAGGTAGACTGGCTGTGTTAGAATCCATAGAAAAGAGAGGTGTATACAATCTGTGGCATTTGGTGATTCGGCTACCTTCTAGCTGAATTTGGTCCTGAGGCTTTTAGTTTAAAGAGGCAGATGATTGGTTCGGTGGGTCTGTTTAGAGACAGCAATACAGATGATTTCTTCCAATGGGGTTTCTAATTGTAGCTGGAGTATGTAAAGGTGATCAATCAACAGGCAGGATTTGAAAGCTTTCAAGCTGGAATGGAGAGATAGAGAGAGAAAGAGAGAGAGGGACCCCCACTTAGGGTCTGCACATGTCAGAGTCCAGTTGCTTCTCCTATGCTACAGAGAAAACACCAGCTTAAAACCACAGATAGGGAGGGGCTTGCCACAAGACAGTCACTCAGTCATTCAAACATAGCCGTTAGCAATATTTCTCTGCTTGCTGAAAGAACGGGTAGTTCCTTTAAACTTCCTGGGTCTTGGCTCTTGCTGGGGACTGAACAGACATTTCGTCTCCATCCTCACAAGCATTGCAGGGTAAGATACAGTGTTGCAAATTGGGTGACCATCCTAAGATTTTCTTTTTTAAATGTCTTTTGAAAAAATTATAAATTCAGATCTCCAATCAGTGGATTAAAAAAAATTATCATTCAACAAAGCACATTGACATAATACCATGCTGTCACTGCCCCTTTAATCCCATGGATGTCAATTTTCCTAACAGGTCTGTTTTGTGGTCTTTTTCAAAACTGTGAAGTATATTATATATGAAACTACCGGAATGGTTATATTTTTCTTGTATAGTTCCAAATAAACTTAGAATTGACAATCACATAAACAATGCAAAGATTTCATGAAGTAGCATAATACCTTTAAATAATGTATTCAACATACATATTTAAAGTATTAAAGTATTTTAGCTCGGGTGAGGTGTGAATAGGGGGTGATTGGGTGATTGTCAGGCTCATATCAGCTTAGTGACATAAGGCTTGAGCCATTTTAACTGGTAGGCAATTGTGGATTGTGGTTGAAGTCAGGCATAGGGGAGGTCTGACGCACCAGGTTACCCTGTGAATCCCAAAGGAGTACTCATCCTCCTCCATAACCAACAAAGACACCATTTAAAAATAAAATTATTAACTTTTTCAGCCATCTCTGGGCCGTCTTGCCTGGTGCTGAGTGCAACTGCTGAACATTAAAATATAGTTATGGTCTAAATTATGTCATCAAATTTTACATTTTGAATTTAAATGAGGCCCTTGCCTGCCTGGTGTGAGGACCAGGTGAGCAGGCCATTCCAAGCACTTTAAACCTCCCCCCTTCCCCCTGCCAATCTCATCACTGTGGGAGAATTAAAATTGGATCAAGAGCAGGCGTACAGCTCTTGTCATGGGAGATGCTGAGGTCTGTGGCAGGTTGTCTGTGCCAGGTTATTGACTGACTTCACTGTCAGTACGACATCGCTGTGAAGAACTCTCTTTCAAAGCTACCATCCTTTCTCAGTTTCCTTCATCCCAGGGGGGTGATGAACACCCATCCTTGCTTTCTACCCTTCCTTTCTGCAGATCCACCAGAGCAATGGGAAGCATATGAAGAGGAAAATGATGGTGAACAAGATGATAAAGACCAAGCCACATAAAAGTCACAGTTGCATGACATTACTCTCCTTCTGTACACCAGCATATATCGACCCTCAGAGCATCATGCCAGTAGATTCTGAGAGGTAAGACCAGACTGGCAGGCGCACCTGCAGAGATGCAGCTATCAGTAGCTCCATGTCCCGAGACAGCTTGTATGGGACAAGAATCAACCTTGTTCCATGATCTTTCTGTGCAGCATGAGGAGCCAAGTATTTCCCACGATCCTGGCTATCAGCTAGACGAGGCATGAGAATTGGTGCCCACAGGGAATGCTGTACTTGTTCCTGAGCACCCACAATGTTAGATGGGTGGGAGTCCAAAAATCTGCCAGTGCTCTGACCCTACATGAGGTAGTCAGAAGCAAGAGCAGATGTCTCTAATAGAATGCAAAACACTTTAAAAAAATGTTTCCTACCAGCAGAAATCTTCATTCCAGATCTTCAACCTGTTGTGTTTCAGGAACTCCTCACCTCCTTTGTAACAGCTGATCCTCATAGTTGCTGCACTTTATCTCAGCAGGTGTAAGTTGCCCTGAATGCAATAACAAGCAAGTCCAAAGAATACAGGTGCACAGCACCACTGTAAATGAGGCTAGTGATAACTAGTGGGAGAAATGCAATCTTCTTAACAATTGTGAGGAAAATTCAGGGGAGCTGTTTAAAGGTGTATGAGCATCAGAAAGGACTTCCTCATGGCTTTCATCACTGGAAAAGTTTCCAGTGCTGCTCCAATGCTGCTCAAGCACTGGAAACAGAGTCACAGAATCATTACTGTGCAGAAGGAGGCCATCCTGCCCATCGTGCCTGCACTGGCTCTCCAAAAGAGCAATTCCCTTAGTTCCATTCCCCTGCCTTTTCCCCATAACCTTGCACATTCTTCCTTTTCATATAACTTTAATTCCCTTTTGAATGCTTCAATTGAACCTGCCTCCATCACGTTCTCAGACAGCGCATTCCAGAACTCAACCCCTCGCTGCGTGAAAAGTTTTTTCCTCATGTCACTTTTCCTTCTCTTACCAAATACTTTAAATCTGTGCCCTCTTGTTCTCAACCCTTTCTCGAGTGGGAACAGTTTCTCTCTATCTACTCTGTCCAGGCCCTTCATGATTTTGAATATCTCTGTCAAATCACATCTCAGCCTTCTCTTCTCCAAGGAAAACAGTCCTAACTTCTCCAATCTATCTTCATAACTGAAATTCCTCATCCCTGGAACCATTCTTGTGAATCTTTTCTGTACTCTCTCCAATGCCCTCACGTCTTTCCTTAAGTACGGCGCCCAGAATTGGGAGCAATACTCCAGCTGAAGCCAAACTAGTGTCTTATACAAGTTCAACATAACTTCCTTGCTCTTGTACTCTATGCCCCTATTAATAAAGCCCAGGACACTGTATGCTTTATTGACAGCTCTCTCAACCTGTCCTGCCACCTTCAATGACTTATGCACATATACACCCAGGTCCATCTGATCCTGCACCCCCTTTAGAATTGTACCCTTTATTCTATATTGTCTCTCCATGTTCTTCCTACCAAAATGAATCACTTCACATTTCTCTGCATTCAACTTCATCTGCCACCTGTCTGCCCATTCCACCAACTTGTCTGTGTCCTTTTCTGATTCTACACCATCCTCCTCACAGTTCACAATGCTTCCAAGTTTCGTATCATTTGCAAACTTTGAAATTGTGCCCGGTACACCAAGGTCTAGGTCATTAATATATATCAGGAAAAGCAAGGGTCCCAACACTGATCCCTGGGGAACTCCACTACAAACCTTCCTCCAGCCTGAGAAACATCCATTAACCATTAATATTCTTTGTTTCCTGTCACTCAGCCAATTTGTATCCATGTTGCTACTGTCCTTTTTATTCCATGAGCTACGAGTTTGCTCATGGGTCTGTTGTGTGGCACTGTATCAAATGCCTTTTGAAGGTCCATGTACACCACATCAACAGCATTGCCCTCATCAACCCTCTTTGTTGCCTCCTCAAAAAACTCCAGCAAGTTAGTTAAACATGATTTTCCTTTAAGAAATCCATGCTGGCTTTCCTTAATTAACTCTCATTTGTCCATGTGACATGAACTCTCATTTGTCCATGTGAAACAATGAAGAACTTCTACGTCAACATATATTACAGATTAAGTTTTGAACAAAGCTTTGTCATTTGAAATTGTTACAATCCGAGTCTACATTACGTAGATGTTTTAGATTACTTGGAACATTTGAGCTCTGTGTTCACAGGATCATAGGAAATAGGAGCAGGAATAGGTCATTCGGCCCATCAAGCCTGCTCCGCCATCAAACAGATCATGGCTGATCATCCAGCTCTATGCCATTTTCCCCACTATCCTCATATCCCTTGCTGTTGTTAGTATTGTGACAGAAACCACACCTGCCAAATGGAAACATATTAATTTTGTCATAAGGGAAACTAATTGAGAATTTTTACTGGATATCGCAAATAACTCGTTTCAAAAAAGCTGATCTGAGTGGCTGAAAACATGGTTGCACATTTGCATTCTGAGAGACATGAATGGAGAGACAATAGGGGTGCTCCTTGATTCAGTTAACAAGATTGGTCTGAACAATAGTGGTGATCAACATCCTTTGACTGTGTAAGAGCCAAAACGCCACTTCCCACCGAGTGTGTCTGGAAAACTTTGAAATCCAACAACCCTTCCAGAAGCTGCAGTTTCAAACAAACCGAAGGTCACATAACCTACCTGCTGGTAAGACTGGTGCTTTTTGAATTGTGCCTCACAGAAAGTTGAACACCAAGGAGAAGATCTCTCTCTCTCTGTCTCTCTCTCCAACAATGTCCCAGGGAACCCACAGTGGCAGTGTAAACCTCAAGACTATAGACAAAGCCCTCTTCGGCCTTCTGCTACCAGTGAAGCAAGTCTGCAGACTCCCACGATCAGAGCTCAAATTCAGAGCTAATGCAACCTAACAATTCCCCTGCAGACCCCAACAAAAACAAAGGCACCCTAAGACAATTATGGAAATATGTAAACATCAAATGTCTTCAAAAATCACATGCTTATTGGGATGCCCATTCCCAACTTATTGTAAGCAAACCTGGTACAGGAATTAGGGATGCAGACTTCACAGCAGATTGGGGCCTTCTCAACCTGGCATATGTGACAAGTTCGACAGTACTCCATTAAATCTTTGTGGAGTTTTGGCCAGTCAAACTGCTGTCTTATACGGGCTTTGGTTTTTCGTATACTGACATTGCATTAAAGAAACTTTAAACCCTTGGGCAACAAATAACTATCGCAGACTGACCTCAAAGGAAAAGGAGCAGTTTAAAGCAGCACTGCTACAAAGGAAAAGACAGATTGAAACAATTTTTAAGACTTCTGAGTGGATGAGAGTGAATGAGAGAAATGCATGTGTGCCTTCCTGTATTTTCTCTTTCTTCTTAATTCTCATGCAATGCTCCCCTAATATCGCATTTCATTCGGTGTGGGACAGATTTGTGACAGAAACCACACCTGCCAAATGGAAACATTAATTTTGTCATATGGGACACTGTTATGACCGAGGCGGGAGCAACGCACAGGTCACAGCATATTATTAAAGTTTTCCCACCTAACTGGAAAACAGCCAATTAAGCACCTTATTAAGCCCCAGAATAAAATATACCAAACCAAGCATGTTTCAACAGCAACAAATTAACTATGTATAATAAACTAAAGCTTAAACAGCATTAAGTGAAATTTATGTCTAAAGACCTTATAAATTCTTATTTAACATAACCACCAACCACCCCACGCACCCCACCCCCACAACCAATGTATACACACGTACATTCAAATATCAACAGTTTTAAAAATGGTGTTTCTTGGGAATAAAATAAGTAGTTGGATTGTAAGTCCTGGTGGATCACGTTCCCGGTTGATGAGGTGTCCAAGATTTGAATCGTCAGATGCAACTCGAAGTCTCCAGGCGAATTTGAAAAAACAGTCTTTAATAGATCGACATTCAAAGTATTTTAGCCGCAGCAGGTGTCACACAGTTCTTTCAGTGAGGAGCACAGTAATAGGTCTACTTGGATTTTCAAACTGGCAATCCTTCGGCAGAAACTTCACTAAGAATTCCAGCAACACAAATAGGCAATAGGGAGAGTTATTTCTATAGCAAAGACTTCTTAGAGTCTGAAAGTAAAATGGAATTTACTACCTCCAATAATGAAAATGTTCTTTCTAAGGTTTGTTTTCGCTCCTTAGGCAAACACAGTCTGAACACAATGTAAATTTTCCCTGCTGAGTTACAGACAGCTTTTTTTCAGTAAGCACACATTGTTGGGTTCCAGATCAGGCTGGTTTCAGCCAGTCATTGCACACAGTTAAATTGAAACATTACAGCACGTCTCCTGCTATAGCCTAGGGAACAGGTTGGCTGTGGCACTGTCCTCATAGAATCTAAAAAACTTCTCTCTCTGTCTTAAAGGTACTCTGTTTTTAGATTGAGTCTTAAAGACACACTATTTTAAACAAAGGAGAAAAAAATAGCTCCATGACAGACACTACTTGAAGCTTTTTATTGGTTATTGCAAATAACTTGTTTCAAAAAAGCAGAGCTGAGCAGCTGAAAAGATGGTTGCATATTGGCATTCCAAGAGACATGAATGGAGAGACAATGGGGGTGCTCCTTTATTCAATTAACAAGATTGATCTGGACAATATGGTGATCAACATCCTTTGACTGTGTAAAAGCCAGAACTCCACCTCCCACCAAGTGTGTCTGGAAAAATTTTAAATTCAACAACCCTCCCAGAAGCTGCTGTTTCAAACAAAGAGATGGTCACATGACCTACCTGCTGGTAAGACTGGGGCTTTTTGAATTGTGACTCACAGAAAGGAACAGACTGCAATTCAAAGACCAATGAGAAGATTTTTCTCGCTCTGTCTCTCTCTCCAGCAAAGTCCCAAGGAACCCACAGTGGCAACATAAACTTCAAGATTACAGACAAAGCCCTCTTCAACCTTCTGGTACCAGAGAAGCAAGTCTGAAATTGTGCACCAGGACCCAGCGAGAACTGCAAGACCGTCACTTCAATCAAGGACACTACCGCAAGGACACTAAAAACCGTATCTGTATTCCATTTATTACAAACTCTACTTCAACTAGCCCACCCCCACCCCCCCTGCAACTTCTTTCTCCCCCTCTGTATCTAATTGTGTGTGTGTGCCTCTCATATGCATGCAAGCATGATTGCAACGCGCATTTTAGTAATTTTAACCAGGTTAGAGTGATAAGGCTAATAAACGTACATCTTCCTTGTTTAAACCTAAGGAAACCTATCTGATTGGTTGATTTGCAATTGTAATGAGAGTGCAGTGAGCAAGGGCTCACTGAAGTGGTAAGCTAAAATCACTGTATTTTTAAAAGATAAACCCTGTTATGACCAAACCAGAGAAGGGGCAAGAAGGGAGCCTGAGACCCCTTCCTCACCTGGTCGTTACAGTATTCAGGAATTTATCGATTTCTGTCTTGAACATGCTCAATGATTGAGCTTCCACAGCCCTCTTGGGTCTAGAATACCACAGATTCAGCCCCTCTAAGTAAAGAAATTCCTCCTCATCTCAGTCTTAAATGGTCTGCCCCTTATTCTGAGACTGTATCCCTTTGTTCTAGACTCACCAACCAGAGGAAACATCCTGTCCACATCCATCCACCATGTCATGCCCTGTAAGAATTTTGTAAGTTTCAATGAGATCACCTTTCATTCTTTGAAACTCTAGAGAATACAGATCCAGTTTCTGCAATCTCTCCTCATAAGACAATACTGCCATCCCAGGGATTAGTCTGGTGAACCTCTGTGGCACTCCCTCTATGGCAAGCATATCCTTCCTTAGATAAGGAGACTGAAACTGTGCACAATACTCCAGCTGCGGTCTCACCAATGCTTTATACAATTGAAGCAATACATCTTTGCTCCTGTATTCAAATCCCCTTGCAATGAACGCCAACATACAATTTGCCTTCCTAATTGCTTGCTGCACCTGCATACTAGCTTTTTGTGACTCATGAACAAGGACACCTAAGTCATTTATATAGATTGTAAACAGCTGTGGCCCAAGCACTTATCCTTGCCGTACCCCACTAGGAACAGCCTGCCATCCTGAGAATGACCCATTTATTCCTACTCTCTGCTTTCTGTCTGTTAACCAATTCTCAATCCATTGCAGTATATTACCCCCATTCCATGTGCTGTAATTTTGTTTACTAACCTCCTATGTGGGACCTCATCAAAAGTCTTCTGAAAATACAAATACCCCACATCCACTGGTTCTATAATAAAAGCAAAATACTGCAGATGCTGGAAATCTGAAAAAAAAACAAGGAATGCTGGAAATACTCAGCAGGTCTGGCAGCATCTGTGGAGAGAGAAGCAGAGTCAACGTTTCAGGTCAGTGCCCTTCTTCAGATCCACTGGTTCTCCTTTATCCATGCTACAAGTAACATCCTCAAAAAACTCCAACAGGTTTGTCAAACATGATTTCCCTTTCACAACTCCATGTTGACGCTGTCCAATCACATCATTATTTTCCAAGTGTCCAGTTATCTTATCCTTTATAATAGATTCCAACATTTTCCCTACTACTGATGTCAATCTAACAGGTCTGTAGTTCCCCATTTTCTCTCTCGCTCCTTTCTTCAATAATGGGATTACATTTGCTACTTTACAGTCTGCAGGAACCCTTCCAGAATCTATAAAATTTTGAAAGATAACCATCAATGCATATACTATCTCTATAGCCACCTCCTCCAATACTCAGCGATGTAGCTCATTTGGTCCAGGGGATTTATCAACTTTCAATGCAATTAATTTTTCGAGTATTACCTCTTTATTGATACTAATTACTTTCAGTTCCTCATTTTTACAAGTCCTTTGGTTCCCTCGTATTTCTGGGAGATTTTCTGTGTCTTCCTCCGTGAAGACAGACACAAAGTAATTGTTTAGTCTTTCTGCCATTTCCTCATTCTCCACCACAAACTCACCTGTCTCCACCTCCACTCAGCCTTGCCAATTGTTTCTTTTTCACATACTGTTACAACCAGGTGAGAAAGGTGTCTAAGGGTCCATTTCAGCCTTCATCTGGTTTTACTGTAACAGGGTTTTATTTTTAAACACACTGTGTTTTGAGCTCCCCCTTGGTGAATCCTTGTTTCCAATTATAAGATAAAGAAATGAGCACAAACAGGCTTTCTTAGGTTTAAAGAAGAAAGGTGAAATTTATTAAACTTAAACTTAAACTTAAACTCTAATTCAATTAATGCCTACGGATACACGATGCGCCCACGCTAGCGTGCATACGCAATACACACATGTAAATAGAGACAGAAAAGAGCAGAAGAAAAATACAGTGGAGAGGTTTGAGGCAATATCTGAAGAGTTTCTTGTTACTGTTGTTCGAGCTCACTGTAGAGTCCTTTTGTAGGTAGTTCGTCCTTGTAGGTAATTCTTGCTTTTCGTTGGGGCCCAGTATTCTTCTTAAACTTTGTTCACTGTCAGAGACTTTTCTCTCTTGGGGTTCATGTATCTTCAATGAATTCCAAAGCTGGTGAGAAAGAGATGGGAGCAGACAGAAGATGATGTTCTCAATCCAGGAGCCAGGAGCTTTCTTTCTTCAAATACCCTGTATCTCCAATTTAAAACTCTCAGTTCAAAACTCTGCGACAGCCAGTTAGTCATGTGACTGAACTGATCTGACCACGTCCGTTCTGTGTATTGAGAGCAGGGACTGGTTCCTTTCTTCCAACACTGTCTGCTAGTATGCAAAAATGTCTTTCCGGCTAGGGGCCTGTCAATTCCTTGTAAGAGGCCCTTTTTTCTTCCCAGCAACAATTTAAAGTTTACTGTCCATGTCGCGAAATTAATGTGCCTCATTCTTGGCAGATGGGGGCCTGCATGACACCTCCACACCCAGGGGAATGAAATGCGATTTGAAAAAAAGGCGCATTTCATTAAAAGGGATTAGAGAAATATATATATATAAGATACAGAAAACCATGCAGTTCTTGCATTCATTTCCATTCATTCATGAATCCTAAAGCTTATTAAAATTGTCTTTAATTTCCCCTTTTTGGCATCCTAGTAACCATGTGGATCTTTGGGGGAACCTTTCTTCAGTTTGTTCATTGGCATGACTGCCTCGGGTCTTGGTTCCTGTTGAGGTCATTTTTTTTCCAGGAGAGTTAGTAGTGGGCGAGTCTATCCTGAACTCTCTTTCAGTGCTTTGCTGAGGCATGCAAAGGCTTTTGATTTCAGGGGATGTGTGGTTCCCTTTTTCTCTGACTGTGGGGGAGGATTCTTTGTTAATCTCCCTTTGTTCTCCGGGATACTCCTGCCTGCAGGTATTGATGCAGATTTGACTGCACTCTCCTGTGTCACTTCGACTAGGTGAGGCATCACCCTCACGGTTTCTGTGCCCCCTAGCGGTCTCTCTTTGTCTCAACAGTTTCCTGTAATTGCTGTTGGCAACTCTGATGGGGTGCCTCCAGAGTCTGCATTTACATAGGAAGATGTGGGGTCTAACTTTTCACATTTTCCTGGGTTGGCTGACCGGACAGCAGGGATTGCCACACCCATGACATAATCCAGTCATGTATTTCACATTTTGTTTCCTGCTTTTTTCCTCACAGTAGCAACTGGGAAATTAGTCTGCTCAGCTGCTGGGAGATCAATGTCAGGGTCACATAACTTCGGAAAAAAAATGCTCTCAAGGGCTGAATTATGTTCATATGTTTTGCAAGCTTTGTTCTTGCAATTTATGACATCCACACTCTCTTTCGTTTGTTACATCCTTGTAACACATTCCAGTCCAACTATTACTCTGCATTATCATGTATCAAAGGCTGTGGAAATGATCCTATAGTCCATTAAACACTAGGTTAATGGATTCATAAAAATGGAGTCCCCAAGGTGATAAAAATGTTATAAATTCAACACTAACTAGCTATGGCTCATCGTTCATTACCCTTTCAATTCTTTCATGGCTATAAACAATCTATACTTTGCAGAAGTGCATAATGGTTATGAGGCAATCTGCACCAGATGAATAGTTAAAATACCTACAATCCAACTATATAAGGCATCTATTATTCAGTACAAGATGGAGATTAAATAGTACATTTGAGATGTTAAATGTGAACATTGAAGTCAAATATTTGGATGATACATTAAGTGTTTTGAATAGAATTTTCAGAGTCTCTGACACAATTTGCTTAGTCTTAACTCAGACTGTATTCTTTGGATTTTATGGAACTGGAACACAAAGCGTGATGAAGATAGCTCTTAGAGTGAATTCCACTAGTATGCTTCCAATGGTTAAAAATACAGAAGAACACAACAATGCATTAATGTTGAAACAGCAAATTATTCACTGCATTGAAAGCCCACTCCAGGGCTTGAGCACAAAAATCCACCCAACCCTCCAGTATGGAACTGATGCAATGCTGCACTGTCTGAGATGCCACTTTCAGATGAGATGTTAAACTGAGGCCCCATCTGCCTGCCCTGGTGGATGCAAATGATCCCATGGCATATTTCAAAGTAGACAAGGGGAGCAATCCCCATGGTCCTGGCCAATATTTATTCCTCAATCAATACCACACACAAAAAAAACAAAGTGACTCCTGACAATGCTGAGCATGCATAGAGCGATCGCGGATGTCATCATTGCGTGCGAACATTTGCCAGTTTGCCAGTATGAATTTGTGCATGACATCACCATGCAATGATGTCCTTGCCCCTCCATTAGCCCGTACCCAACTCCCTCCCACAATTCGTGCTTCAATCGCCACTTCACCCCACTCGACCACCCGCTCCCCCTCAAGCCGCTGCCTTCCCTTAGCCACTCGCTCCCCTTCCAGCTTCCCCCATACCTTAGCTAGTGGCTCCAGCCCCATCGGCTGCTCTCCCCCCTCAGCTGCTCGCTCCTGGTCTCCCCGCTTTCACCCTCTCAGCCACTCGCTCCCGCCCTCGACGGTCTCTCACCCCGCCCACTCCCCAGCGGCCACTTCCCATGCCCCCTCAGCTGCTCGCTCCAGACTTCGTTATGCACCCTCCACCCCCCTCAGCTGAATGTTCCCTGCTCCTTTCTTCCCTCCCCCCACCCAGCTCTCAGGCTACTCGGCCTCCGCTCCCCCAACCGCAATCCCCCCCCAACCTTCAGTTACTCACTCCCCGCTTCCCCCCGCTCCGGCCACTCACTCCAGGCCGTGCTGCTTCCCTCCTCTCAGCCACTCACTCCCACATCGCCCCGTCACCCCTCGCGGCCCGCCTTGCTTCTTCGGGTGGCACAGCGGGTAAAAATCAAATGTGGGAGCGAACGGCCAGGGAGCAGGTTGGGGAGGGGGACGTGGGGAGTGGGGAGCAAGCGGTCGGAGGCAGGGGGAGTAGCGAGGCTGGAGCAAGTGGATATGTGAAGGCAGTGGGGAGATAGCGGCGAGAAGACGGGCACAAGAGGGAGCAGCAAAGAGAAGCACGATGGCAGAAAGGAAAAGGGGACTGTTGGGGGTGAGATGGAGGTGGCGATGTAAGCCATTGAGGGGATTTTCGGGTTGAATTTGTTTTTTGTGATAAATTGAACAGCGCCATCTTTATTACTGGCAGCTGCCTGAAACATTGCAGACAGTGACCTTTCAGTGGAAGAGGCTGCATTTATTCACGTTCTCGTGCTGTACTACCTAGCGGTTGTATTATCGGCAAATGCAGCCTTATCACATTGCTATTTGTGGGAGCTTGCTGTGCGCAAATTAACTAACATGTTTCCTACATGACAACAGTGACTATACTTCATTGACTGTAAAGCGTTTTGAGACATCCGGTAGTCATTAAAAGTTCGATATAAATGAAAATTTTTCATTTTTTTAATACATACTAAAATTACTGGGGGGAACTTTATAGAGATGACAGGGGTCTTAGCCACTGGCTGGAGAACCAGCGAAAGACCTGCATTGCCTCCTTTGGGGAAGGCCCACTATATGATGAGCCAATTGGGCACTTGAGTGGCTATCGGCAAGCTATCCCTGGGATCAGCACCCCGAGGGGGTGCAGGAAGTCCCGCCCACCAAGAGCTGCCAGTTAATCAGAGGCTGGCAGCTCTTTTGCTTGGCAGCACCACCGGGGAGGTGGTGACTACTGCTGGAAGGACACCCACCGGAGGTCTAGGATTGTGGAGCGAACTAGACCAGAGGTAAGTGGTGGCAGGGGTTTTGAAGGGTGGGGGTCACGATGAAGAGGGTGTAGGGGGATCGACAGCAAGGGCAGTGGTTAGTTCTCAGTGGGCCCACCCTTCCCGATGCTCGATCCCTAGATCAGGCACTGAGTGCCTGTGAATGAGGGACCCCACCCCCCCCCCCCCACCAACCCAGACACCACAAGCAACGGGTTTCCATGTTATGCTCCCTGCGTGGTGATAAGCTCACCCACTGCTAGGTTAATACCAGCAGCAGCTTGAAGAGGCCCCTAATTGGGCATTAATTGCCCCTTAAGTGACTCAATTGGCAGCAGGGTGGGAGGCCGCCCACAGGCCTTCCCACCATGGACATAATTGGGCTGGAGGCGGGAGGGTGGTGGGGTCCACACCTGCCACGATCCCACCTGATTAAATGCCCTCCCCGCCTCCAAAGATGCCACGGGGGAGAGCATAAAATATCGCCCACCATGTCAATTCTGTTTTTCAGATGCTTATAACACACTGGGTTAAAATACAATACATTCTTGAAATCACTTGACATTTCGATAGAGTTTTTATGAATAAAGATTTTAGTGGCAGATAGACTGATGCAGAGGCAGGCGATGTAATGAAGATGAAAGAATATGGGATGGAAATGCACATCAGAGTCAAATGGAACACAAGGCTGCAAACAAATGTTTCAACCTGAAACATTGGACAATGGCCAGGGAGGAGGATGGAATCGGTGGCGAGCAAACTTGGCACTGGCCAAAGACAATGCGCCGGATTTTCAAAATGGAGGCAGGAAACCAGAGCCTAGTCTGGTTTTTGGCCTGAAACCTCCACCTCTAGGAAACTGATTCAGATTGTAATTTTCAAGAGGGAAAGCCTTAATTGGTATGGAGACAGGTTTCCTGTCATAGAAACATAGAAACATTGAAAATAGGAGCAGGAGTAGGCCATTCGGCCCTTCGAGCCTGCTCCGCCATTTATTATGATCATGGCTGATCATTCAACTCAGTAACCTGTTCCCGCTTTCTCCCCATATTCTTTGATCCCTTTAGACCCAAGAGCTATATCTAACTACTTCTTGAAAACATACAATGTTTTGGCCTCAACTGCTTTCTGTGGTAGCGAATTCCACAGGCTCACCACTCTCTGGGTGAAGTAATTTCTCCTCATCTCAGTCCTGAAAGGTTTACCCCGTATCTTTAGACTATGACCCCTGGTTCTGGACTCTCCCACCATCGGGAATATCCTTCCTGCATCTACCCTGTCAAGTCCTGTTAGAATTTTATAGGTTTCTATGAGATCCTGTCCTCTTAGAGCAGCGGGATTGAAAGTGGCAGCGGGTCAGATCAAGTTTGGGGGTCAGGTAGACTTCCATGGCAGCCATCACTGAGGCTGCTGGTTGTCCTGAGTGAGAGATCTGCCTTCCACAGCAAAGGGAAGTGAGATTTCACAGGGCAGCTGAAGGCCTGGATTTGGAGGGATGACCCCCGCTTCATCGATGCTGACCTGGATCTAATACTACAGGCCGTGAGGGAGAGGAGGGAGGTCCTCTTCTCAGAGGGTGGCAGGAGGAGGCCACCTCAACGTTTAACAGGGTGACCTCTCTGTTCACTGTTAACCCATCCACCCCCTCTTCCTCGTCTCTTACCTTCTGCTCCACCCCGATGAGCTGTCTCCTTCCAGGGCTTCACTGTCCTCAAGGTCCACACCTGTCTGGAGGGCCTGCTTTGGAGAGCACCGCAGACCACCACAATGACAGAGACGCTTGCAGGAGGGCATTGGAGGGCGCCGCCCGACTGATCCAGGCATCAGAATTGCTTCTTCAGAAACCCAATGGCCTGATCAATGGTTGTCCTGCTGAGCAGGTGGCATTGGTTGTATTGCCTTTGTGTTTCTGTCTGGGGCTCCTGTAGAGGGGTCAGTAGCCGTGTCGTCAAGGGATTTTCCTTGTCCTCTTAGATCCATCCACGCACTTTGGGGAATTGAGTGAAGATCTGAGACAGCCTGGACTGGCAGAGGATGAAGATGTTATAGCAGCTGCCAGGAAAGTGAGCGCAAACATGGAGGAAGCTCTTGTTGAGATAGCAGACCATTTGGACATTAAGGGAGTGAAAGCCCTTTCTGTTGATGGATCTCACGGCCTGGTCACTGGGTTCCTTGATGGCAACATGGGCACAAGTAATGATGCCCTGCATCTGGGGAAACCATTGATGGCGTCAAAACCCAATGCCCTCTATGCCAGCAGAGGCCCATCTGTGTCAAAGTGGTTGTAGTCTCTGCCCTCCTGAAAAAGGCATCAGTGACCTGCCTGATGGCCGAATGAGATGCCAACAGTGAGATGTCACCGAGGTCCATAGCTGATCCCTGGAACAACCCAGTTGCATAGAAGTTCAGAGAACCTGAGACCTTGATGGCTGCTGGTAGGGGACTGCATGGGGGCCGTGAGGCCTCAGGTCATTGCAGATCAGAGCACACAGGACCAAGACCATCTTCCTGGATAGGCGCATTCCTCCTACAGTGCTGGCACTCTGTCATTTACAGCTAGCCGACTCTTGGGCTGTGCACCCAATGTCTTGGGTAGCGCCTTCCTCCCCGTGCAGTCCTCCGCTGTGCTCCTCTGGCTTCCTGCTGCCGAGGAGCGTACATCTGCCGCAGCTCATCCAGGCTTCTCTGTTCAATGTCAGAGTCAACTGTTCTCATCTGGCCTCTAATGCTCACCAGGCTTTCCCATGCCAAGCCTAGCTGCCACAGTGATGCCAGTGGGCTCACATCCCTATCCAGTCTTATGTCAATCTCCAATGTAATAGTTAACTCCTACATTTGCAACAATATCCACACTGAGACGCATCTGAGGCAGTTAAGCTTCATTTGCTGCCTCTGTTTTAAATGAAACAGCCATTTCCAATCCCTCATCTCCCTCCACAATGTTCACATCCTCACTACCCCGTCGTGTTCCCCCAGTTGTGATTTCCCTATTCCCAGCATTCAAAAACAGCTCCCTGCTCCTGACAAGCCTGTTTAATGAGCTCTTTAATGAGCTCAAAAGGCAATCAATTGGACACAGGCACCTGACCCGTTTCCTCCCTGCTGGCTGAAGTTAAAAAATAGGATTGCATTCCGGAGGCGGTAGGACCCAGTGCCAACCTCCAAGAACGCGACCTTCAAATTGCACTCATTGCCGTTCCTGCTCTCAGCGGGGATTGGAAACCAATGGCTTTGGTTTTCTCAGTGTTTAGTTAGAGGAAATTATGTTTGATCCAGGACTGATATCAAGGCAGCAGATATCATTGCTGAGGGGGAGCAAGTAGATCATAAATATAAAGGGGTCAAGGATAGATCCTTGGTGGACTTCAAAGGCAATGGTGCAAGGGAAATGTCTGGCTATGAATGGAACCAGGTGAGGACAGTCCCATTCAGCTAGACAACAGAGGAGAGGCATTGGAAGAAGATGGTGTGGTCAAAGAGAGATCAATAGGAATGAGGAGGAATAGCTCATCCTGGTCTCATCAAGTATACGCAAACTTGCAGAAGAAACTGGCTGATAATGCTTCTGAAAGACAGGCAATCAGAAAAGGCATTTGCTCATTAAACAGCTCAATCCCAATGATTAATAAGCCATGAAGCTTTTGGAGACACACTTGACTTTAGCTGTAGCAGATGGCGAGATTGGCAGAACTGAATGCTGCAGACCTGGAAATTCAGCTGTTTCGCTGTTTTAAAGCAGCAAGCAGGAAAAACCTCACCACCCCTGGAAGGCAATTTTAATCCCCCAAAACTGGTAGGTTTGGGTTGAGTAGGAAGTAGAAATGTAAAATAATCTCAAAATGAATCTCTGAATGAAACCTTCTACAAGCGGCACAGTGGCACAGTGGTTAGCACTGCAGCCTCACAGCTCCAGGGACCTGGGTTCGATTCTGGGTCCTGCCTGTGTGGAGTTTGCAAGTTCTCCCTGTGTCTGTGTGGGTTTTCTCCGGGTGCTCCGGTTTCCTCCCACAAGCCAAAAAAGACTTGCAGGTTGGTAGGTAAATTGGCCATTATAAATTGTCACTAGTATAGGTAGGTGGTAGGGAAATATAGGGACAGGTGGGGATGTTTGGTAGGAATATGGAATTAGTGTAGGATTAGTATAAATGGGTGGTTGATGTTTGGCACAGACTCGAAGGGCCTGTTTCAGTGCTGTATCTCTAATCTAATCTAAAAATCCTCCCACTTCCAGTTGTAATGGAGGCAGGACAAGAATGAAGGCAACCAACCTGCTCTCAGGAGGTGGGTCACACATTTAAATATTTTAATGAAGTAGCATGCATCAGATTTTAGCTGTATTTCAGGATTATAGGATCGTGGGATCATAGGAAATAGGAGCAGAAGTAGGCCATTCGGCCCATCGAGCCTGCTCCGCCATTCAAACAGATCATGGCTGATTATCTATCTGTACACCGTTTTTCCCCACTGACATCCCTTGATGTCATTAGTATCCAGAAACCGATCTTGAACATGTCTTGAACATGCTCAATGATTGAGCTTCCACAGCCCTCTGGGGTAGGGAATACAACAGATTCACCCCCTCTGAAGAAGGAAATTTCTCCTCATCTCAGTCTTAAATGGATTGCCCTTATTCTGAGACTGTGTCCCCTTATTCTAGACCCACCAGCCAGAGGAAACGTCCACTCCACATCCACCTGAAAGAATTTTGTAACTTTCAATGAGATCACCTCTCATTTTTTGAAACTCTATAGAATACAGGCTCAGTTTCTGCAATCTCTCCTCATAAGACAAACCCGCCATCCCAGGGATTAGTCTGGTGAACCTCCGTTGCACTCCCTCTATGGCAAGTATATCCTTCCTTATATAAGGAGACTGAAACTGTACACAATACTCTAGCTGCAGCCTCACCAATGCTTTATACAATTGAAACAATACATCTTTACTCCTTAATGCTGGCAGACTGGGATTCCTGTGTCTCAGAATACCCACAAGCTAAAGGGAGGTCAGGTTGGATGTATGGAAGAGGTAAGTTCTTTTCAGCACCACTGCGGGCCAGGAGGAGCAGGAACAGTTCTCCCCCTGCCTCTCCAAGCTAACCTGCTACCCTTCCCAGTGTTCAGACCACACCACCATCACCAACTACCTAGCCTCACGATCGAACCACCTCCATGATCACTGGTCCTCTCTGCAATCACCGACACCCCTACAATCACTGACACCCACTGCCATCACCGACCACCGCCCCCTCCACAATCACTGACCACATAGTCACTGAAACCCCTACAATCACTAAACCCCTTATCACTGACTCTGCGATCAAAGCCTACCCTGTGATCAGCGAAACCTGTGCAATCACCAACACCTCGTGACCACTGACCCCTCCCACAATTAGTTTAGAGTTACAGCACTGAAACAGGCCCTTCGGCCCACCGAGTCTGTGCCGACCATCAACCACCCATTTATACTAATCCTACACTAATCCCATATTCCTACCACATCCCCACCTGTCCCTATATTTCCCTACCACCTACCTATACTAGAGGCAACTTATAATGGCCAATTTACCTACCAACCTGCAAGTCTTTTGGCTTGTGGGAGGAAACCGGAGCACCCGGAGAAAACCCACGCAGACACAGGGAGAACTTGCAAACTCCATACAGGCAGTACCCAGAATTGAACCCGGGTCGCTGGAGCTGCGAGGCTGCGGTGCTAACCACTGCGCCACTGTGCGACCGACCCTTCACATGATCACCACCTGATCCTGCAATCACTGACACGCCCCAACCCTCCCATCTCTCTCTCTGATCCCTTCTCAATCCTCCCATCTTTGTCCCCAATCTCTCCAAGTCCCCACAATCAACCCTCCTCTCTCTAAACCACGCTGTACTCATCCAAACCCCACAATCTCTACTCCAAGCAGCAGGAAACCTCCTGGGATCTGTCATTTTCTGGAATGTCCCCCATGTGACAGGGAGCCAAGCCTGTCAATCAGGCTAACTTCTGGTCAGGGAGCCTGTTAAAATTAATCACACTGTGAAGTTAAAATACCATTGCTACTGACCATATCTCCTCCCACTGACTTGGAAAACTTGCCCCAATAAATTCCTCAGGCTTTTGCACACACATTGTTAAGTCATGCTTTGTTTTTCTGTAGATCCATGACAGCAACTAAAGGCATGGGCAGATGACCTAGACAATAATGAGAAGGAAGAAGAAATGTCTTCCTCATCAATGACACTGAAGATGAAAACCAGGCACCCAAGGGTCAGTGTATCCAGATCCTGCCCCATGTTCCTCTGTCACAATTCCCTCAATAACACCCATTGCATCACTTGCTTTCTCACTCCCACACACAAGTTCAGATACTTTCACCCAAGGCATGTAGATAGTGTTACAACCAGGTGAGGAAGGAGTCTCAGGCTCCCCTTTCGGCCCTTCTCTGGTTTGACCACAACAGGGTTTATTCTTTTAACACAGTGATGTTAGTTTATCACTTCAGTGAGCCCTTGCTCATGGCATGCTAGGCCCCCACATGCCAAGAATGAGGCACATCAATTTTGTCAAGAACACAGATTTTTAATTGTTGTTGGAGCGTGGAAATGACTTGTTAAACAGATCAGCTGTGGCTGGAAAAAAACATTTACATACTAACAGACATTGAAGGTGAGGAAGCGCATTCCAGGGCCTGCTAAGGAGGATACAATCCACAAGGGCCAGGACTGGTTAAACCAGCTGGTCACATGATGACCTGGCTGTTCCAGGGTTTTCTTTTGAACTGGCCACAGAGAGTTTGAAAGCAGAAAGACTGTTTGCTCCTGGACTGAGAAGATCGCTCTCCTGTCTGCTCCCATCTCTTTCTCACAAGCCTCTGAATCCACTGACGACACATGAACCCCAAGAGAGAAAAGTCTCCTACAGCAAATAAGGTTTAAGAAGAATACTGGGCCCCAACGAAAAGCAAAATCGATCTACAATCAAGAACTCTACAGTGAGCTCAAAGAACCGTAACAAAAACTCTTCAGATATTGCCGCAAACTTTTCCACTTTACTTTTCTTCTGCTCTTTTCTGTCTCTATCTGCATGTATGTATCATGTGTGCATGCTGGCGTGGGTGCGTTGTGTATCCGTAGGTGTTAACTGAATTAGAGTTTCAGTTTAAGATTAATAAATTTCAACTTTTCGTCTTTAAACCTAAGAAAGCCTGTTTGTGCTTTTTTTTTTGCCTTATAATTGGAAAGCGGTGAACAAGGATTCACCAAGGGGGAGCTAAAAACACGGTACGTTTAAAATTAAACCCTGTTACAATAAGACCAGGTGAAGGCTGAAAGGGAACCCTAGACCTCTTTCTTACCTGGTCATAACACTCACTGTCCCTCGAATATAATTACAAATAAACCAATCAGACAGATTTTCTTGAGTTTAAACAAGAAAGATGTGTTTATTAACCTTATCACTCTAAACCAGTTAAAATTACTAAAATACACGACGCATCCATGCTCACATTCATACAAGAGACACACACACACAAAATAGATACGGGGGAAAAAAAAGAGTTGGGAGGTTGGAATAAATTCTGTAATAAATGGAATTCAAATACTGAGTTTCAGTGTCCTTAGTTGAAGTTAAAATCTTGAAGTCCTCGCTGGGCCATGCACAATTCCGGCTTGCCTCTCTGGTTCCAGAAGGCCAAAGAGAGGCTTTATCTGTCCACTTGGTTGTTGCCTGTGAGGGTCTGTAGATTTGAGGTTTAGCTGCAGCCGAGGATTCCCTGGGACTTTGCTGGAGAGGGAGACAGAGAGGGAGGTGCTGTTTTTTTCCTTCGAGTTCAGTTACTGTCTTTCTTCCTTCTGAGGCACAATTCACAAACACAGTTGCACAGGCAGATATGTCATGTGACCACCTCTTCGTTTGAAAACAGAAGTTTCTGGAAGGTTTTTTGAAATTCAAAGTTCTTCAGACATACTTGGTAGGTGGGGGGGGGGGGGGCGGGGGAGGGGTTTGGCTCTTTCAAAGTCAAAGGGTATCGATGGTTTTTGACCACATTATTGACAAAAACCATTCGAGGTAATTGAATCAGGGAGCACCCCCATTGTTTTGGCTGGACTGGGTAATTACCGATGTCTTCGGTTGGCCTTTGGCTTCCTATATGCAAATGGTGTGTGGCCACCTTTGGCTGTTCTGTTCTGCTTTTTAAAAAGTTATTTGTAATAATGTTCAGTAAAAAGTCTCAGGCAACGTTCCATGCGACAAAATTAATATTTTCCATATGGCATGTGGGATTTCTGTCACAATAGTGTTAGTGAGGATACGTAACTAGATGATCCACAGAGCACAAAGGAGCCAGAGAAGTGGGGAGTGAGTGAGGGTGAACAGAGGCTGCTGAGAGGACTGCCCTTGGCTATAGAATCATAGCATTTAGATCTAATGCGTCCCCGTCTGAAAAGAAGGCTGTTCAATGCTTTCCTCTCCAGAATCCTTGAACGTGTTGTCACATATCAAATCCGTGCCCATCTTCCCTGGAACTCCATGTTTGGATCCCACCAATCAGGTTTCTGCCCCTGCCACAGTAATGAAATGGCTCTTATCAAAAACACAAATGACATCCTATGTGACTGTGACATCCCTCTATCCTTCCTATCTGACTATCCCACTTCAGCCTTCTCGATGTGTCTAGCCTTTGACATTGTTGACCACGCCATCTTCCTCCAATGCCTCTCCATTGTCGTCCAGCAGGGTAAGACTGCAGTCACCTGGTTCCATTCTTATTTATCCAGTCATAGCCAGTGTACCACCTGCAATAGCTTCTCCTCCCACTCCCCCATTATTACCTCTGGTGTCCCCCAAGGATCTAACCTTGGCCCCCTCCTATTTCTCACTGGCATGTCACCACTCGGTAACATCATATGAGGAGTTATTGAGAGGAGTTATGGGGAGGTAATCACACCTCAGGTCAAAGAAGTAGGTAGATGGGTTACCGTCAGGGGAAGGAGAGGGAACCAGCAGGCAGTGCAGGGATCCCGTGTGGCCGTTTCCCTCAACAACAGGTATACCGTTTTGGATACTGTTGCGGGGGACGACTTACCAGGGGTAAGCAATGGGGTACAGGTCTCTGGCACAGAGTCTGTCCCTGTTGCTCAGAAGGGAAGGGGGAAGAGGAGCAGAGCATTAGTCATTGAGGACTCCATAGTTAGGGGAACAGATAGGAGGTTCTGTGGGAACGAGAGAGACTACGGTTGGTGTGTTGCCTCCCAGGTGCCAGGGTTCGTGATGTCTCGGATTGTGTTTTTGGGATCCTTAAGGGGGAGGGGGAGCAGCCCCAAGTCGTGGTCCACATAGGCACCAAGGACACAGGTAGAAAGAGAGATGGGGATTTAAGGCAGAAATTCAGGGAGCTAGGGTGGAAGCTTAGAGCGAGAACAAACAGAGTTGTTATATCTGGGTTGTTGCCCGTGCCACGTGATAGCGAAGCGAGGAATAGGGAGAGAGAGGAGTTGAACACGTGGCTGCAGGGATGGTGTAGGAGGGAGGGTTTTGGTTTCCTGGATAATTGGGGCTCTTTCTGGGGTAGGTGGGACCTCTACAAACAGGATGGTCTTCACCTGAACCAGAGGGGTACCAATATCCTGGGGGGGAGATTTGCTAGTGCTCTTCGGGGGGGTTTAAACTAATTCAGCAGGGGAATGGGAACCTAAATTGTAGTTCCAGTGTACAGGATGTTGAGAGTAGTGAGGTCAGGGATAAGGTTACAAGGACGCAAGGGGGCACTGGCAAGCAAGAACTTGGTTTAAAGTGTGTCTACTTCAATGCCAGGAGCATCCGGAATAAGGTGGGTGAGCTTGCAGCATGAGTTGGTACCTGGGATCTCGATGTAGTGGCCATTTCGGAGACATGGGTAGAGCAGGGGCAGGAATGGATGTTGCAGGTTCCGGGATTTAGATGTTTCAGTAAGAACAGAGAAGATGGTAAAAGAGGGGGGGGGTGTGGCATTGTTAATCAAGGAGAGTATTACAGCGGCAGAAAGGACGTTTGAGGAATCGTCTACTGAGGTAGTATGGGCCGAGGTTAGAAACAGGAGAGGAGAGGTCACCCTGTTGGGAGTCTTTTATAGACCTCCAAATAGTTCCAGAGATGTAGAGGAAAGGATAGCGAAGATGATTCTCGACAGGGGCGAGAGTAACAGGGTAGTTGTTATGGGGGACTTTAACTTTCCAAATATTGACTGGAAATACTATAGTTCGAGTACTTTAGATGGGTCAGTTTTTGTCCAGTGTGTGCAGGAGGGTTTTCTGACACAGTATGTAGACAGGCCAACCAGGGGCGATGCCACATTGGATTTGGTACTGGGTAATGAACCCGGCCAGGTGTTAGATTTAGATGTAGGTGAGCACTTTGGTGATAGTGATCACAATTCGGTTAGGTTTACCTTAGCGATGGGCAGGGACAGGTATATACCGCAGGGCAAGAATTATAGCTGGGGGAAAGGAAATTATGATGCGATTAGGCAAGATTTAGGATGCGTAGGATGGGGAAGGAAACTGCAGGGGATGGGCACAATCGAAATGTGAAGCTTATTCAAGGAGCAGCTACTGCGTGTCCTTGATAAGTATTTACTTGTCAGGCAGGGAGGAAGTTGTCGAGCGAGGGAGTCGTGGTTTACTAAAGAAGTTGAAGCGCTAGTCAAAAGGAAGAAGAAGGCTTATATTAGGATGAGACGTGAAGGCTCAGTTAGGGCACTTGAGAGTTACAAGCTAGCCAGGAAGGATCTAAAGGGAGAGCTAAGAAGAGCAAGGAGAGGACACGAGAAGTCATTGGCGGATAGGATCAAGGAAAACCCTAAGGCTTTCTATAGGAATATCAGGAATAAAAGAATGACTAGAGTTAGATTAGGGCCAATCAAGGATAGTAGTGGGAAGTTGTGTGTGGAATCAGGGGAGATAGGGGAAGCGTTAAATGAATATTTTTCGTCAGTATTTACAGTAGAGAAAGAAAATGTTGTCGAGGAGAATACTGAGATTCAGACTACTAGGCTAGATGGGATTGAGGTTCACAAGGAGGAGGTGTTAGCAATTTTGGAAAGTGTAAAAATAGATAAGTCCCCTGGGCCAGATGGGATTTATCCTAGGATTCTCTGGGAAGCCAGGGAGGAGATTGCAGAGCCTTTGTCCTTGATCTTTATGTCGTCATTGTCGACAGGAATAGTGCCGGAAGACTGGAGGATAGCAAATGTTGTCCCCTTGTTCAAGAAGGGGAGTAGAGACAGCCCTGGTAATTATAGACCTGTGAGCCTTACTTCGGTTGTGGGTAAAATGTTGGAAAAGGTTATAAGAGATAGGATTTATAATCATCTTGAAAAGAATAAGTTCATTAGCGATAGTCAGCACGGTTTTGTGAAGGGTAGGTCGTGCCTCACAAACCTTATTGAGTTTTTCGAGAAGGTGACCAGACAGGTGGATGAGGGTAAAGCAGTGGATGTGGTGTATATGGATTTCAGTAAGGTGTTTGATAAGGTTCCCCACGGTAGGCTATTGCAGAAAATACGGAAGTATGGGGTTGAAGGTGATTTAGAGTTTTGGATCAGAAATTGGCTTGCTGAAAGAAGACAGGGGGTGGTGGTTGATGGCAAATGTTCATCCTGGAGTTTAGTTACTAGTGGTGTACCGCAAGGATCTGTTTTGGGGCCACTGCTGTTTGTCATTTTTGCAAATGACCTGGATGAGGGTGTAGAAGGGTGGGTTAGTAAATTTGCGGATGACATGAAGGTCGATGGAGTTGTGGATAGTGTCGAAGGATGTTGTAGGGTACAGAGGGACATAGATAGGCTGCAGAGCTGGGCTGAGAGATGGCAAATGGAGTTTAATGCGGAAAAGTGTGAGGTGATTCACTTTGGAAGGAGTAACAGGAATGCAGAGTACTGGGCTAATGGGAAGATTCTTGGTAGTGTAGATGAGCAGAGAGATCTTGGTGTCCAGGTACATAAATCCCTGAAAGTTGCTACCCAGGTTAATAGGGCTGTTAAGAAGGCATATGGTGTGTTAGCTTTTATTAGTAGGGGGATCGAGTTTCGGAGCCACGAGGTCATGCTGCAGCTGTACAAAACTCTGGTGAGACCGCACCTGGAGTATTGCGTGCAGTTCTGGTCACCGCATTATGATTAGATTAGAGATACAGCACTGAAACAGGCCCTTCGGCCCACCGAGTCTGTGCCGACCACCAACCACCCATTTATACTAATCCTACACTGATCCCATATTCCTACCAAACATCCCCACCTGTCCCTATATTTCCCTACCACCTACCTATACTAGTGACAATTTATAATGGCCAATTTACCTATCAACCTGCAAGTCTTTTGGCTTGTGGGAGGAAACCGGAGCACCCGGAGAAAACCCACGCAGACACAGGGAGATCTTACAAACTCCACACAGGCAGTACCCAGAATCGAACCCGGGTCCCTGCAGCTGTGAGGCTGCAGTGCTAACCACTGCGCCACTGTGCATAGGAAAGATGTGGAAGCTTTGGAAAGGGTGCAGAGGAGATTTACTAGGATGTTGCCTGGTATGGAGGGAAGGTCTTACGAGGAAAGGCTTAGGGACTTGAGGTTGTTTTCGTTGGGGAGAAGGAGGAGGAGAGGTGACTTAATCGAGACATATAAGATAATCAGTGGGTTAGATAGGGTGGATAGTGAGAGTCTTTTTCCTCGGATGGTGATGGCAAACATGAGGGGACATAGCTTTAAGTTGAGGGGTGATAGATATAGGACAGATGTTCGAGGTAGTTTCTTTACTCAGAGAGTAGTAGGGGTGTGGAACGCCCTGCCTGCAACAGTAGTAGACTCGCCAACTTTAAGGGCATTTAAGTGGTCATTGGAGTGACATATGGATGAAAATGGAATAGTGTAGGTCAGATGGTTTCACAGGTCGGCGCAACATCGAGGGCCGAAGGGCCTGTACTGCGCTGTAATGTTCTAAAAAAAAAACACATGTGCATTGATGACACGCAGCTCTATCTCACCACCACCTCTCTTGACCCCTCCACTGTCTCTAAATTGTCAGACTGCTTATACGACATCTCGTACTGGATGAGCAAAAATTTTCTCTAAATATAGAGAAGACCAAAGCCATTCCCTTCAGCCTCCACACTCCCTGGCAGCTGTCTGAGGCTGAATCAGACTGTTTGCAACCTTGGTGTCATATTTGATCCTGAGATGAGCTTCTGACTGCATATCCATGCCATCACTAAGACCACTATTTCCACCTCATTGCTTGACTCTACCCCTGCCTCAGCTCATCTGCTGAAACCCTCATCCATGCTTTTGTTACCTCTAGACTTGATTGTTCCAATCCATTCATGGCCAGCCTCCCACATTCTACCCTCAGTAAACTGGAGCTCCTCCAAAACTCTGATGTCCATATCCTAACTTGTGCAAAATCCTGTTCACTCATCACCCCACTGCTTGTTGGCCTAGATAAGTTCCTGGTTAAGCATGCCTCGATTTTAAAATTCTCATTGTTTTCAAATCTCTCCATGGCCTCATCCCTCCCTATCTCTGTAATCTCCTCCATCCCCACAACCCTCTGAGATATCTGCGCTCCTCAAATTCTGCCTTCTTGAGGATCTCTGATTTTAATTGCACCACTGTTGATGATTGTGCCTTCAGCTACCAAGGTCCTAAGCTCTGGAATTCCCTCCCTAAACCTCTCTGCTTCTCTACCTTGCATTCCTCCTTAAAACCAACCTCTTCAACCAAGCTTTTGGTCATCTGCCCTAATATCCTCTTATGTGGCATGGTGTCAAAATTTGTTTTATAACTCTCCTGTGAAGTGCCTTTGGATGGTTTATTACATTAAAGTCACTTATATAAATACAAGTTGTTGTTGTGTTGTTGAGGAATATTAGAGGCAAGTGCAGACAATAAAGTCAGTCTTCGAGGATGTGTGACAACTGATTGGTGACTCTGGAGACATTAAAAGGTTAGTTTCTCCCCCACCAACTAAGTACAGAGTGCAGCCCTAGAGGTACTAGGGAATAAGTTTGAGAGAACCCTGCACCTCAGTGTACAAGCAGTTGTGGCTAGGATACCTGTTGCACTCTCTCACGACTTTCAGGATGTGGTTAGCACCATTCGATCCGCCATTCTGCTGATCAGTGGCCACCCAGACCCTGGACCCAGTAGAATGGCTGTGGTGGGGGTTGGCCTACATGAGGTTACTATTTCTCAGGATAGCAAGCTCTCTAGCAGAGCTCTGAGGTCTGGGCAAATAATACATAGGAGGCAGAACCAGGCTACTCAGGTAGATACACAAGAGATCCAGCCAACACCGATCCTTCCCTGGCCCAAGCTGTCCTGAGAAGAAGGCCACTTTCTTTCCCATGAGTCTTTTGTATGAGAAGAGCAGCAAATTGCCTCTCAGGATAGTGCCCTCATGTGGCACTTAGGAGCAGCACTAGTTGAATAGCTGGCAGTGTGTGCAAGGTGTGAGATGTGAGTGTGAGGCTTGCAGCAGTGCTAAGCATGTGAGGGTGAGGTAAAGCTATAACTATTAGATATACGTCATGATTGATAAAGAATGTTGGTAGGTGAGTGATGGAGGTGTATAGAGCAACGTGTGAGGCTTGGTGCAGGTGGTCAAAGATGTGCTCACTAACTTCGATGACTCATGTGAGGTCACTGAACTTCTTTCAGCATTGCAACTAGATCCTGTCAGAGTTTGTCTGGAAGCCTCCTGGCCCCCTCTGGGTATAGGACTTTTCTTATCCTGTCCACTTCCTGCATTAATAGCTCCAGTACTGCATCACAGAACCTTTGAGCCTGCCCTCTACCATGTTGTGCCATTCCTACGTCTTTCCCAGGTCAAAGGCACTTGTCTAATGAATATCAGCACCTGCTCCAGCCAAAATGCACCTCCTCTTTAAGAGGTGCAGGCTGGCTTTAAGTAGTGCAGGCAATCTCGAACTCATGCTAGCCTCTAACAATTTTGCACTGCTTACTCAGGCAAATACTGCAGCCACTCAGCAACACACTCAGTGATGGTGGCATGCTGTAACTGTGTAAATAAGCATGCTGCACCAAGTTTGCCCCCAAGGTCTATTTTCATTCTGGTCAGTTTTTCATAGAGTTCATAATGTTTTGCAGGTTTCTTATAGATTCAAACAGACATAAAGTGCAGTGAGCTGCTAAGCTATGTTCTGCATTGTCCTAAAAGTGGTTATTATATAGTAATCGTAGTGCTGACTACAAAGGGAGACGTTTAAACAGATGAAAATGACGCTGTTGGAAATGTGTGTACAAATCTGTCTTGCAGCTGGCAAGGAAGAAGCTGGATTCCAGGCTCCTATAAGCTAGGGCCACCTCTCCCGGATTTCCATGTCTAGGTCTTTCTGAATTGAAAAGTTGTGAAGGACAAGCTGCTACAATGTGGGATACATGCTCAGGAGCAAATTGTACTAATTATTTTGATGTGTCTTGACAGCAAATTTACCTTTCAGGTCCCTATAGTTCTTTCAATGACTGCTCGAGTTGATGAATGGTCCTTGTTGTACTGCTCTTCAGCTTTTGTTCTTGCTATTTTCAGAAGGTGGTCATGATCCACGGAATCAAGGAGAAAGCCTTCTTGCTCAAAACCTATCCAGACGCTAGAATTACTTAGCAAATAGATCAGGCAATCCCTGAGCACAAAAGTGTCATGACAACTGCTCGCAAATTTGGAAATCACTTGAAGAATCACATGCAGAATTTGAATTACTCTTTAGAATATTGAAAGAGCTCGCTGTTGGAGCTCGCAGAAGCATGTGTGTATCATCTATTGCACCCTGCGGTTTGGGGAAACCAGCAACATGGTAAAACTACTTTGCTCTAGCACTGTGCTGTCCTGCAGTTATTCCTTGGCGAAGACAGGCACAGACAGCATGGGAGATTATGAGGAAATATGCAAAGCACCCCTCTGCTTCAAAGGAACCAATGGCAAAAATATCGAGTACACTGATGACTTCCTTCAGTAAAGCTGAAATATTTGTCCTCTTGTTTCAGCCCATATGGGAAGATGACACTAGATGGTGCTGTAGTTGAATCAATTAGTTCACACACTGGGGTACAGATCCTGAAGCAGCTGATTCACATTACTTATTTCTTTCCTTACACATGACACAAATTGTACCAAAGACATTTAACCAAGATCAATTCGCCTAATAATGGTTTAAGGTTTAACATTGAACCCACAAGGCTGCCACCACCATATCTAAAGGCCTCTCCCTGGAAAGATGAAAATTTCCTTCAATTTAACGTGGGTAAACTAAAGTTAGCTTCTCCAAGCTCCTGTTAACAATCATGTCCTTGTGGCTTCAAATGCAGCTTCTTCACTGCCTGCTACTTCAGTTTTAGCCCAGTGGTCCACAACCTTTATGTGTCACTTGGTCTCAGCTTCCTTACCCACATCCCAACTGACTGTTTTTAGCACCTTGGCAACATCATCCACTCTGCCCAACCTCCACCACCAAAACTCAAATCCACACTTTTATTACCTTGTAGCTGAAGTTCTCCAGAGCACCTCATCCATATACTATGCATAACTACAAGTCCTTCAGAATGTTGTCCCTGTAACCTCACCCATACTAAATACTGCATCTCCCCTATCTCTGTCCTTTCCAAGCTCCATCAGCTTCCCAAGACAATGAGAATCATAGAATTATAGTATCTTACAGCGCAGAAGGAGGTAATTCAGCAAATCAAATTTAATATTCTTGTTGCTACCTCTGTAATCTCCTCTAGCCTTATGTCCCTGCACACACAAACCCCAGGACTCCATTATGGGCCTAGCTCTTGTACTCGACCACCAGTGCCCCTTCCTTTAATTACTTCTGGCTGCTTTCCTTCCTTCAGTGTAGTGAACTAGTCAGATATACCACCACCCTACATTTAAACATCTTCACTGACCATGCTTTTCTGATCCACCTTATCTTCATTTTATCCTCCCTTCTCCATGCCCACTCATTATTCAATGCAATATAAGGCACTCTCATCTCTCTCTCTGTATAGAATGAACACTATAGAAATGTTATACAATTGGTGCTGTGCTGCCACATTCAGTTTATTAACAGTATTTGTGTCCAATGAAGTACAGAAATACAGGACCGTATCTCCAACACAGAAGTCCTCGAGGCGGCCAACATCCCCAGCATATACACCCTACTGAGCCAGCGGCGCTTGAGATGGCTTGGCCATGTGAGCCACATGGAAGATGGCAGGATCCCCAAGGACGCATTGTACAGCGAGCTTGTCAGTGGTATCAGACCCACCGGCTGTCCATGTCTCCGCTTTAAAGACGTCTGCAAACGCAACATGAAGTCCTGTAACATTGATCACAAGTCGTGGGAGTCAGTTGCCAGTGATCGCCAGAACTGGCGGACAGCATAAAGGCGGGGCTAAAGTGTGGCGAGTCGAAGAGACATAGCTGTTGGCAGGAAAAAAGACAGAAGCACAAGGAGAGAGCCAACTGTGTAACAGCCCTGACAACCAATTTTATCTGCAGTGCCTGTGGAAGAGTCTGTCACTCTAGAATTGGTCTTTATAGCCACTCCAGGCGCTGCTTCACAAACCACTGACTACCTCCAGGTGCTTACCCATTGTCTCTCGAGACAAGGGGGCCAAAGAAGAAGAAATACAGAAAATTGAATGTTCTAAAACAACCTTTTGGATTTGATTGCTCTTCTCTGGTAACATGGTTAAAGTTCTGATAAACTTATAAGTAACTTCCTGATTTTTTGCTCTCTGCCTGTCGAAATTAACTGTCACCTATAGGGTCATACTTCCCACAACTTTCTGTCCATTTAAAATAATGAGTAACAAAATTGGAAAATATACCCCTATAATGTGCATCTCTATCTGGGTTTGTCTACAAAACAAAACACCTCATTATCTGTATTCATAACTGAGTGAAATGAAAATACTTGAAGCGACAATCTTTGACTCGTTAATAAGTGAAGAGTTTGTTGTCACACTTTACTTTTATATGTTTATGAAACATATTGGCAACAATGTAATGTTATTATACGATATCTCAAGTCATCATACTTATTCAGCTAAACTACAGATATCACTTTTACGCTAGTCACTGCCTTAGTGTTGCGAGGCAGTAGCATGGAGTTATACCATCAGCTACGTGGGAATGTCAAATTGGGGGAAAATACGACATTGCACTTGTATATGCAAATAAATGCATAGAGCTCTGGCAGCCAAAATGCAATTGCAGGGAAATTGCTGAATGCATAAGAGCTAACTATCCTATCAGCACTTAACTAACACTAACACTTTAAAAATGTTGCAGTGCACTGCAATTACAAAAGTCAAGCAAAGCAAGTCTACCTCCCTCTTCCTTGACTTCATTTATACTACACACTTGTGGGGCGACAGAGCAAAATCTGCATTGAAGCAACACAAAAAGTACTGTATAAATTGTTCTGTTATTTAAAAATACATTTCAATTGCATATCTAATTTATAAAATATGAAGAAAACAGAAAAGCAGAGAAACACACAGATGCTAAAGGACCCTTTAAAACATTTTGGGCGTCGTTGCCATTTCCTGCTTCTGAGCCCACATGGGACAGAAACGTTCTGACTGTGGGAATATTCCGGGAGACAGTCAAGTAACAGGCTGCCTCTGCCCTCTAATTCAGGACGGAAAGTCGGTTCCCGAGGCAAGAGGCCCAATAGGAGGGTCCACAGCACTGGACGGATGGCGGCTCCACCAGGAGTGGTGGACGCTGCTGAGGCAGGTAGGGGAGCGTGAGGGCTCCTCAAGATGGCGGCTCCCTCGAAGCCTGCTGAAGATTTAAACATAAGAAAGGCCCACAGTTCTTAGGGCCATCAGGCTCATGGCCCAGGTTGTGGCCTTTGGACTTGTGTGGCTTGATAATGGGGCCAGTAAGATGACAGACCGCAGGTCCTCCGGCCTGCTGCAGCTTCCCAACTCATCATTGGGCTGGTCCGACGCTGGGAGAATCTGTGTAGCGTCTGCACCTTGGTCCTAAGTGGGTCCCCATTTGACCCTAATTGGCTATCGATCACCGCCAGGCATGTAAGCTGCTGCCACTTAGAGCCCACCTCGGGCAAAAGCACACGGAGACTGGAATGCGCTGGGGAGCTGACCTGATGCGCAACGTTCAAAATTTGCTACTGGCCCCACCTCTAAAGCCACCTCCTCGGTGCTGGGAAAATTCCATCCATAAACACCACACACAGTCACAGATGTATACATAACTTCAAAGGAACATTACCTACCTTTATATAAAATAGTTTATTGATCCCTGGAGGAGTGTAAGTTGCTGGTGTATTGTAGAGTACACAGGTGCATTTTACAGTTCATTCTAAGCACAGCAGGGGGGAGGTTATATTTTTCATGACGACAATTTATTCACTCCACAGACCCCTGTTTACAAGTTTCTGAGATGACTAATTGAGCACCTTATTGCAACTACTGATTCCTGTGCTCCAGCTGCCATCATTGTATGCTGGAAAGAAACTAGCAACCAAGCAGCAGCGTAAATTTTTCTGGAGGGCAGAAAACTGTTGAATGCCCAAGTATTACAGGCTCAATTAGGAATGAATGGTAGAGTTGGTTCCTGAATCTGAATTAATATGAATTGAGAACCAGCTGAATGTTTCTCAATTGTTTCTGCTAGAATTTGCATTCTGTTTTGGGTGACCCACATAGATAGTTGAGAGGGCAGAGTCAGCACCAGGACCTAGAAATTCCAACATGCCATAAAATGGATGTACACATAATACCCATGACGCAAGCCCATTATAATGACTCAGGGCTGTGGCCTATGCTTCCTGTGATATTCACTGGCCATGCACCTGTTTGAGGAGGCTAGAAGAAATGAGGGCCCCAACATCAACAGGGATGCGGAGAGGGTTCAGAGAAGCCCAATAGTGAGTGATAAACCCACAAAGGTTGGGGATGTGGAGGCCCTGCTGATTCTCATTTAAATAAAAAATGCAGTGTCCAGCATCAAAACCGAGCATATTGACAGACTAGCTGGCGGGTGGGAGTGGGAATTTATGGCAAGAGGCTACAGCCGGGACTCGGGGAACAGTCCCTGCAGGGGTATTCCAGCTATAATTTGGGGGGGGGGGGGAGGGTTCTGGCCATGATTTGCGGGGGGATGCTAGGGAGGCCCAAGCCTTCCTTCTGAGATTTGGAGGAACACTCCTGTGCTGCTGACCCAGAAAGAAATCTGAAAACTGAATGTAAAATATGCTTTCCGAGCCTCTTCTGGCCCAGGATCCAAACCCCGGCAGGTTTGGCCTGATAGTTGAAGCTGGCACTGCCACCCCCCACCCCCACCCCCCCCCGCCCAATTCTACATCACCCTGCTCAGACCTCTGGTCTGGTTCTGATGACATCATTGGGCACGATCTACATATTTAAAGCAGGACCCTGCTTCCTTCCTGCAGGTGTCCTGTTCACCTGCTCATGAGAGCAAGTTAATATGGGGACACAGTGGGATGGATGTGGGATAAGAAAGGGTAACTGACTCCCATTATTTGACTGTCCCAGGCCCAGTTTCTGCCAGGTGGTGGCAGTTAAAATTGCGGCCCAGGTGTTTCTGACACCACTAAAAGGTGTTGTATTATTTGGGAGGTTTAGACAGATGTAAACACAGTCAAAAGGCTGGCAAAGAGGTTAAACACACAACTTTATTGGGAGGCTGCTTCTTCTTACACATGCTACTGATTGAGCAATATGGCTGCAACACTTCCAGTGATGAAATATATATTCAAAAGATTATACTTATTCTATCAAACATATTATCTTAATGTACTAATCAATGTACTATCACAACACCCCCTTCCCTGAAATAAAAAAATTCCCTATAGCTCAAAACTGATATTTACATGGATGGATATCTCTTGTAGAATAGAAAAAATGACAACAATAAACACAATTTACATGGAACATTCAGCTGTAACATGAACACTTGGAATGCACTAAGATATTTCTGTGATGTATCTCTTCCCAGCATTGTCGTTTTCTATGGATCATGATACTGAAGACATAACTCAGCTGATAGCGTTGAACATATAGGCGGTCATCCTGCCATAGGAACGGCACGTTTTCCGTCAGCAATTCTCTTCGTGGAGATGCCTTGTCTGAGAAACTCAGAATTCACGCTGCTAGGAAATTGAACAAACTTAGGCATCTTTGTAGAGTAAATGGAGCCGAAAAAATTTATATAATCTGCCTTAATGCAGCACCTTTTACGGTTGAAAACCAAACCTTCACGCCTAACGGCCCCCATGAGCCAGTGAAGGCTTCTGTCATTCTCTTCTTCCATGCATCCTTCCACACAGCCTGGGACTCATTCTCTTATTCAGTCCATGTGTTGCTGAAAAATGTCTAAAATGATCAATGGCCCGAAAGGTAGACGGAGGAAGCAGTACCTGCTAAAGGGGTTCTGAATGTTGTCAGCTCTTGTGACTCTTTTGACAGACGTATGGACCAATATTCATTCTTGGCATCCAGCTTAGGGAAGAGTTTTGCTCCTGCATATGTTGGGTTAAGCTCTTCCAGTGTTGATACCTTGTGAGGACATCTCTTCAAGGCTTTGTTTAGTCTTCTCGGGTCCAATCATAACCAAATGGAACCGTTCTTTTTGATCCTAGTGGTCATGGAGCTGCACTAGTTCATGTGGTGCTGCACTCGGCAGATGATGCCTTGTCTCTCCATGCCATCCAGTTCGATCCTCAGCTTCTCCTGAATGTGTGTGTGGCACTTCCCCGGTCGGTCCATAGATGGTGCTGCGCCTTCTCTGAGGTGAAGGACTGTGTTATTGTTTCAGTTAATAACTGTGTCAAAATGGTCCTGGTACAACCTCTGGAGGTCTTGAATTGATTCTATAGGTGCGTACACACTTTGACTGCTGCAGTCTTTTGACTGGGTCAGACAATGGCAATCCTGCTACTGCGAGTCCTGACATATCCACTACATAAAATATCTGCCCAGATCAGGTTGAATCTTTGTACGTGCATTCCAGGTTTAGGGAACCTAGGCACCTTATTGGTGATCCATTTTAAATCATGAGCTTTACACTACTGGGCTTGATCACCGATATCCAGTCTTTGTGTTACATATCCTTAACAGTGCGGGAAGGCAGAGTGTTGGCACTTGCACCTGTGTCAACCTTCACCCACAGTCAATATCGCCCAGCTTTATTCGGGCAAATGATCTGCAGTGTTGTGGAAGCTTCCGTTTTGGTTACGGAATTAACCTGTTCCGCTGGGGTGATGGTGTAGGACAGATGCTCATCAATAGTATCTTCACCTTGATCCGCCTTATCCAGTTGTTTTGGGCATCCCCCCCCCCCACCATTTCATGGATAGGCTGGTGCTTATGTCGATATCTCAACTATCTCATCTGCCTTTGTCTCTGGGTGGCATGGTTCTGCAGTTGGATCACTGCCCGCTCTGGCTTCTCCCTATGTTCCTGCTGGTGGGCCTTCAGCAGAGCTTGGCCCAATGTTCTCCAAGCCCACAGGACTTGCATGGATCTGCATATGTAGGGCATCTATGCGGTTTGTGAGAGAGGCCTCAGTTACTGCATGCCTTGTTTTACTTGGGTGCCTTGGATATTGCAACAACAGACGTTCCAGACTCTAAAGCTTGCAAATATTGCCTTTCAGCCACAATGGCCTCGTATCTGCGTCCATCTCTATGCTGTGTCATTTTGGATTTTCCAGTAGATATTTCTGGAATGCATCAATGGGAATGGAGGCAATGAACAACTCCATAATCTGTTCCAAGAGTTCCGCATCTGTAAAGTTGCATTATCTTTGCTTTCTCCCTTCATCTGCTGACAAAATCATCTATGGACTCGTTACATACCTTGATCGGCTACCCACTGTGGACAAGCGGGCAGCTGCTGCCACAAGCTGCCCAACTCCACGAACATCTCCCAGACGCAAGAACCTGTCGGGGACTGGACCAGATGTGCCATGGTCTGAATTTCCACACCACACACCTCCCCCTGCCCCCACCCACCAAAACCATCTCCAAGGGACTGGGAAGATTCTGCCCTTAGATTCTACTCATACCTCCACCTCCTCCAGCCTCACTGCTCACAGTACTCTCCCATTTCCTTTTACCCTCCTACAAACAATTCACCTCCTCTTCATACTCATACTCAACACTTTTGCAACCCTCACTTTTCAACAACTCACATCTGACACACTGCATACCAGCAATTCTACCATGACAGGCACATTCTCTAAACACCTAAAAGGCTGTCACTAACACTTCTTTCTTGCACGAAGGTCCAGATGCAGGTTGCCATTGGAGGAGGTGCAGCTTGTAACATAATGATCTGCCTGGAATAAAGGTGGTTCAGAGAACTGTCACGTGATGAGGCATGACTGCTGCCAGAAATCAGAAACAGACCTGTATGATACACTGCCTGTGGTCACACATCAGCTGCATGTTGAGGGAGGGGAATTCCTTTTGATTGATAAAGGTGCCAGGATGGTGATGGGGAGAACAGACGGCAATATGGGGACAATCTATTGTACATTGCACCATGAGGAAGGCGTGCCACAATGTTAATGTCTAGTGCTCTCTCACCCCCCTGTTTTCCTGTATCCAGGGGGAAAGTAATGTAGCTGTTACTCCTGGTGTAGAGAGTCTTGGTGAACTACCAGATCTGGGCCAGATGGGATTTATCCTAGGATTCTCTGGGAAGCCAGGGAGGAGATTGCAGAGCCTTTGTCCTTGATCTTTATGTCGTCATTGTCGACAGGAATAGTGCCGGAAGACTGGAGGATAGCAAATGTTGTCCCCTTGTTCAAGAAGGGGAGTAGAGACAGTCCTGGTAATTATAGACATGTGAGCCTTACTTCGGTTGTGGGTAAAATGTTGAAAAAGGTTATAAGAGATAGGATTTATAATCATCTTGAAAAGAATAAGTTCATTAGCGATAGTCAGCACGGTTTTGTGAAGGGTAGGTCGTGCCTCAAAAACCTTATTGAGTTTTTCGAGAAGGTGACCAAACAGGTGGATGAGGGTAAAGCAGTGGATGTGGTGTATATGGATTTCAGTAAGGCGTTTGATAAGGTTCCCTACGGTAGGCTATTGCAGAAAATACGGAAGTATGGGGTTGAAGGTGATTTAGAGCTTTGGATCAGAAATTGGCTAGCTGAAAGAAGACAGAGGGTGGTGGTTGATGGCAAATGTTCATCCTGGTGTTTAGTTACTAGTGGTGTACCGCAAGGATCTGTTTTGGGGCCACTGCTGTTTGTCATTTTTACAAATGACCTGGATGAGGGTGTAGAAGGGTGGGTTAGTAAATTTGCGGATGACACGAAGGTCGATGGAGTTGTGGATAGTGTCGAAGGATGTTGTAGGGTACAGAGGGACATAGATCGGCTGCAGAGCTGGGCTGAGAGATGGCAAACGGAGTTTAATGCGGAAAAGTGTGAGGTGATTCACTTTGGAAGGAGTAACAGGAATGCAGAGGACTGGGCTAATGGGAAGATTCTTGGTAGTGTAGATGAGCAGAGAGATCTTGGTGTCCAGGTACATAAATCCCTGAAAGTTTCTACCCAGGTTAATAGGGCTGTTAAGAAGGCATATGGTGTGTTAGCTTTTATTAGTAGGGGGATCGAGTTTCGGAGCCACGAGGTCATGCTGCAGCTGTACAAAACTCTGGTGAGACCGCACCCGGAGTATTGCGTGCAGTTCTGGTCACCGCATTATCGGAAGGATGTGGAAGCTTTGGAAAGGGTGCAGAGGAGATTTAAGAGGATGTTGCCTGGTATGGAGGGAAGGTCTTACGAGGAAAGGCTGAGGGACTTGAGGTTGTTTTCATTGGAGAGAAGGAGGAGGAGAGGTGACTTAATAGAGACGTATAAGATAATCAGAGGGTTAAATAGGGTGGATAGTGAGAGTCTTTTTCCTCGGATGGTGATGGCAAACACGAGGGGACATAGCTTTAAGTTGAGGGGTGATAGATATAGGACAGATGTTAGAGGTAGTTTCTTTACTCAGAGAGTAGTAGGGGCATGGAACGCCCTGCCTGCAACAGTAGTAGACTTGCCAACTTTAAGGGCATTTAAGTGGTCATTGGATAGACATATGGATGAAAATGGAATAGTGTAGGTCAGATGGTTTCACAGGTCGGCGCAACATCGAGGGCCGAAGGGCCTGTACTGCGCTGTAATGTTCTAAGTTCTAAGTTCTAAGATCGAGCAGTGAACTGCACACTGAAAGATGCCTGAAAGTAGCTGCTGTAAATGTTGAGGGCTACTTTGTGCTTGTCAGTCACAGGTATCGCTGTCCATGCTGTGTGTGGTTGCACCAGGTGACATAGCTTGGTGACAGCAAAGGGGCCTCATACATTGCTCCTTCGAAATATTCATGACAGAGAAATGCTCCTGGATACTTGCTGTGGGTATGGCCTCCTATGCAGTACCCTCCTCTTCCTCCTTCTTGTCACAGCATCTCCTGCTCTCTTATGTCTTCCTTTTTGCACCTGCATTCTCCATCAGGCCGAAAGGCAGCCCTACGAGTCAAACTGTTTACAAGCTAGAAAAAAAGTGTAACACCAGCAAAAATGGCACTGGTGAAGGGTCATTCCAGTCTGTTTGCACGTCATGAGGCAGCCCAATGTCACAAAAGGGTCCACCAGCCCTAATTGGAATATTTTAGTCATTGGGCTGAATTTTACAGGCCCCCCAATGTCAGGGCTCATTGTGGGGAGTGGGGGCGGAAAATGCCACGAGCCTCGACGCCGGGAAGACCCCGCCCGATATTGCTGGCAGCCCACCCCCCTCCGCCGCTTGGCGATGGGAGCCAAATTTGAATATGTTCATTAATTTAAATAAATTAAATAAATAATTTAAACCTTCTCACTCCCACCATCCGTCCTGGAGCAATATTGGTGCCAGTGGATAGGGATCCGAGGTGGAACACTGGTGGGGAGGGGACAGCAGGTAAGTTTTTCAGTGCAGGATGGGTGGGGAGCGGCGTCAGAGTCATTTCATTGGTGTAGGGAATGGTGGCAAGGAGTAAATTGCACCATTTACAACTTTGTGGGGCGGGGGGAAGGTGAGGTGGGCGGGGACATATTTTGGTGGGGCAGAGGTCAAGAAATTAATATTATGGCTATTGGGGGGTTGGGAGAGGGGCAATTTAAATGGATCTAATTTTTTTCTTGCATTTACCTTTAAAAATTTAAATTAAATGGAAGGGCTCGAAGTCCTTTAAAAATGGCGTCAGCTCTTGCGCAAAGGCTGCTGACGCCATTGCCAGGGACGAACAGCCTGCCCCTTCTACACCATCAGGGTGGGCAGTCCACCCTGCCCATTTAAATGAGCCACTGCGTTGAATATCACAGCGGCTCCACGACGTGCGGTCCGCATGGGCAGACTGCCATTGTTAACATCAACTGCCAATTGCAGCAGTGACACCATAAATTCCAGCCAAATGCTTCTGAGCAATTGCTATCTGTTTAGTGACCCTGAGAAGAGTAAATTCTGCTGATTCTCCACTTGCTTGCAGCATTGCAGATTAGCAAAGGCCAGTGCTCCAAGGTTCAGTGACATGGCAATGAAGGTCCTGGTGAAGTAGGTGTCGGAACAAAGGCAGGTCCTCCTCTCCAGGGATGGCACCAGCATCACAGAGCAGCAATTATGGAAGCAGGTTTCGATGGTGTCATTGCCCGCAGCTTCACCCCGAGGACATGTGATGAGGAAGAAGTTTAATGTCCTGCCTGGAACAGTAAGAATATGATGTAGATCTTCCGGTCTCCATTTATATAAGTCACCTTTCCATTACAATTTTTTTCCACCACCACCCCACCCCCCACCCCCCCCATTTCATACTGAACTCTTTTCTGAACAGCAGAAGTACAAAATTACAGCAAAAATAGAACAAAGAAATACTAACTTTCCATAACACTTTCTACAGGAGACGATGGTTCACAACAATAGGTAGAGGAAATGAATCAGTTTCGGGGGATTTGGGGGAGACTGGTGGCTCCTGCCTCCATCCACTGTCTGACTCGGAGGAGATCATGATCAAGATACCCAAGCAAAGAACAGACAGAAGCATTGGAGATTGTGCGGATGGCCAAGCCCACAGCGGGGCGACTGCCTTTATTACTACAATCACTCTTTCCTCTCATTATCCTGTAGGTGTTTGACACCTGCATAATGCATACATGATGGTCACACACAAGCTGCACACTGAGTGAATGGAATTTCTTCCTGTTCATAAACAGCGCTGGGTCATGTGGCAGTGCCTTAATAGGAGCATGATTGCAATCAACAGAAGCCTGGACCTGTGGGATCCTGTCAATTGCTGCAAACCCCACCGCTGTCATATTGACTGACGACATCCATTAAAAACTTGATGTACTGGTTTGCGTTATTGAACAGAGCATCTGTTACTGGCTTAATGCGGGCATGTACAGCCAACTGCTTAACATGTGCCATGTCCCTCACTGTAGCCTGAAGCAAAAGAATTGAGGGCGATCGTCACTTTTTAACTGCCACCAGCAGATTGGCCAGGCCTCAGCCTCTTTTTTTATTCGTTCATGGGATGTGGGCATCACTGGCTAGGCCAGCATTTATTGCCCATCCCTAATTGCACATGAGGTGGTGATGGTGGTGAGCTGCCTTCTTGAACTGCTGCAGTCCTTGGGGTGTAGGTACATCCACAGTGCTGTTAGGAAGGGAGTCCCAGGATTTTGACCTGGCGACAGTGAACGAACGGCGATATAGTTCCAAGTCAGGATAGTGTGTGGCTTGGAGGGGAACTTGCAGGCGGTGTTGTTCCCATGCATCTGCTGCTCAGGTCCTTCTAGGTAGTTGAGGTCATGGGTTTGGAAGGTGCTGTCGAAGGAGCCTTGGTGAGTTGCTGCAGTGCAACTTGTAGATGATACACATTGCTGCCACTGTGCATCGGTGGTGGAGGGAGTGAATTTTGAAGGTGGTGGATGGGGTGCCAATCAAGCGGGTTGCTTTGTCCTGGTTGGTGTCGAGCTTCTTGAGTGTTGTTGGAGCTGCACCCATCCAGTCAAGTAGAGAGTATTCCATCACACTCCTGACTTGTACCTTGCAGATGGTGGACAGGAATTGGGGGGTCAGGAGGTGAGTTACTCGCTGCAAAATTACCAACCTCTGACCTGCTCTTGGAGCCACAGCATTTATGTGGCTGGTCCAGTTCAGTTTCTGGTCAATGGTAACCCCCAGGATGTTGATGGTGAAGGATTCAGCAATTGTAATGCCATTGAACATCAAGAGGAGATGGTTAGATTATCTCTTGTTTGAGATGGTCATTGCCGGGCACTTGTATGGAGCAAATGTTACTTGCCACTTATCAGCCTAAGCCTGGATGTTGTCCAAGTCATGCTGCATATGGACCACGGGCTGCTTCAATATCTGAGGAGTCAAGAATGATGCTAAACATTGTGCAATCATCAGCGAACTTCTCCACTTCTGACCTTAAGATGAAGGAAAGGTCATTGATGAAGGTTGGGCCGAGGACACAACCCTGAGGAACTCTGGCAGTGATGTCTTGGGACTGAGATGATTGACCTCCAACAACCACAACCATTTCCTTTGTGCTAGCTATGACTCCAACCAGTGGAGAGTTTCCCCCCAATTCTCATTGATTCCTGTTTTGTTAGGGCCCCTTGATGCCATACTCGGTCAAATGCTGCCGTGATGTCAAGGACAGTCATTCTCACTTCAGCTCTTGAGTTCAGCTCGTTTGACCATGTTTGAACCAAGGCTATAATGAGGTCAGGAGCTGAGTGACGCTGGCAGAACCCAAACTGAGCAGGTTATTGCTGAACAACTGTCACTTTATAACACTGTCGATGAACCCTTCCATCACTTTGCTGATGATCGAGAAGGACTGATGGGGCGGTAATTGGCCAAGTTGGATTTAAGAAGGGTAGCAGGGAAAATCCAGGTAATTATAGACCGGTGAGCCTGACGTCAGTGGTAGGGAAGCTGCTGGAGAAGATACTGAGGAATAGGATCTATTCCCATTTGGAAGAAAATGGGCTTATCAGTGATAGGCAACATGTTTTTGTGCAGGGAAGGTTATGACTTACCAACTTAATAGAATTCTTTGAGGAAGTGACAAAGTTGATTGATGAGGGAAGGGCTGTAGATGTCATATACATGGACTTCAGTAAGGCATTTGATAAGGTTCCCCATGGTAGGCTGATGGAGAAAGTGAAGTCGCATGGGGTCCAGGGTGTACTAGCTAGATGGATAAAGAACTGGCTGGGCAACAGGAGACAGAGAGTAGCAGTGGAAGGGAGTTTCTCAAAATGGAGACGTGTGACCAGTGGTGTTCCACAGGGATCCGTGCTGGGACCACTGTTGTTTGTGATATACATAAATGATTTGGAGGAAAGTATAGGTGGTCTGATTAGCAAGTTTGCAGACGACACTAAGATTGGTGGAGTAGCAGATAGTGAAGGGGACTGTCAGAGAATACAGCAGAATATAAATAGATTGGAGAGTTGGGCAGAAAAATGGCAGATGGAGTTCAATCAGGGCAAAGGTGAGGTGATGCATTTTGGAAGATCCAATTCAAGAGTGAATTATACAGTAAGTGGAAAGGTCCTGGGGAAAATTGATGTACAGAGAGATTTGGGTGTTCAGGTCCATTGTTCCCTGAAGGTGGCAACGCAGGTCAATAGAGTGGTCAAGAAGGCATACGGCATGCTTTCCTTCATCGGATGGGGTATTGAGTACAAGGGTTGGCAGGTCATGTTACAGTTGTATAAGACTTTGGTTCGGCCACATTTGGAATACTGCGTGCAGTTCTGGTCGTCACATTACCAAAAGGATGTGGATGCTTTGGAGAGGGTGCAGAGGAGGTTCACCAGGATGTTGCCTGGTATGGAGGGCGCTAGCTATGAAGAGAGGATGAGCAGATTAGGATTATTTTCATTAGAAGGACGGAGGTTGAGGGGGTACCTGATTGAGGTGTACAAAATCATGAGAGGTATAGACAGGGTGGATATCAAGAAGCTTTTTCCCAGAGTGGGGGATTCAATTACTCGGGGTCACGAGTTCAAAGTGAGAGGGGATAAGTTTAGGGGGGATATGCGTGGAAAGTTCTTTACGCAGAGGGTGGTGGGTGCCTGGAACGCGTTGCCAGCGGAGGTGGTAGACGCGGGCACGATAGCGTCTTTTAAGATGTATCTAGACAGATACATGAATGGGCAGGAAGCAAAGAGATACAGACCCTTAGAAAATAGGCGACATGTTTAGATAGAGGATCTGGATCGGCGCAGGCTTGGAGGACCGAAGGGCCTGTTCCGGTGCTGTAATTTTCTTTGTTCTTTGTTCTACCCTGCTTTTTGTGTACAGGACATACCCGGGCAATTTTCCACATTGCCGGTTAGATGCCAGTATTGCAGCTGAGCTGGAACAGCTTGTCTAGGCACACAGATCTTCAGTACTATTGCCAGGATGTTGTTGGGGCCCATATCCTTTGCAGTATCCAGTGCCTTCAGCTGTTTCTTGCTATCACGTGTAGTGAATTGGATTGGCTGAAGACTGGCAACTGTGATGCTGGGGACCTCAGGAGGAGGCTGAGATGGTAGGTGGTAATCTTTGCCCATGCTTGACCTGATGCCATGAGACCTCATGGAGTCCGTTGTTGGGGACTCCCAGGCAACTCCTTCCCAACTGTATACCACTGTGCCACCACCTCTGGTGGGTCTGTCCTGCTGGTGGGACAGGACATACCCCGGAATGTTGATGGTGGCATCTGGGCCATTGTCTTCAAGATATCATTCCGTGAGTATGATTATGTTAGAATGTTGCTTGATCAGTCTGTGGGACAGCTCTCCCAATTTTGGCACAAGCACCCAGATGTTAATAAGGAGGACTTTGCAGGATCGACAGGGCTGGGTTTGCCATTGTCGTTTCCAGTGCCTTGGTCAATGCCGGGTGGTCCATCCGGTTTCATTTCTTTTCTTAGACTTTGTAGCAGTTTGGGCCACTTCAGAGGGCATTTAAGAGTCAACTGCATTGCTATGGGTCTGGAGTCACATGTAGGCCAGACCGCTTAAGAATGACAGACTTCTTTCTCTAAAAGACAGCAGTGAACCAGATGGGTTTTTACAAAAATCAACAATGGCTCCAGATTTATTAAGTAAATTCAAATTTCACCATCTGCTGTGGGATTCGAACCCATGTCCCCAGACCATTAGCCTGGGGCTCTAAATAGCTAGTCTAGTGACATTACCGCTACGCCACCGCCTGTCCTGTAGGATGCTGCAAAGGTTTTCTACTGTCTACTGAGAGAAGCTGAGCCTTCTTACATGCTGTTCCTTAGTGAGATCCTGGTAACTTATTCTGCACTTATAGACTTTATGTGGAAGATAGAGTTGCCTGCGGAAAAGCTTCCTCTTATGTGGTGCTCACAAAGCATCTGCTGTGGCTCCAGCATGTTCTCCCTGCTGCTGCAGCTGCTGGTGTTGCTGCTTTTCTTGCTCCTTCTCCTCCTCTGACCACAATTGGGTAGCTAAAATAGCTCTGATGCTTTCTTTCCTCACTGACCACTCACTCAGGATGAAAAAAAAATTCTGGCAAGACTTGCCCAAAAAACTTGCTGTTCCACAGTATTGAAATCTCAAAATCTGCAAAAGTACAGACCAGTTTTCTGTGCTTGTGCTGCCCGTTTAAATACTGTACCTAAATGACAATTCTACCTTCAGTGCCAACGATTTCTTGCCTGGCTCATCCCTTGGTGCTACTTCTGTTTTGACGGCCAAAAATAGCAGTGGAATCCTAAACACATCATCGCCCCTCTGTTCGCATAAGATTAGTAGGCTCTTGTTGTATTTACACAGCTGCCCAGGCCAACTATCCTAAGAACTCCCGGAAAACAACACTGACAGCACCACCAACAGAAATGGAGTGGAAAGCATTTCCTTGAGATTGCAGGGCCCTCCTGCCCCCTTTAACCAGTGGGGAGGCCTGAATAGTGTCAGCTGAAGGGAGAAAGTCAGCTTACACACAAACATGCATCGTATCAGCCGAGAGGTCAGACTGAAGTGACATTATACACATGGTCAGTTTAGGGGCCATCGATGAACAGCATGAGGAGCCAGACAAGAGACAGATGCAAATCAAAGCTGAAGTTCAAATTCCTGCAGATTGCTCCATTTTTGGCATTGATCGCTTTGCAGTAGCTACTCACTTTAATTTATATCTATGTAGCTCTTGTTCAAAGTATCTTGTTTAAGAGCTCAAAAGTTCATGATTAATGTTCATCTGCTGTATATGAATCATGTTGATTTTCAATTATGCTTACATGCACAGATACATTATATTTGAGTAAAAATACTGACTAAAGAGCTCCTCTGGGGCAGTGAGGATTGTATAGACTCATGAGGGTGTTTCCTGGAACAACTTGCTCCAATTGGTCTATTATTTGCTATCGGGGAAAGCTTGTGTTAGGCTAGAAGTTATATCTGTCCTGGTAATAACTTGGCTGTACTTTTTTATATTAATATTTTTACATAGGCAAAGAGAAATTAAACCAGATAGACAATAAAAATGTTCATTAAAATGTAATATTTCACTTTGCCAGATTCTGGTAACCCACTTTTCAATAAGCATGATGTGCCAGCTAAAGGGTTAATATACAATTTTTTTTTTCAGATCTAGAAAACTATGTGAAGAGCTGACCTCCCTCCTAGGATGTGTGCCCAGCAGGAACTCATTTATGTCATTAAGTCAACACAACGAAAAGTCAAAGTGCACCAGGCATGCTTCAGGACTCTAAATACCAAACAGTGGAAATGGACAAAGACAGGAACCACACACTGGGAGGTAAATTCAAAGAAAACTCTTGAGGGCCAGCGATAACTCATGCTTCGTTGTTCCACTTTCATGTCATCTGATGAGAATCAGCATTTACGTAGAATCCCTAACTTCCCCCGATTTTTAAGTCCATTTTCGAGGTTTCCTTCCAGTTCATAAGGGTCTGAGAATGTTCAGAGTTACTCACTGTATTTGAACTAAGGTGTCAGCCTTGGTTCAGTGGTAGCAGCTGTTGTGTGTACACCTTTAAGCGGTGTGGCTACATTATCATGCCAGCACTATAAGTGCTGTGATATAAGATACCAGGTGACTTCTGGTGTGGGGGCAGTCTTAAGTAAGGATCTGTACAGTGAACACCTGTCTGTACATGCAGAGCCATCCTTAAATAAAGAAGCCAAGTTACTGCATTACTGATCCCATCTTGAGTGGTCAGTGTGTATAGTATCAGCCAACACAGAGTTTAAGAGAACGTGCACAGCAGCACTCTGGCCTCTCAGTCAGAAGATCATGTATTCTATCCTCACTCTAGAGACTAGGTTGACACTTCAGTGCATTATCAAGAGAATACTGCACTGTCAGAGGTGCTGTTTTTCAGATAGGATGTTTATGTGAGGTCCTGCCTGATGTATGTAAAAGATTCCATAGTATTATTTGATGGAAAGCAGGGGAGGTAACCTCGCCAATATTTAACCCTCAACCAATATTACTAAAACAAAATATCTGGTCGTTGAACTCATTGCTGTTTATGAGAACTTGTTGCCTGCAAATTGACTGCGGTGTTTCCTACATTACAAAAGTGACTTAAAAATGCTTCATTGGCTGTGAAGTGCTTTGGAACATCCTAAGATTGTGTAAAGTCCAAGTTCTGCATATCTTTTGCTGCACTTCAGCAATGCCATGAAACTTTAGGGCCAGGTTCCTCCAATTGTTGGTCAGATTCTTATCTTAAAGGGCTGTTGTCCAGAAATCTGAGTTCCTGAGACAGCCTGGACTGAAAATTCAACTGAAAATGTTGCTGATGTAACAACTCTGCATCATGGTACTGGCTACATTAAAGTGAGAATTAATTTTTGAAATGCAGCTTGTATGTTTTAAAGTTTGAACACATTTTACAAATGTAAAAAGTATCAGTGATAAACACGATTGAGGACATTCCTACTTTATCAATTATATAAATATACTCTATATTTCTTCTAGTAAAAGGGCTTGGAGGACACTTTAGCACATGATAATACCACTGCCCATAAAGTCTATAAAACATTTTGAGTGATGTGCAGGAATTACTTATTACATTCACAGGATCAGAGAATGGTTACAACACAGGAGGAAGCCATTTGGCCCATTGAGTTCATGTTGGTTGTCTGGAAGAGGAGTTCAGCTAGTCCCACTCCCCCGCCCTTTCCCCATAGCTCTTCAATTTTTTTTCTCCGCAGGTGCTTATCCAATTCCCTTTTGAAAGCCATGATTGAATCTGCCTCCACACTCTCAGGCAGTGCTTTCCACATCCTAATTACACACTGTGTAATAAAAATGTTTTCCTCATTTTGCCTTTGGTTCTTTCACCAATCACATTAAATCTATGTCCTCTGGTTCTCAATCCTTCTGCCAAATGGGAACAATTTCTCCCATTCTACTCTTTCTAGACCTCTCATGATTTTCTACTGTGCCTACCCACTGTTTTTTTTCATGTTTATGCTTGGGGCCACGGCTGTTCATTTTTCTGTCAATTGACACCCTCTCTGCACTAACGCTTTGTCTTTCACCAAACCATTAACATACCGTTTGCCTTTGCTCCATGACCTTCTGGTCAGTTATTCTCTGTGACCTTGTCCTATCAACACCTTCTCCTTTGTTATCTCTTGCCCCACCCCTGCTTTACTTGCTTATAACCTTTTACATTTCTAATATTTGCCAGTTCTAATGAAGGGTCACTGACCTGAAATGTTAACTTTGCTTCTATCTCCACAGATGCTGCCAGACCTGCTGAGTATTTCCAGCATTTCTTGTTTTTATTTCAGATTTTCAGCATCTGCAGTATTTTGCTTTTATTATTATTAATGAAGAAAAAGAGCAGTGGAATAAAGATTAGGGCGGCACAGTGGCGCAGTGGTTAGCACCGCAGCCTCACAGCTCCAGCGACCCAGGTTCAATTCTGGGTACTGCCTGTGTGGAGTTTGCAAGTTCTCCCTGTGTCTGCGTGTGTTTCCTCTGGGTGCTCCGGTTTCCTCCCACATGCCAAAGACTTGCAGGTTGATAGGTAAATTGGCCATTATAAATTGCCCCTAGTATAGGTGGTAGGGAACTATAGGGACAGGCAGGGATGTGGTAGGAATATGGAGTTAGTGCAGGATGAGTATAAATGGGTGGTTGATGGTCAGCACAGACTCGGTGGGCCAAAGGGCCTGTTTCAGTGCTGTATCTCTAAACTAAACATGTGTTGGATGACAAACTAGCTCATGTCAATAGTATGAAAGAGAACCTCACCTAGATTAACTGGTGAGAAAAAAGGCTCATTAAACAGCAGACTAGCAGTGGGGGATATTTAAATATGAGATGGATAATGTTAAATATATTCTGACTGGGTCTAGATTAAATATCTTCTGACTAGGGGAGCACCAAAGCTAGGGTCCCAAAGAAACATATAGAGAGATCAGAGTGAAAGTAAAGTTTCAGAAGAAGTATGTGAGCAATATAGGAAGGATAAGAGAGAAGCAAGAAATATAAAAAGGATAAAAGGGAAACAACAAAGGTGTTTGGGAAGGCTGACGGTCTTTAAAACATGTTGGCAGTTAACATTAAAGGAAATGTCAAGGCCTTTTATCAGCATGCAAGAAGTCAAAGGATAAGTTAAAGAAGGGGAGTCATCCTTCATAGGCAAAGGGACCACTTTGTACTTGAGGATATAGAGATGATGAATAAGTATTTTGCCTTTGTGTTTACAGAGGAAGGTGAAAGCGTAACTGCAGGAATAAAATATGGAACCAAGATTGCCTTCCAGTTGTACACCCAGCGGCTCATGGAAGAGCCATTTACTGATGACCAAAAATATGCTAGAACCAACATTCTACTGTAATCTGGAAACATTACCAACTACTCATTTCATCAATAGTTTTACCGATTTATTTATTTGTGGAAAACACAGGGTGCACAGAATCCTGAGAGACAGGAACCCAAAAATGATTTGCAGATAGACACGCAAAACCAATATGGATCTCTGGCATCAAGGTACACATGCAATCTCATTGCTGCAGAGATTCATCAAGTGTTGATTTGAATTAGTTTAGTTTTGAACAGTTATGGTTTATATTTTGAAGGAGTAATATCCAAATCAAAGTTCAGGTTACCTTCAGCCTTTGTTAATTTTATGCAAAACTCCAAATTGTTTTAGAAAAGCTTGCATGGTGTACATAACAAAAATATTCATAAGATTTGTTTTTAAACAAAAATGGAGATTATGAACAGAATTTTATAATAGATGTAGTACTGCTAAACAATGTTAGTGCCTCAATGTGCCACACAAAACAACCTTATTAAGAAGTACTATGCAGAGGGCAAAGAACAAATGCAGAGAATCCACAGTAGTGGCACTGTGCACTGTTCTCAGTCATTGGCTTATGTTATGTAAAACAAGGGTCTGAGTTTGCATGACTTCTGCCCTCAAATTTTGTAAATATTAGTACTGTTGGAATTAAGTACCAAGAAAATTTATAGTCAATATATACCACAACATAAACTCTTCTCATCCTTCACTGCAAAATGCTACAAATTATTATTCTTATTGATTTCTGATGCTAAAATGTCACATTTTATTTTCTGATACATTTACTTGCAATCAAAAAGCATATTTCTTATTTTTGTCTAAAATGTTACATTGTAAAATGATTACTTTTCTGTTAATTTGTATACAGCCATGTCACATTTAATACTGTGCCCAGGTGCAGTGCATGCTGAAGCTGACCATGTTGTAGCATTGCTGTGGACCTGGTTCATTCTCACACTGATGTTCATTGGTAGCTGTTAAAGTTTCATTACACTTCGTAAACCCCAGAATGCCAAACATAGAGAAAATCCAACCTGGAAAAACAAATGGAATTTAGTGGCATGTTCCAGGCTTAATGCACTTATATTTTAAGACCCAGTTGTCAACTTGCTTCATTAAATAACAGTTTATATTATGTGCATGCTCTACTCATCATGTGCTCTAATTGATACCATATTTATAATTTCTCTAGTTGACCTCCTGTGGCATTGTTCATAGAAATGAACAAATAATAATGTCTCCGTAACTGTCTCTTTGCATGTGGAAACAGACAATGATGTTTACTTCAAAAACAAATCAGATAGATTTCTTTCAGAAAATAATACTCTGAGATACCTTTTATGAGTAATTTGTGACATGACATGTGGTAACTCTTTTCCAAGACTGGCTGTTTCCTTGCCTCATATCTGGGTCTGCTGTAGACGACTGGATAGCTACCACAGCTGAGTTGGAAGCTAAGCACACTGTAGCATCACAAGAGGTGGCGAAGGGTGGTAAATAGATAAAAGAACCCAGAAAAAGGCACGAGGTGTAGCCGTTGTAGGCCTCAGCAGAGGTCAATGCCTACACATTTAAATGAATTCCTCTGCTCTCCCTACATATTCCTGGACTCAGTGCAGCTCTCGTGTAGCAACAATGGGCAAAATTTTTACAGGCAAGGGGAGGCAGGTTTGGGTATGGGCAGGGAGTTAAATCCCTTGAAATCGATGCTGGGTTGGGATCCTGACATCACACAACCTCTTCCGTGTTTCACCAAGGCAGGATTGAAGGCAAGTGGGAACCCCCTTTGATCTATCATACAAATAATTAAAATACTTAAAAAAACAATTAAGAACTATTTTAACCCTGAATTTTAGATTTAACAGCCAGGGTTGTTTCCCGACCTGTCAGCAACTCGCCCGGGTCACCGAGACAAGTGCACAGCAGGAACAGCTTCTTCAGTGAAACTGACAAGCTAGGAAGGCTTTGATCAGTGAAAATGAAGTGCTCTCGCCATGGCCAGGTGAGAGGTTGCTGTTCAAAACACGTCTTCTTTCAATGAGTGCTATCACTGCTTGACATGTGATTGCCAACTTCTTGGACAAGCTCTAGGGGAGAAAATAGATGCAGAGGCATGAATTACATCACTTTATGATCATTTAGATTTATTTTGCATCTAAGCATGCGGGATTCTATGTTTGTAGCATGTTTTGGATTGCATTTTTCAATACATATGGTTAAAGGCTTTTCCATATAACTCGGGAGGAACTAGATTGAAATGAGGTCCAAGGTAAACTCAATTTTTCTTTACTCTTTCAGAAAATTTCATTTTTTGCTGAAGATTGAAGAACTCTGTTAAAACTTGGAATTTTTATAATTCAGTTTAGGATTTAGGTAGTAAGTTCAGAGCTCACACAAATATGTTTTATATTACATACATTTTGGGATGTTTACATAGATAAACCCATGTTATTGTATGCAACATCTCGACATATATGATAATACTGTGACTGGAACTGTTCCTTCCACAGCACACACACAATTAGTACTCACTTGATGTATTCACTGTGTTAAAATCAAGACTCATCAAGGTTTCCTACTTTAAATCATTGGCCTCAATATTTATGAGGGGGCGGAGAGGGAAAGGTTGGTGGTGTGGGTTGCAGTGGCCAGGAAACCTGGAAATATGGGTAACGCAGAGAACCTGTTCAATTTAACAGCAGGAGCTCATTTAATGTTTTTTCCTCTGTTGCCTGGCCAACAACCAGACAGTTTGAGAAGTTAACTATTGGGAAGACATGCGCTGGAAGGCTGCAGCGGGGAACCAGGAGGAATGAGGGGGGCATCATGGATGGAAGATAGCAGGGGAGACTGTGGATGGAAGGTGCAGAGGAGAAATAGATGCAAGATGGTGGAGAGTGATGATGGAAGGTGAAGGGGAGAATGTGGTTGGAAGGGGGGGGGTGGGGCGGGGGGAGAGCCTGGATGGAAGATGGAGAGAGCCAGCTCACTGACGCTCAGTTTGGGCTCTGCCAGGGCCACTTGGCTCCTGATCTCATTGCAGCCTTAGTCCAAGCATGGACAAAAGAACTAAACTCAAGAAGTGAGGTGAGAGTGATTGCCCTTGATATCAATGCAGCATTTGATCGAGTGTGGCATCAAGGAGCTCCAGCCAATTGAAGTCAATTGGAAGCAGGGGGAACGTTCTATACAGTTTGGAGTCATACCTAGCACAAAGAAGATGGCTGTGGTTGTTGGAGACTAAGCATCGCAGCCCCAGGACATCGCTCAGGGTAGTGTCCTAGGCCCAAACATCTTCAGTTGCTTCATCAATGACCTTTCCTCCATCATAAGGTCAGAAGTAGGGATGTTCGCTGATGATTGTATGACCTTAGTACCATTCGTGACTCCTCAGAGACTGAAGCAGTCCGTGTTCAGATGCAACAAGACCTGGACAACATTCAGGCTTGGGCTGATAAGTGGCCAGTTACATTCGTGCCACCCAAGTTCCAGGCAATGACTCTCTCAAACAAGAGAGAATCTAACTATCTCCACTTGACATTCAACGGCATTACCATCACTGAATCCCCCATTATCAACATCCTGGGGTTATCATTGACCAGAAACTGAACTGGAACAGCCATGTAAATACTGTGGCTACAAAAGCAGGTTAGAAGCTGGGAATTCTGCAGCGAGTAACTCACCTCCTGACTCCCCGAAGCCTGTCCACCATCTACAAGGCACAAGTCAGGAGTGTGATAGAATACTCTCCACTTGCCTGGATGGGTGCAGCTCCAACAACAATCAAAAAGCTCAACACCATCCAGGACAAAGCAACCCGCTTGATTTGCACCCCATTCACCTCCTTCAACATTCACTCCCTCCACCACCGACGCACAATGGCAGCATTGTGTACCATCTACAAGATGCACTGCAGCAACTCACCAAGGCTCCTTCGACAGCATATTCCAAACCCATGACTTCTACCACCTAGAAGGACAAGGGCAGCAGATGCATGGGGACACACCACCTGCAGTTCTCTTCCAAGTCACACACCATCCTGACTTGGAACTGTATTGCCGTTCCTTCACTGTCACTGTGTCAAAATCCTTGAACTTCCTTCCTAACAGCACTGTGGGTGTACCTACACCACATAGACTGCAGCGGTTCAAGAAGGCAGCTCACCACCATCTTCTCAAGGGCAATTAGGGATGGGCACACATCCCATGAAAGAATCAAAAAGGGAAAGATGAGGAAGTCCAGGGCAGGAGAAGTCTAAACTTTCACTGTAGGATCCAGGTAGGCACCTCTGCTCCTCCTGCTCTCACAAAGGCCTCTTCTTCTTCCCAGCACATCCTAACTACTCATCATCTATTTGGGAAAGCTGCAATGGCTTCCAGTCTTGGCAGCACCTTATCTTCTTGATTTACCTCGACTTCTGTTCCTCATTTCAACCTTGTCTCTCCTATGGGCCTTGGCCTTTCAATTAGTTGCTTCAATCCGTATATTATTACAAATCCCAAAAATAGTTAACTTCCTGTTTGCAAACCTTATGTCCTGTTATGAGTTTTTGGTCACACTTTTATATCACATTTATATAACATTTAACATTGAACCTGTCATTTTATAATGCCATTTCCTATATAAGAGGTTGATCATTATGGTTTGTTGATGAGTCAATCAAATTCTTGCAACAAATCTAGTAACTGAAATTTCTAATGTTCAAACTAACATTTTAAATATTTAAAAAATCAAAAGTATATTGTGTACTTTTCATAATAATATTACATTTGTCCACTGAATTGTTATTGTGTATTTTAATACCTTCATGATGGTTTGGCTTAAAAACCTCAAGTAGATATTCGGGGTTGTTTGTGACATTACTGCACAGAGCTGTGACCTTGTTCACTGAAGGCGGGTCCTATAGTCTGAGTATGTGCAGCATAAGAAAGAGAATGCTGATTTCTCAGGTACAGCAAAGAGGGAGATCTACCTCTTGTCTCCCATTTTAGTCGGAACGCTGTAGTTCTTGTTCAGCAAGATAGTTTACATTATACATCAGGAGTGCTAGTGAGTCAGTTGAACAGACTGTACACTGAAGCAAATACAAAGCTCTGTTCTGCTGTTTATTAATAAAAGTTGGGTTTCAACACTTTTGCTGATTCTGGAACCAATTTATCCCATGGACAGGATCTATGTGTTGCAAGGTGAGAAATGCTTTGAATAAATAGATTTTCCTGTGTCTGACATGTAGATCATTTTCCAGTCAGATCACAGGTACAACCACTTAGGTGGTGGGAGGGGTGTTCCCAAAGTTTATCCAGCATGGGTTAGAACCCCACCTTGGTCCCCCACCAGAAAATCCTGAAATTGTTTTAATGCCCCTCAAGCTTTTAAAGGAATGATTTTAATCCTGTGGAAACTGGATGGGCAGGCAGTTAAAAATCAAGTGGTGGGTATACCCACTGTTATCCCACTCTCTTCATGCTGCCTTCAATTTTAACCTGCTCTTCTGAGAAGAAAGGAAATACATCAATCTGACTCCAGTGTGGTATGTTGTTAAATATGTAGATTGAACTCTGAGGATGTTGTCGGTATCTGACTGCTATTTTAACTGGTGGCCTGATCGGGGAAGTAGAGGGAAAAAGAGTCCGAGCAACAATAGACCAAAAGAGGTAAGCATTTTGAAACATTTTTCTATCTAATTTCTAAGGCCAGGAGGTGAAGGAGTGCTCCTTCGACCCTCACAAAGGAAGCTGAGGACTTCTTATGAGGGGCATTGATAGATTAGATAGGAAGAAACTTTTTCCCTTAGCGGAGGGGTCAATAACCAGGGGGCATAGATTTAAGTTAAGGGGCAGGAGGTTTAAAGGGGATTTGAGGAAAACTTTTTTCACTCAGAGGGTGATTGGAACTGCCTGAAGAGGTGGTAGAGGCAGGAACCATCACAACATTTAAGAAGTATTTAGATGAGCACTTGAAACGCCATAACATACAAGGCTACGGGCTAAGTGCTGGAAAATGGGATTAGAATAGGTAGGTGCTTGATGGCCGGCACAGACACGATGGGCCGAAGGGCCTATTTCTGTGCTGTATGACTCTATGACTTCCTTGCCCTGGGCTGTCTCCCTTTCCAATCATGAGATCATCCTGAACCTCTCCTATCCATGACTTACCTGAGTTTCCTACTACTCAGCAATCTTTTCAGGGTCGTCACCCCGCTTGATGTCGCTGCTGGATGTCTGATGGTATTTTGAAGAAGGCATCCAATTAGTGACCCACTGGCGCATTCACCATCCAATTAGCAGTGGTAGACGCATTGAGGAGGTGAGACTTAGACACAGCAGGCCTGATTTAAAGAGCATCCAGCAGCCATAATTGTGGACGCTGGCATTGTGGGCGATGGCAGAGGTTCGAACACAGAGGAGCAGCAGCATGGCATGCACCCATGGAAGGGTGGCTTCACAATTTGCTGACGCCTCCCTGGAGCTGCTGTTCACTGCAGTGGCAGCCTGGAGGGGCACCCTATTTCCAGAGAGCAGCAGGAGAAGGCCAGCCAGTCAGACAAAGCAGGCATGGATGGATGTGGCTCAGGAGGTGAGCAGCCGCAGTGTACTCCTGAGCCATGGGCACCGACCACACCACAAGCACTTGAGAAGGAGGTGACACTAGAGCCATGCACATCATATGAGAGTGAGCTGCTAAATGCAGTGAATGAGAGCACCATGGTCTTAATTCTCTCATTCTTGTCCTGGCAGGAAAAAAAAGAGGACACAACACACGAGAAAGGGGTCATTCCGGTGGTGGACTGGCGCTTCTCGCTATACTGACAGTCATGGAGGAAGAGGTCCTTAAAATTTCCATGGTGGCAGCTCGGCAGGAAGTTGGTGAGGGCAAGTTGGGTGTCTGTCTGAGAGAGGGTGAAAGCATGTTACCATTTCCATGTGAAGGGGATGAAGCTCCATCCTCATTTGTGTAGCCAATACCAAATGATAAACTGTTATGGGCTGCTGCAGCTCTGTGTAAGCAGCTACTGACAGAGGAGAGATTTCCTAACCAAAGTCTCATGTCTCCTGCAGGACCAGTGGTGGAGGAGCAGCCTCAGCATACTACTGTGCTGTCAGTGGCAACTCCAGAGGAGGAAGATGGTCTGAGACAACACTGTCACAGCAGTCAAGTGCACCATCTCAGATAACTCACCTCATGTGGGCGTCATCTGAGCTAGGAATGGGTGGCACAATGTCACCAGCACTTCATGTGTGAGCAGGAGTAGGTAACGGAGACAAAGGCAGCTTGGAGGATGGAGGGCAGCTCCAGTCATGCTCAGCTGGGCGGGGATGCAGAACTTCGGAGGTCATATACAGGGCGACTCTTTCTGGAGCAGCAGCAGGGGATGTGTGCCCAAATGTCAGAGTTCCCTGAGGCAGTGCATAGCTTTGGGCAGAGAATGGAGAAGTCCATTCATGAAATGGGTTCCACAATGTCTAAGGCATGTCAACACACAATCTCCTCCATCGAAAGGCCAACCTCGTCGAGAGCCACACACAGCATTATGTTGAGCGGATGCAGGAACATCGCATTGCCATGCACAGAATGCATGCACGTTCTGTAGCATTGACTGGTCAGTTGCACTGATGCTGCAAAGATGCATGGATGGACATCCAGATGCCCCCCAACTGCTGGTTCCCTTGCATACACACCATGAAAGGGCTGGAGCAAGCAGGGATGATGTCGAGGGGGCCACCCTCACGAGGCACCTTCGTCATCGGCTGCCCTCAGGCCCCTCTGACTGATACACCGTCTCTACAGCAAGTCCCGTGACCAAGGGTGCCCTTGCATTATCCAGGTGGGGTAGCCTGTGGTGGTGCCCCCACTGGCACCGCGATGCTGAAGCTGGGTGCCACGGGCATCTCAGCCACATGCAGACACAAGCGAGTAGCCTGCCTTCACATCTGTCTCAGCCACAGGGGGATGAACCCCATAGGTGTGGCAGTGTGTCAACAATCCCGCGTTGGTAGTCTCACTTTGGGTTCCTTTGGGTGACTTTTGAAATGCTTCTTTTTCACTGATTAACCATCAATGTAACAAGATGGTTCATGGTAGCACCCTGATTTGTGTGATCCCATTGTTTTGAGGGTAGTGAGATACCAGCATGATGAAGTGGGTGTGCGACCCAAAGGTGGGTGATTGGTGACACTGTGTCTGGTGGTGACATGTCTTCCAGGCTTTATGGGGAAACAGCAGGCGAGTCTGCATGGCAGGCATTTTGGATGCAGCCGCTCCTTGTGGGACAGGTGTGGTACAGGGCCAGATGCAATGCAGGATGTGCTGTCCTCAGGAGAAGGATGCCTGGAGCAGTGCAGCCTGAGCTTCCCTGCCAGCCTGGTCAATGCTTTGACACCTCAGTCAGACCTCTGGAAGGTCTTGCAGCACAGGATCACCATGCTCCACCACGTCTTCCTCCTCCTCCACATTTTCCTCCTCCAGGTCCACACCTCTCTGGAGAGCCACGTTGTGCAGAGCAGCATACCACCACCTTGCGAGAAATCTTTGAAGGGAGCGTACTGGAGGGTGACCCTCGACCGGTCAAGGCACCAGACCCTCATTTTCAGTCATCCAATGACCTGCTCAATGGTGGTCCTAGTATTGAGATGGGAGCAGCTGTAGTGACTCTGTGCCTCCATCGTAGTGTTGTGCTCAGATGTCAGCAGCAATTTCTTTAACAGATAATCCTTGTCCTCCAGCAACCATCCATGTAGTCTCTCTGTTGGCCTGAACAGTTGTGGCACCCTTGATTGCCTCAGGATGAAGACATCATGGCAACTGCCAAGAAACCTTGCACACACCTGCAGAAAACGCTTATGGTAATCGCATACCAGCTGAACATTGAGGAAGTGGAATCCCTTCCGACTGATAAATATACCTGGCTGCTCTCTTCTTCTTCTTCTTCTTTGGCCTCCTTGTTTCGGGAGACAATGGGTAAGCGCCTGGAGGTGGTCAGTGGTTGCTCTATTGGGGCCTTAAAGGCCAAATGGGTGAGGTTGATCACGCCCTGCACCTGCGGGAATCCTGCCATAGAGGTGAATTCCATGACCCTCTGCCTGTTTGGCCCCATCAGTATTAAAATCAATGTATTCTGATGCCCTCTCATTCAGGGCATCCGTCGCTTGCCTGATGCAAGGATGGGCAGCTGCTTGCGAAATGCCACACAGGTCCGCTGCCACCCCTTGAAACAACCCAGAGGCAAAGAAGTTCAAGGCCACAGCTACTGGCAGATGTGCCCAAATGGCTGGCAAGACCTCCTCCATGAGGGCACACAAGTCAGCAATCACCTGCCTCCAAAGGCGCAGCCTCCAGCAGCAATGCTGCTCTGACATGTCCAATAAGCTGAGTCTTTGGTGGTACGCCCTAAGGTGAACCTAGTACCTTCCTGCACTCCCTGCCCCTCGGGCATCACCTCTGCACCAAGGGGCTGCATGTGTTGCTGGCGCAGCTGTTCTTCATCACCACTCGTTGCCATCTCAGAGTAGCTGAGCCCCTTGTCCAGGGATACCTCACTAGCTACCAGTTGCACAGGAACAGCACCCCACTGTTGTGTCCCACTGACCCCTACAGCTGCATTCCCCCGCAACTGCCCCACTGCCACCACCTGAAAGACTCTACAAGCTCTGCTTATGTAATGGCTACTGTGCATACCAGTGCAGGAGCTCTTCTCTGCTCCTGCCACCATTTATGCAGCATCAGGAATGGCTCCTGCTTCTCTGAATGGCTCCCCGCTGTTCAGCTGTCTCTTCTCCTTGGTTGCGCTGCTGACCCAGCAGGTTGCCCCTGTATCACCTCGAAGGTCTCATTCAGCCCTGCAACAAGCTCTCATGTGGCTTGTTAACTATCTCAGTTGATAACCCACCACTTTTGGGTCTCAGCCTCAGGATGAAAATTGAGCCCAAAGAGTTAGAACAAAAGGCAAAGGATGGTAAATTTGTTTGCCCCAATTTCTGGTTGCGGGGGTTGCAATTTGCAATGTGCCCATGCTAGTTCAGATTGAGATGGGTAACATGCCAAATTCATGCATCCATCTCATCTGAATGACTGTGGTATTAACTAGTATGCCTCCAGTGCTGCTTTCTGCTTCTTAACGCTGCCAGCAAGCTCTGCACACAGCAGGAGGCCCTGGCAGCACTGTTGGCTGATCACATGGTATAGGCAGCTTGCTCTTCTTAAAGGTCAGCTGCCTCTGAAAGGGAAGCTGCACAAAAAGATTGCTGCAATAGAAATTCTTGCAAACCAAAGACCAGGGCAGATAGAGGTATCCAGAGTGACCCCGTGGCCTTGGAGGCATTACTGATGCAGTGGGCATGAAGAGAGACACCATGGTCCCACTGGGGGCTAGGAGACACTCAAGGACCACCCTCAGAAAGGAATGGGAGCAGGTGGCCAGGGACGCCAACTTTCAGAGTCTGGACCTGAGGACCTAGCAGCAGTGCCACAAGAGGCTGGTGGTCAATGTCAGTAAATACATCATCACATGACATCTCCTACCTGCAACACCTCTAGCTTCTCACACTGCCCAAAGCACCTAACACTCACTCAACAGATCTCCCTGACACTCAGGACTCACGCCTAACATCCAGATATTCCACTTCACCCTCACACACCTACCAACCTTCAGGTCAGAAGGGACCTGAAGCCTTACATCTTCAACTTTGCCTGGGTTTCACAATTCTGAACAGATGGAGCCAAAGAAATTGATCTGATTTACATTCACCTGGCACTACTTGCTGTTAAAAATGAGCCCTTCACAACAAGCTACTGCCATCAGTGAATTAAGATTTCGATTATGTTCTTCTTTGGTTTTGCCCATTACCACAATATCAGTGGCAACGTATATACATCTAGGCATGTTTTCTATAATTCTGTCCATATGCTGCTGAAACAGATCTTGACTGACAGATAAACCGAAGGGTAATCTCTGGAAGCAATATCTTTCAAATGGTGTTCTGAAGGTGGTGACTTCCTGAGATTCCTTAGCTAGGTGTACCGATCAATATCCATGTTTAGCATCCAACTTGGAGAAGAATTTGGCTCCTCTGAACTTGGGATTCCATTCCTCGCGTGTTGGAATCTTATGGGGGTATCTTTTTAGGGAAATGTTTAGACGCCTCGGATCTAGACATACCCCGATTGCTCCATCCTTCTTTAGTACGCACGTGATTGAGCTGCACCAGTCTCTGTGATGATGCACATGACAGATGATGCCATTGCATTCCATGTCATTCAATTAACGCTTAAGCTTTTCTTGTATAGGCATGCTGCACTTTCTGAGAGGGTCGATTGATGGAAGTGCATCTCCTCTGAGGTGCAGTACGGCATCGCCTTTGAAATCTCCTGTGGCATCGGACCTGTCTGGGTACATTTGTTGTAGGTCCTGGACTGACTCAATGTGGGTGCCCTTGGTCTCTTCTGCTGTAATGGGTACCTTGCTGAATTCTCCCAGGAAAATGCACTGTTGCTCGATGCCTCAATGCCAGTCAACTCCAACTGGCATTTTAATGCCTTCAATCAAGAAAAGACTCAGGACCTGATGGCTATCCAAGCTGAATTCTGCAAGACTCTACTCCCTTTTGTGCTGCAACTCCTACATTACATGCTGAAGACAAAGATCCTCCCAGACACTCTTAGGGAATCCACAATCATATAAGAAAGATATAGTCCCCAATGCTCAAGATACAGATCTCTATTAATCCTCAATTCTGACTATAAAATACAGGCCAAGATCTTAACCTCCAGACTAGATGCAATCACCATAGCAGACAGGATTTCCACATGGTCATCACATGGTTATTCAGCGTGCTGCATCATTGGAGCACCACCAGGACACTGCCCTGGTTATTCTCTCTGGATGCAAAAAGAGATTTGGCTAGGTTGGGTGGAAATTGGCCTTCATGACACATCAGAGAAACAGCTTTGGTCATACATTCAAGAGGTGGATTACAGTCCTATATTCATACCCAGGGTTGCCAACTCGGATTGGGCATATTCCTGGAAGTTTCATCACATGATCTTTGGCTCTCACTGGCCCACCAACATGTCCACTTAGCCTTCCTAAGCCAATCTGACTCTTCATTACCTGATTGGATCATTCTAAACTTCAGTTAAACAGCCTTTTCCCCATCTCAAGTTATTTTGTAACTAATAAGTGGAAGTATTCAAAGAAATTTTTAAAAAGCACACATTTTTTTTCAATGCCCCAATGATTTCCTCCAGAATCAATTGCAGTGCCTTGGAAATCAATCTTCAATTCCTGGAGACTCCAGGGCAATCTTGATGGATTGGTAACCCTATTCACACCCCATACCACAGCATGCACGAGTGGCCTCAGCTCCCTTACATTCCCACTGCACAAATGTCACCAAAATTAGCAGTTAGCTAACAGTCCTGCTGGCTCGCCTAACATTGAGACGATTCAAAGTATTAAAATATCTGAGATGCGCCATTACACTGTTGGTGAACTTTTTCAACTTTGCTTCAGACTACCGGGTGTGCAGGGGTTGTTATACTATAGCTGGTGTGAAACTGAAATCATCTGAAATTACCTTCTGGAGCAAAGAACTTATCCTTAGAGTAACCTCGTTTAATATCAGATAGATTTAGGAGATATTTATAATATCATATATATCTATTAAGTTAGTCATATGATACAAATTAAATATATTGATAGCAATATTTAAGAGATCAACTATTTGTCATGCAGTGGAGTGTTTGATGTGCCTCATAGAGTAGAACATAAATCCGTCTTGAGAAGCATTCTTGTGAGGTCAGTAAAGACCTTGCTATCCTCTAGAGAACCCGCTCACTATTTGTCAGGAATGGGACAATCTGAATGGTTTGTCTCAAAACGTTTTAAGCTAGTAACTGCATCCTATACAGCTAGTTGTGCCAAACCAGGCCCAATACTTTCCAAGTTATTGGGCTGATGGGAAGAAACAGCATTTCCTCTGAAAACAGCTGTTTTCCTGAGAGAATGCAGATGCCTCGAAGTTTCTCTGCTTTCTGCCTTTTGACTACCTGTTCTGGTTGCAGGCCCTTCTGGGGATGGGGGAGGAAGGGAAACAGCAGGCACCCAACTGTTTCAATAAGGTAGCAGCAACCCTGCATGGATCACAGTAAAAACACTTTGATCCACAGAGGTTCAGCAAGAGATCACTCACTGTTTTCTGCCTTTGTCATTACATTCCAGTGTACAAAAATACTTTGTGGCCCGTTCAGCATCATTTGGCAGTAGGCTGCTAACAGCAGCTCAAAAGATTTTTTTCTCCTTTGTTATGCCTGGAGAATTCTCAGGTTCTAGGTGCAGTGAAGAGGAAATGGTGGAGGGAAAGTGAGACTTATTGCATCAGCTTTCTGCCCCCATTACTTGAGTTTCCTTTCATTTTGCCCATCGCACCCTCTAACATATGGGTGCTGAAGACCATCTAGTGAGTGGGCAAAAAGTTAGCAGATGGAGTATAGTGTGGGATTGTTTTTATTCGTGTGTGGGATGTGGGCTTCACTGGTTAGGCCAGTGAACTGAGTGGCCTTTTTAGGCCATTTCAGAGGGTATTTTAAGAGCGGGTTTGACAGGGCAGCTGCTAAGAGGATGTTACCCCTCATGGGGGAATCTAGAACTCGGGGGTACAGTTTCAATGTAAGGTTATCCACTTTGGTAGGTAGAATAGAAAAGCAGATTATTATTTAAATGGAGACTATAGGATGCTGCTGTGCAGAGGGATCTCTTGTCCTTGTACATGAATCACAAGAAGTTAGCATGCAGGTACAGCTAGTATTTAGGAAGACAAATGGAATGTTGACCTTTATTGCGAAGGAAATGGAGTATAAAAATAGGGAAGTTTTGCTACAACTGTACATGGCATTGGTGAGACTACACCTAGAGCACTGTGTACAGTTTTGGTCACCTTATTTAAGGATGGATATAATTCTATCGGAGGCAGCTCAGAGAAGGTTCACAAGGCTGATTCCTGAGATGAAGGGGTTGTCTTATGAGGAAAGGTTGAGCAGGGTGGGCCTATTCTCATTGAAGTTTAGAAGAATGAGTGGTGATCTTATTGAAATGTACAAGATATTGAGGGGGTTTGACAGGGCAGCTGCTGAGAGGATGTTACTCCTCATGCGGAATCTAGAACTCGGGGGTACAGTTTCAAAATCAGAGATCTCCATTTTAAGATGGCGACGAGGATCAATTTCTTCTCTCAGTAGGTGGTTATTCTTTGAAAATCTTTACCCCAGAGACCAGTGGAAGCTGGGTCATTGAATATATTCAAGGTTGAGTTAGACAGATTTTTGATCTACAAGAGGGTCAAGGGTTATGGGGGGGGTGGGGGGAAGGCAGGAAAGTGGAGTTCAGGCCACAGTCAGATCAGCGATTATGTAATTGAAATGGCGGAGCAGGCTCAAGGGGCCAAATGGCCTACTCCTACTCCTATGTCTTATGTTCTTATTCATGGAACTTCTATAGAATTGATGACCTGCAGAGGGTTTACTAGAGTCAGCCTGAAAATGGTTAACTAGAAAACAATAATTCAAGTTTTTAAAGGATTTCCACATTTCCAGCTCCCCCACCCCTGTCCCAATCCCCAGCCAAACGGCATTTAATTTTCTGGCCTCATTATCTGGCTATTCTCAGCAGCAGTCAGCAGGCTCTGAGACTGGCAGCTAGGCTTCTCAGGCTTGCAACCTCATTCCTGTTGAGGACACTGGTTGCAGAACAAATAGCCCAAGCCAGGAAAATTGCAGACACTCTTTGCCTCACAGGCACAACACACCTCAGGAACACTGTACATATCAGCCCTCATGACTTTGTATATTCAATACAGTTTGAGTTCAGATACGATTTGTCAATCCTCCTATTTCAAAATGATAAAGGGAGATAGTACCATACCAAAATGAAAGATTTTCCGAAACTATTTTTACATTCCAATATTATGTTGCAGCAAGATTGCGAGAATTGCATATGGTTACAGGCACTTATTTTAACAGAGCTTTGCCCGTTTAAGAACTCACAATGCTCTGCATTTGATAATTTTTGAGTATCTAAACCCTGGAATCCTTTCAATGTTGATCCTGTAACTTGCTGGGAACTCAAAGCTGGAGCTTTAGAACCTCTTTTGATCTTTCTTAAACTCCAAACTTGGTATAATCTAATCATTACTTTTTTTAAAATTCTTTCATGGGATGTGGGCGTCACTGGCAAGGCCAGCATTTGTTGCCTTTGATAACTGAATGGCTTGCTAGCCATTTCAGAAGGCAGTTAAGAGTCAACCACCTTTCTGTGGGTCTGAAGTCACATGTAGGCCAGACCGGCTAAGAAAAGCTGATTTCCTTCTCTAAAGTACATTAGGAAACCAGATGGGTTTTTACGACAATTGATGACAGTTTCAGGGCACTTTACTGAGACTTGCTTTCATTTCCAGATTTTTTTATTAACTAATTGAATTTCTTAATTAATTGAATTTAAATTCCACCAGCTGTGTTGTGATTTCAACTCGTGCCCCCCCCAGGCATTAGCCTGGGCCTCTGGATTACGAGTCCAGTGATATTCCCACTATGCCACCGTCGCCCCTCATGTTTTATCTTGTCTTATTTTTCTCTATTCATCTATGGTAGTTCTGCATTATGGACCTTCGCCCTTCATGTAGTTTCCCAAATTTAAAAAAAACAATGATGCTATGGTGCACATGATGGTCTCAGCACAGTTAACAAGGTGCCCCTTTAAGCATTTCACTATCTATTTAAGTCTGATAATCTCTTGCAAAGCTGTCTTTGCAGAGTTACAAATGCAGAAGGTGATATCAATCAGACTGAGCTCCAATGTAAACCTCTATGTCTCATTCACTGGTAAAATAACAGCAAAAATGGAATTGAGTAATAGACCATCAGACAATGTTTAGTAATTTGTATATCGATACTCTTGACCTCTAACTGTTGATCTCCTCGCTTCTTCTTGTTTTGGTTAGTCCGAAAAGGGTTTCTCCACCTTGCCATGCCAGTTCTAATCCAGGGTCTCAATTAAAACATCCATCTTTCTCTTTAGAATGCTGACTAACCAGCTGTGCACTTTAATTATTTTCTGTTTTCATTGGAAAAGCCCAGCATCCCAGAAGTTTCATTTGGAATTTCCTTTATTTATTCTGTGTCTCTTATTCATAATGCTGGTACAAATAGGAAACTAAAATAATACAGTGAAAATGGTGAAGCGCTGAATGATAAATTCATGCACATTCGTGACTCTGTAATACTAAAAATCATTATCTAATTATGACACGCAACTGAAGCACAGACATGTCACAAAAAGTACTTCTAACTATTTTTGTTTATAATTGTTTACCCCAAATTTTCTTCTTTCATCTTCCAAATGCATAGATTGATTTGCAATTTGCTCTCGTAAACTGGGTGATGCTCATAAGGCTGGCATTTATTGCCCTGAGAAGGCAGTGGTGGGCCTTCTTCTTGAACTGTTGCAGTCTTGCTGCTGATAGTAGTAGATAGAGAATTCTGGGATATTGATCAAGTAACAATGAACATATGTAACTTGGAAGGGAATTTGGAGGCAATGATGTTTCCACAATTTTGCTGCACAATTCCATGGGCTCCAGCAAGCCTCTGGTACCTTACCTAAGTGGTCATTCTTCGCATAGGAACTCAGATTGTGAGGCTATTTACCATGGAGGACAATATGGCTGAGGCCAATCCTATCATTACTCAAAATTGACACATTTCCAGCAGGAGAGTCTTAATTTTTTTCTCTCCCAAACTCACAGACACTGAGGTCGATTTTGTCACCTCTCCGACGACTCCAGCAGAAAGCAATTGAATTAGTACAAAGCAGCTAAAAACTTGTTGGTCAGTATACTTCAATACCATGCTGAGCAGTGCATTCATCAACGATTTGAAGGGGCCCTTTAAATTTTAAAAAAATCTATCCTGAATTTATTTTACTTCAATAGAACAATATGAACAGATCTTTTTAACATTTAACAAAGTGTCAATTAATTGTGCTTATGGTTTTGGGCGTCAACTGGACTTTATGGTATAATCTCATGGAGCTTCAAGTGTACGAAACACCTATGATGCTGCAGAATTTAATGGGTAAGCATTGTACTTTGCAAGACAACAATCTTCTGTTTGGAAATACATCCACAAGCAATGAGCACAGAGCAGCCCATTTCTCTGATGCGGCCATAGAGATTTTGATGGAGGTAGATCAGAACAGAAGGGGCACCTTTGCAAAGGACCCCAGGCAAGCTGCACCACAGAAATCCCAGAAGATGGCCATCACCACATTTAATAATCTTACCAATTTAGTTAAGGTAATAAAAAATACACTGTTCCATTAATTCAACCTACTAAGCATTTTTGAGCCTTCACACTGACTTAAATTACTTTCTATGCTTTCCATGAATGCTCATTAAATATAGGGTATATTTTGCACTACCAATTTTCTCCGGAAGTATTTTTTCGTTCACAACCTTTCATATACTTGGCTAAAATAACTGTCCCATCTAAGGTAGCTGTGTGATGCATGTATAATCGTCACAGTAACCTGGAAATTTCTATCATTTTGCATCGTCACGACAAGTGTAATCTTCTTACATGAGAAGGAAGCACTATCAATCTTAGGGAGAGAGGACATAGAGAGGGCTCCAGCTGGGTTAGTGAGAAGACTGTCCTCAGCTAAAAGTTCAAGTTACTCATCAAAGGACTGCCCCACCACCAAATTCATGTGAATCACTTTCCCCTGCTCACTCTTCTCTTTCTGTTCTCTTATTCATTCTTAGCAGCAAACCATATACTGAAACACATTCCTATGATGCTGCTTCTACTGGTGTTTTCTCATAAGTGGTGTATAAAGTGTTTGTGGTGCCAGAAGACTTGAGGATTACAAATGCTACACCCATATTCAAAAAAGGAAAGAAAATCTGGTAACTACAGGCTAATGTCACTGGTGGGAAAACTGCTAGAGACCATTGTCAAGGACAAAGTCAATTCTCTCTTGAAGAAGCATGGGTTAATAAAGAACAGCCAGCATTAGTTTGTTAAAGGCAAATCAAGTCTGACTAACCTGATCGAATTATTTGATGAAGTAACAGAGAGGATTGATGAATGTATTGCAGTTGGTGTCTATATGAACTTTCAAAATGCATTTGACAAAGTACCACAGAACAGAGCTATTCGGAAAATAGAAACACAGGGAATTAAAAGGATGCTGCTAACTTGGGTACAAAATTAGCAAAGGGATGGGAGGCAGAGAGTAGTGGTGAACAGATGCTTTCTTGATTGGAGAGAAGTATGCAGTGGGGTCTCCCAGGGGTCAGTATTAGGACCATTGCTTTCCTTGTTATATATAAATGACCTGGACTTGGGTACAGGGAGTACAATTTAAAAGTCTGAAGCTGATATGAAACTTGGCAAACTAGTAATTAATGAGCAGGATAGTAGTAGACCTCAGGAGAACATAGACAGACTGCTAAATGGGAAGACACATGGCAGATGAAAATTAATGTAGATAAGTGTAAAATTATGCTTATTTGGTGGAACAATATGGAGAGGCAGGCGGAGCTAAATGGCAATGTTTTGAAGGGTGCAAGAGTAGAGGGACCTGGTGGTACATATTCACAAAATTTTGAAGATGACAGGGCAAGTTGATAAGGGGGTTAAGAAAGCATACAGAATACCTGGCTTTGTAAATAGGGGCTTTGAATACAAAAACAAGGAAGTCATGCTAAACCTTTACAAATCAATGGTCAGCCCTCAGCTGCAATCTCTTTCTCTTTTGGGCCTCCTTATCTCGAGAGACAATGGATACGCGCCTGGAGGTGGTCAGTGGTTTGTGAAGCAGCGCCTGGAGTGGCTATAAAGGCCAATTCTGGAGTGACAGGCTCTTCCACAGGTGCTGCAGAGAAATTTGTTTGTTGGGGCTGTTGCACAGTTGGCTCTCCCCTTGCGCCTCTGTCTTTTTTCCTGCCAACTACTAAGTCTCTTCGACTCGCCACAATTTAGCCCTGTCTTTATGGTTGCCCGCCAGCTCTGGCGAATGCTGGCAACTGACTCCCACGACTTGTGATCAATGTCACACGATTTCATGTCGCGTTTGCAGACGTCTTTATAACGGAGACATGGACGGCCGGTGGGTCTGATACCAGTGGCGAGCTCGCTGTACAATGTGTCTTTGGGGATCCTGCCATCTTCCATGCGGCTCACATGGCCAAGCCATCTCAAGCGCCGCTGACTCAGTAGTGTGTATAAGCTGGGGATGTTGGCCGCTTCAAGGACTTCTGTGTTGGAGATATAGTCCTGCCACCTGATGCCAAGTGCAATATTGTGTACAATTCCGAGCACCACACCTTTGGAAAGATTTTAAGGCCTTGAAGAGAGTACAGAGGAGGTTAACCAGGATGATATTGGGGATGACGGACTTCAGTTATGTGGAAAGATTGGAGAAGCTTACAGCAGAGAAGGTTAAGGGGAGATCTAATAGGCACATTCAAAATTATGACGGGTTTTGATAGAGCAAGTAGGGAGAAACTGTTTCCTCTGCCAAGTAGGTCTGTAGTCACAGGTTATAGATTTAATATAATTGGCAAAAAAAAGAGGGGAAATGAGGAGAAAGCTTTTCACACTAGGGGTTGTTAAGATCTGGAATGCACTACCTAAAAGGATGGTGGAAGTACTTTCAAAAGGCAACTAAACATATACTTGAAGTGGCCTAATTTGCAGGGTTAGGGGAAAAATCTCTCTCAAAGAGCTGTCACAGGCAAGAGAGGCTGAATGGTGTCCTTCTGTGCTGTAAGATTTTGTAAGGGCAACACTATGATGTCTTTGCCTCTACTTTCTCTCGGTGTATCGCCCCAAGTGACACCAGCCCCACTAACATTTCACACCACACATTATCACACCCACTCTATCCCTCACAAACACCAGCCAGATACATGTACTCAGGGGATTTTTATAGTGAGGTATAAAAAGAAGAGAAGAAAACTGGGTGAATGACACATTTTACCACTTGCATTGCATGACTGGGATGGTCCCATTTGCTTTTTAAAAATGTTCGGGCATTAGTGGAAAAAGCAGGAGGGAAAGTGGACATGTTGGAGCTTGAGTGATTGCCCATTCCAACCATGCCCCTACTAATTCATGTGGCATTATCTACTGTAGCATGTAAGGATAATTTTTATATCTATTGGACCTTCCAGAATAAAGCAAACCTTTGGGTTAGTAGTATTTCACCTCTGAGTCAGATGATGAAAGATTTGGGCCCCATTCCCAACAGTGACTAGAATAATGTCTCTAAATAATGGGTTGACATCGTTTGATTTTTAGGCCCCGCCATGGCTGAGAGCGGAGCAGACACTAAAAATATCCCCGCTAGCCTGCATGCCAGTTCCCTGGCTCCATCCCACCCCAGACCAATTTTGCGGACGCAGGATGGGGGAGGTGACAACCTATCCACCATGCCGATTAAGGCCATTAATGGCCTATTAAGGCCAATTAAAGGAGGCCAACTGGGATTTTCTAGTCAGCCTCCAGGTCCCTGCAGGCAGTAGGGGACAGTTTAACTGTTTGGAGTCATCCTCTGGCAGCAGACCAAGGGGTGGGGGGCCTGCGCTTTAGCTAGGCCTAGAGGCCCTCCCTGCCTGCCTGAGTGCTGCAGCAGCTGCAGGCCATCCTGTAAAGGGGCTCCCTCACCCCCACCATAGTGGCCTGACTGCGAAAGCCATCTTTTAGTTTAAATTTTAAAAAGCTGGAGAGATGGTGCCTCCATTTTGAAGCACCCTCTCCCTTACTAACCTTCCATTGCAGCCTGCTGCTCCTTTCAAGCTGGAAGGCCTCTGATTGGTCCTCCAGCTTCGTGAGCCTGCAAAGGATGGTGAGCCCGCTCTCTAGCCATTGACTGGCCACCCCGGGGAAAAAGGCATTGGGCTGAATTTTGTTGTCCCGCTGCTAGGAGTGGCGGTGGGGTGCAGAAAATGGCTACCAGCCCTGCAAACAGTTCTACATAATGCAGAGTTGACCCCTTTCCCCCTTTCCCATACAAATCATGCAAAGTTGACCCCTACCCCACCTCGGTGGCGTCAGCTTCTCCTGGAAAGTGAAGGCACGTGATTGCCGCACGACGAGCTCAAGATTGGGAACTGAAGGTAAGATCGCGGGGAATTAAATTTAAATTTATGCAGAGAGGTATTTTAAATATTTAAAGTAGTGTCCCGTTGCAGAGCAGCAGAGATGCCGCCACAGGGTCTGTCCATTGCCGGGAAGATCGGGCCCAGCAATCCCGGCATCGGGCACCATGGTGGTCACTGTCACTCTGATTCGAACCTGACACGGGGCTGAGAACAAACTCCAGCTCATTGAGTGCCTGTTTCCCACACAGTGTGGGCTTCTAAGCTGCATTTCAGCCTGACAGCAGAAGCCCACAGGGAAAGTACTGCTCCCAGAGTGGCCACTGGCTCAGTGGAAGTACTCCTACCTCTGATTCAGAAGGATTCGGTTTGTGACCTAATTCAGAGGGTCCACAGTGCCAGCTCGGAATACTGGACTGATATCCAATGGGGTACATTGGATTTAAAGGGTACCGGTACACATCCCCATTGTAAGAGTACATACGAACATACGAATTAGGAGCAGGAGTAGGCCATTTGGCCCCTCAAGCCTTCTCTGCCATTTGATAGGATCATGGCTGATCTGATCGTGGCCTCAACTCTACCTTCCTGTCTAGTAGCTGGGGCTCTTTAGCCTTGGCTGCAGCCGTCTGAGAAAGTGATCCTGTGAAGATAAAAACCATGAGGAATCCACTTCAGCTACTGTTCCCTAGTAACTGGACCAGGTATATGAAGTGTGAGACTTGAATTATGAACTGTTTTACGGCAGGACACTTGGACCTTCATGAATTTTGCTGTGCTCAAATTGACTGCTGCATTTCCTACATTACAACAGTGATAATAGTTCACAAGTACTTCATTTGCTGTAAAGCACCTTGGAACGACCTGAGGTAATGAAAGGCACCATATAAATGCAAGTTTTGTTTTTACAGTTCCTGCAGTACTGTGTCTATCAACAAATTTGGCTGCAGATCAAATTACAGCAGGTGCACAATTTAGTCACGATTACTGTAATCCATGAGTTTTCCTTCTTCTTCCTCTAAACATATACAAGTATTCTCTTAGGGGAATTCTATTGTGGTACTAATAATGTTAGGATAAAAATGATCTTGACTCAACAACTGCCACTAATGCAACTTGACGATCTAAGTGAAACCAAGAACACAAACAAAACAATAAAGTTAACTAATCCAGTGCAAATCCTCCTTGCAGTCTTCACTTCAGGCTCTTTAAAAACATTTCCACCAACAGCTCGCACACTGGCACCTGTTTTTACGATCAGGTGAGGAAGGGGTCTCAGGCTCCCCTCTTGGCCATTTCCTGGTTTGGCCGGTTTAACTTTTAAACTTTTAAAACACAGTGTTTTTAGCTTAACACCTCAGTGAGTCCTTGCTCATTACTCTCTAATTGTAAATGCAAAATGAACCAACCAGACAGGTTTTCTTAGGTTTAAACACGAAAGATGTAAGCTTATTAGCCTTAACACTCTAACTCGGCTAACATTACTAAAATATGCAATGCAACCACACTAGCATGCATACGAGATAAATGCACACACAAATAGATACAGAGGGGGAGAAAGAATTAAAGGGGGTTGGAGTAGTAAATGGAATTCAGTTACTGTCTTTAGTTTTGCTGTAAAGTCCTTGGTGGGAATTGCGGTCTTGTAGTTCTCACTGGGGTCCAATGCACACTTTCAAACTTGCTTCTCTGGTACCAGAAGGCTGAACAGGTGCTCTGTCTTGAGGCTTAAGCTGCTTCCATGGGTTCCTGGGACTTTGCTTGAGAGAGAGACAGGGAGAGAGAGCTTCCTTCTCTTTGGTCTTCAAATTGCAGTCTGCCCAAACCTTTCTGAGGCACAATTCAAACAGTTCCCAGTCTGGCCAGCATGCAAGTCATGTGACCAGCTCTTTGTTTGAAACAGCATCGTCTGCGAGGGTTGTTAATTCTCAAAGTTCTGCAGTCACACACAGTGGGGTGTGGAGCTCTGGCTCTTACACAGACAAAGAAGGTTGATTATTATGATTGCCCAGACCAATCTTGTTAATTGAATCAGTGAGCACTCCCATTGACTCTCTATTCAACTGTCTCTCAGAATGTAAATGTGTAGCCATGTTTCAGCTGGCCAACTCTGTGGTCTTTTTTAAACAAGTTCTGTGCCATGCCCAGCAAAAAAAATATTCAAGTAGTGTTCCATCTGACAAAATTAATATGTTTCCATTTGGCAGGTGTGGTTTCCGTCACACCGTAGACAGCCAGAATATAATATATTTGGTAGAAAACCAGGAAAATGTCTGAAAACTATCAAAATATCACTGGGGTCTAATTAACAATGTGAAATATCAAACTGGTAGGTTCCACCAGTGTCAAGAAGAAAATGACTTTGGAAGTTTGCATGGGGCACTTAAATGGATGGACTTAAATGAATGAAAAGGTGGCATTCTTCATATGAATGTGCATCTACTTTTTGGAAAATTTAGGCTGCATCACATTTTGTAATTTCTCCCATTTCTGTGCCCCAGACTTCTCATAAATATCCAGATATTTGGAATAAAGATCAAAGTAGTTGATCATAGCACTGGAGAAACCTGCAGCCATCTGTTTTACTAGGCCATAAAAATTAAACTGTAGCCTGTAAACTTAATTTGTAAAGAAACCACATGGAACATTTGCGCAGCCCTGCATTTGTTAATAGTTAGAATCAGTTAGGTTCTACATATTTAAAACTCTGTGCCTGGGTAACAGGGCTGTCATCCTGCAGACCCATCAGCATTGGTTAACACCTGAATTAATAAAAGTCAGTTCAAAAAATATCCCATCTGTTTCAAAACTATTCAACTTCTAATTACTGTTTGTAATGATAGCAATAAATAATAGAAAACTCTATGATAGGAATTTTGAAATGGCAACACAAAGGAAAATACACTTGAACAAAAGAAAATTAAAGATCATTTACAATTTCTAAAGGGAAGTTCTCACCATGGGATAAAGACTTGCAAACCCTTCATCTGTTTGGTCACCAAGGATTCAAATCAACAATATTATCATTGCTGAGTTAAATGAAAGCCAGAATCAGGACTGAGAAAATTACTGCAAAATGGTACAAGACACATAAAATATTGGGCTCGGTATTTACAGGGAGGCGTGGAGGGAGTGGGATGCCTGTCAGGGGGTGAGACACCCTGACATACTGGGAGGGTGAATATCTGCTGAATGTGATGGCAGAATCTCGTTAGAATATTTTTAGATACTTTCTCGCCCACAGCCAGTCAGCCTGTCAATCTGGGATCGGTCGGACACCCACAGCTGTTAATTCCAAATTGATGATGAAATTTGAGGCACACAGTCTCACTTAAATTTTATAATTAGCATCCAGCCTCTCAGGAGTGAGTTGCTCGTCCAACCTGAAACCCATCCCGGTTAAACTGGAAGTTGAAACCATCTCCCCTTGGTGTCCAATGGCATTACCATCACTGAATTCCCCCCACCATTAACATTCTGGGGCAGGTAGTGGGAGGGAGGGGGGTGTCACCGTTGACCATAACTGGACCAGCCCTATAAATACTGTGGCTACAAGAGCAGATCAGAGGTTGGGAATTCTGCGGTGAGTCACTCACCTCCTGACCCCCCAAAGCCTATCTACCATCTACAAGACACAAATCAGGAGCGTGATGGAATACTTTCACTTGCCTGGATGGGTGCAGCTCCAACAACATCAGCTCGGCACTATCCAGGACAAAGCACCGACTTGATTGGCACCATCCACCGCCTTAAACATTTATTCCCTCCACGTGTGTACCATCTAAAAGATGCACTGCAGCACATCACCATAGGATTAGAATAGTTAGGTGCTTGATGGCCGGCACAGACACGATGGCTGAAGGGCCTGTTCCTGTGCTTTATAACTCTGTGACTCTATGACCAAGGCTCCTTCGACTGCACCTTCCAAACCTGTGAATGCTACCACCTAGTAAAACAAGGACGGCAAATGCAAGGGAACACCACCACCTGCAAGTTCCCCTTCAAGCCACGTACCATCCCGACTAGGAACTACATCACAGTCTCTGGGTCAAAATCCTGGAACTCCTTTCCGAACAGCACTGTGGGTGTACCTACACCCAAAGGACTGCAGTGGTTCAAGATGGTGACTCACCACCACCTTCTCAAGAGCAAATAGGGATGGGCAATAATTTTCTTTTATTGTTTCATGAGATGTGGGTGTCACTGGCAAGGCCAGCAGTTGCTGCCCACCCCTAATTGCCCTTGACAACTGAGTGGCTTGCTCAACCATTTCAGAGGGCAGTTAAGAGTCAACCACATTGTTGTGGGTCTAGAGTCACATGTAGGCCAGACCAGGTAAGGACAGCAGATTTCCTTCCCGAAAGTACATTAGTGAATCTGATTTTTTTTATGACAATAAATAATAGCGTCACAGCACCATTACTAAGACTAGCTTTCAATTTCCGATTTTTAATTAATTGAATTTAAATACCACCTGCTGCCATGGTGGGATTTAAACCCCCATCACCAGGTCATTGCCTGGGCCTCTGGATTACTAGCTCAGTAACATTACACTACGCCATGGCCTCCCCATGCTGGTCTTGCCAACGATGCTCACATCCCATGAATGAATAAAAAAAAAGTTGGTACACTCCTGGCAGATTGGGGTCAGGTTTCCCAATTTTAACAATTGAACACCTCCCTTCCCCAGGTATTCGCCCATGCATTCTGGGGTGAATCTCCCTGGTGGCAACAGGGAATTGCCAGAGCAGCCCATTCCAGATTGAGTATGTCTATTAGAACTCCCCAGACATGATGATATTCTCTCTTTAAACCAAGAGTTTTCAAACTTTTCAGTGTAGGATACTTTCTGCAAATTCTGACACATGCTAGAGAACCCTATTCTGAAAAGCAGCAAAGGCTATCCAAAGGAACACAGTGCTTTTATTGCAGAAAAAGTTTTTTAAGTTATTATACAGTGACAGTAGTCAGATGACTTGGGGATCTGTGTTCCCTCACAGACCACTTATGTTCCGATACCTATACCTTAAATAAAAAGGATTTAAACCTTGAAACTGTAGTAAGGCCACTCTACCAGTGGAGTGATGGAGAGATCCCAAGTCTGCCTGAGTGGAGACACAGGGCTAGATTTTGTGCAGGAGGCGGGGCTCCCGGCAGCAGGCTGAAAAGTTGGGCGGGGGGACCACGCCTCTGCATTTTTCAGCCGTCTGGAGCGGTCCTCTGGTCTTTTGCTGTCAAAGTTTAAGGAGCCAGATCCCCGTCCCATTCACAGGGCCGGCAGCTCTGCAGTATCGGCAGTGCTACCGGGAGCGGTGGTCACTGCCGGTACTGCAGAGGCTTCGGACCCAGGTCAGCGCTGGAACTTCGAAGAGGTGGTAGGTGAGGCGGGGTGGGGATGGGGTGGAGGTTCGGTCAGGGGGAGGTGAGTTCTGGGGGGGGGGGGTACAGTTGTTGCAGTGGGGGTCCTCTGTGGGCCACAAATTGCCCACAGAGGAGGGTGCCACCACCCCACCCCCCCCCCCACAAGCCTGCAGGGAGGGTGCCTTGTTTTCAAGGTGTCCTCCCCACATGGCGAAGGCCAACACCCCACCTCGCCCCCACCTAAGAGCCTCAGTTGGCCTCTGGCAGGAAGGCAATCGTCGGCCTATCCTGCCTCCGGGAGAATCGGAACCTGGAATCCTGGCGTCGGGTTCCATGGTGGGTGATTCTGCCCCAATTCTCCAGACCATCCCTCCTCCCCCGCAAGCACAAAACCCGGGATGAGAACATGATCTGGCCCACAGACCCCATTGTGCCCCAAATAACAGGGATGGGAGACTGGTGCATTTCGCCAGTAAGGGGCCCACCCCAATGAGGCACCAGGAATATCAAAGCAACATGCTGCCTCTCTGTGATAGGGGAGAAGCCCAAGAAAGGTCTAACAGTCCTTTCGGTAAGCAACTCTTTCACTCATTTCAGCACTTGAGCATGTAGTCTTGGTTGACTGAAGTGAGTGTAACACCATCATTGATGCTACCATTCAGATGAACTACATAGACTTTCCAATTACCCAGAATTGTCTTGGAGTCTCCAGGAGTTAAAAATTAATTAACTGTACTCTGCTGTGAGCAACCTGGAAGAAAAATCATAGGAATATTAAAAATTGTATGTTCTTTTTAATTTTCTTGACTTCTCTTACTGTTTCCACACCTGGCGTCCCCCCAGGAATCTATCCTTGGCCCCCTCCTGTTTCTCATCCACATGCTGTCCCTTGGCGACATCATACAAAAACACAGCATCAGGTTCCACATGTATGCTGACAGCACCCAGTGCTACCTCACTACCGCGTCGCTCGATCCTTCCACTACCTGTGATTTGTCACACAGCTTGTTCGACATCCATTACTGGATGAACAGAAATTTCCTCCAACTAAATGTTAGGAAGACCAAAACCACTGTCTTTGGTTCATTCCACAAACTCTTTTCATTAACCATTGACTCCATCCCTTTCCCTAGTAACTAAGGCTGAACGAGACAATTCGCAACCTTGGTGTCATATTTAACATCAAGATGAGCTTCTGACATCATATCTGTTTCAACCAAGACTGCCTACTTCCATAATATTACCCAACTCTACCCCTGCCTCAGTGCATCCATGACTTTGTTAGCTCCACACTTGACTATTCACCACACTCATGGCTGGCCTCCCATCTTCCACCTAACATAAACCTAACCGCAGCGTCATAGAGTCATTAGATACACAATGAGGCCATTTGGCCCATTCCAAACTTGAGCTCATCCAAAACTTGGAGTTGGGAAAATAGGCTATTTGACTGGGCAGGATGTTTGGAGGCGGGACACCATGTGACAACACCTCCAGAAATATGTCCAGAGGTGACAATCACACTTGTTCAATCAAGACCATAAAAATAAATTAACTTCTCATTCATCTCATTGTGGGCCCTATTGTGTGTACAATGGCTGTTTTGTATGTCTATATAAGAACAATCATGGCACTTCAAGAAAATTAATTGCATGTAAACTGCCTTGGGATATTTCTGAAAGATGTGGTAAAGTTTTAAATCAATGTAATTTTTTTCTTTAGCTTGTCAAAGTCAGAATATTAAGGAAGCAAATTCAGTCACTTTGGGTTAATATCTAAATGCTTTATCCAATTAAAAAAAAAACAAAGGGCTAATATCCTTTAGGGAAGGAAATCTGCTGTCCTTACCTGGTCTGGCCTACATGTGACTCCAGACCCACAGCAATGTGGTTAACTCTTACATGCCCTCTGAAATGGCCTAGCAAGCCACTCAGTTGTACCTAACTGCTATGAAGTCAATAAAAAGGAATGAAACCGCACGGACCACCCGGCATCGACCTAGGCACTGGAAATGACAACGGCAAACCCAGCCCTGTCGACCCTGCAAAGTCCTCCTTACTAACATCTGGGGGGCTTGTGCCAAAGTTGGGAGAGCTGTCTCACAGACTGGTCAAGCAATAGCCTGACATAGTCATACTCACGGAATCATACCTTACAGACAATGTCCCAGACACTGCTATTACCATTCCCAGGTATGTCCTGTCCCACCGGCAGGACAGATCCAGCAGAGGTGGTGGCACAGTGGTATACAGTAGGGAGGGAGTTTCCCTGGGAGTCCTCAACATCGACTCTGACCCCATGAAGTCTCATGGCATCAGGTCGAAAATGGGCAAGGTAACCTCCTACTGATTACCACCTACCGCCCTCCCTCAGCTGATGACTCAGTACCCCACCATGTTGAACACCACGGAGGAAGCACTGAGGGTGGCAAGGGCACAAAATGTATTCTAGGTGGGGGACTTCAATGTCCATCACCAAGAGTGGCTCAGTAGCACCACTACTGACCGAGCTGGCCGAGTCCTAAAGGACATAGCTGCTAGCCTGGGTCTGCAGCAGGTGGTGGGGGAACCAACACGAGGGAAAAACATACTTGACCTCGTCCTCACCAATCTGCCTGCCGCAGATGCTTCTGTCCATGACTGTATTGGTAGGAGTGACCACCGCACAGTCCTTGTGGAGACGAAGTCCCACCTTCACATTGAGGATACCATCCATCATGTTGTGTGGCACTATCGCCGTACTAAATGGGATAGATTTTGAACAGATCTAGCAATGCAAAACTGGGCATCCATGAGGCGCTGTGGGCCATCAGCAGCAGCAGAATTATACTCAACCACAATCTGTAACCTCATGGCCCGGCATATCCCCCATTCTACCATTACCATCAAGCCAGGAGACCAACCCTGGTTCAAGGAAGTGCAGAAGGGCATGCTAGGAGCAGCACCAGGCATGCCTCAAAATGAGGTGTCAACCTGGTGAAGCTACAACACAGGACTATCTGCGTGCCAAACTGCGTAAGCAGCATGCGATAGACAGAGCTAAGCGATCCCATAACCAACGGATCAGATCTAAGCTCTGCAGTCCTGCCACATCCAGCCGTGAATGGTGGTGGACAATTCAACAACTAACTGGAGGAGGTAGCTCCACAAATATCCCCATCCTCAATGATCGGGGAGCCCAGCACATCAGTGCGAAAGATAAGGCTGAAGCATTTGCAACAATCTTCAGCCAGAAGTGCCGAGTTGATGCAGATGCCAGACATCAGCCAATTTGATTCACTCCGCGTGATATCAAGAAATGACTGAAGGCACTGGATACTGCAAAATCTATGGGCCCTGGCAATATTCCAGCAATAGTACTGAAGACCTGTGCTCCTGTGCTCTAGAACTTACCGCGCCCCTAGCCAAGCTGTTCCAGTACAGCGACAACACTGGCATCTACCCTGCAATGTGGAAAATTGCCCAGGTATGTCCTGTACACAAAAAGCAGGACAAGTCCAACCCGGCCAATTACTGCCCCATCAGCCTACTCTCAATCATCAGTGAAGTGATGGAAGGTATCATCAACAGTGCCATCAAGCGGCACTTGCTTAGCAATAACCTGCTCAGTGACGCTCAGTTTGATTTCCGTCAGGCCCACTCAGCTCCTGACCTCATTACAGCCTTGGTTCAAACATGGACAAAAGAGCTGAACTCAAGAGGTGAGGTGAGAGTGACTGCCCTTGACATCAAGGCAGCATTTGACCGAGTATGGCATCAAGGAGCCCTCGCAAAACTGAGGTCAATGGGAATCAGGGGGAAAATCCTCTGCTGGCTGGAGTCATACCTAGCACAAAGGAAGATGGTTGTGGTTGTTGGAGGTCAATCATCTGAGCTCCAGGACATCACTGCAGGAGTTCCTCAGGGTAGTACCCTAGGCCAAACCATCTTCAGCTGCTTCATCAATGACCTTCCTTCAATCATAAGGTCAGGAGTGGGGATGTTCGCTGATGATTGCACAATGTTCAGCACCATTCGTGACTCCTCAGATACTGAAGCAGTCCATGTAGAAATGCAGCACGACCTGGACAATATCCAGGCTTGGGCTGATAAGTGGCAAGTAACATTCACGCCACACAAGTGCCAGACAATGACCATCTCGAACAAGAGAGAATCTAACCATCACCCTTTGACATTCAATAGCATTACCATCGCTGAATCCCCCACTATCAACATCCTAGGGGCTATCATTGACCAGAAACTGAACTGGAGTAGCCATATAAATACCGTGGCTACAAGAGCAGGTCAGAGGCTAGGAATGCTGAGGCATGTAACTCACCTCCTGACTCCCCAAAGCCTGTCCACCATCTACAAGGCACAAGTCAGGAGTGTGATGAAATACTCTCCACTTGCCTTGATGGGTGCATCTCCAACAACACTCAAGAAGCTCGACACCATCCAGGACAAAGCAGCCCGCTTGATTGGCACCCCATCTACAAACATTCACTTCCTCCACCACCGACGCACAGTGGCAGCAGTGTGTACCATCTATAAGATGCACTGCAGCAATGCACCAAGGCTCCTTAGACAGCACCTTCCAAACCCGCGACCTCTACCAACTAGAAGGACAAGGGCAGCAAATATATGGGAACACCACCACCTGCAAGTTCCCCTCCAAGTCTCACACCATCCTGACTTGGAACTATATCGCCGTTCCTTCACTGTCGCTGGGTCAAAATCCTGGAACTCCATTCCTAACAGCACTGTGGGTGTACCTACCCGACATGGACTGCAGCAGTTCAAGAAGGCAGCTCACCACCACCTTCTCAAGGGCAATAAATGCTGGCCTGGCCAGTGACGCCCACTCCCATGACTGAATAAAAAAAAATATTCAGATTTTTTTGTTCTATTAAAATGTGGTAGTGTGTATAAGCAACAGCAAAAGATTCCCCTTTGTCCAAGTATGTCAATACTATATGTGAGACAATAGTCTTCCACCATCATGGTAGGAGGCATATATAACTGTGGGAATTACACCAAAAAGTGTAGTGTTATTATTGTTTTCAATCACCTGGTGGTGTCACTTGGATAATCCAATTCTGGATTCCAATTCTGGAAGGGAGAGAGGAGTATTTCATAAGAAAGTCTGATACCTGAACATTTGGTGTGAAGTGCACAAATCCTGCTAGTTTATTGATAAGTGTGCACCTGTTTTGCTCACAGGCGCTGATAAAATGACTGTGGTGAGAACAGGCATCTGTGCATCTAAATTGTGTCTGTGTCCATTTGAGTAAGGATCAATTTTAAGGTGGCTATTTGTTGGTTTTATACCAAACAGTCCGATTTTTAACCAGTCTGTCCACAGTCTGTTAGTGGATGCCTTTATGTCCGGTATAGTAGGGTTAGGACCGAAGAATTATTTAAAGAGCCATGCACCTAAAGTAATTTCGCAAAATACAAGCGTCTTAAAGACAATGACTAACCAGGAATACACTGCAATTCAGTTTGCTGTTCTCATCAATATTTTTCACTTGAAATGAATCCATTATACCCACAAACGCAGGTGATTCTGGTGCAATTTTAGTTGCAGGCTTGTGGATTAGAGGTCCATGATGACATCATCTCCTTGCAGAGTGACGTTCCCCCCGCAACCACCACCCACCCCCCAGTCGCCGCGTTGGTCTGGTGGGTCTGGTGTCTGGGGTATTCTAGGCTTCCAGCAGTGGCCACCCTAATCAATTTTCCCTAACAATATTTTGGGAAGGGATGAGGGAATAAATGTGTACCTAACAATACTCAGCCAGAGTGAATCAAGTGTGGACACCTGAACTCTAAGACCTATTCAGGCAAAATTAAAGCTTGGATAAACTCCCAGCTCAATTTCTGTACAACTACTGTCAGTCCTAAAATGAAAGCAAACACTTTGTTGAGTATCAAGGAACCAAAGGAAGCAAATGCAAATGGTGGAAATCAGAAATAAAAACAGAAAATGCAAGTGCCAGCATCTGAAAGGGAAATGTCAGGCTTAATGTATGAAGTGGGATTCTCCTGGGCTGGGTTTCACCTCTGCCATCCACCTGAAATCAAGTGGAGCATGAGAAAAAATTCATGCAATGAGTCCTATTAGCCCTGACTGGGATTTCCCTTACACCACCACTGCATTGTCCAGGAACCCTTGAGGGTTTGCTTCCCATCTGCACTTCTTTCCGCGGTCATCATTAGGAACATAGCAATCAGCCCCAGGAATTTTGCAGTTTCTCCACAGAGAAAGAAGACTTTGTAGAAGCCTCCTCTCCCTCCAGTCTGGCCCCAAACACTTAACTGCTGAAGGCTTCAGTGGAAATGCAATTCCAATCTTTGGGGTCCTTCTGCCCCTTTCAGATCCATCACTGGCTAGTCTGGAGCTCTAATGAATTTTCATTTCAGCTACTGATGGATCTGCTGTATGTTTCCAGCATGTTTTGGATATTATTTGGTGAGTACTAATGGTAAATTCTGTAAAGCCCACTCACACTGGGGCCTTGCATGCAGCCAATGCATACTGGAAAATCACTGGTTGTACCCTTGCGGTTTTGCAATCCATGAGGCCTCAGCATCAGTGCAGAACCATACAGAATTTACCTTGCAATCTCATTCAGAGGCACTACGAACATATAGAAAATATTTGGCATGTACAGAACAACAGCATCCAATGCAATGAGTATTCTTTGAAGTCTGTTATATTAGCAATGGCACTTCATTGCTTATATATGATGCTATCATGATAAAAATGATCTGTGGCAGTTTTAGCTCTTATCTCTCCCTGGTGTTGAAGGTACTGTCCCTTTAAAAACCAAAGCCTAGTCTGTCTTTAAGAGAACTCAGCAAGAATTTAAGTAGAAGTATATGTGGTTAATCTATTTTTCCACATAGCCTGCTGAACAGCTGCACTGACGATTCAAATGAAAACAGCCCTAAATCCTAGCTGTCACGCTGATGATATATTACTTGTAATGGGATGTTTCCAACACTTTTCTTCCATGTGGCTGCTCACAGTCATGTTAGGTTACACATACACCGCTTACAGTCCAGCCTACACCTGCAGCTAATTTTTCTGATAACAATAGAGAAACCACCCACTTAATAAGTAAGAATCATACAGAGCCACATCCCAAAATCTAATAAATAAAAACAAATTGATTCACTGATAGCGTGTAGCAATCAGAAATGGCAACTGGTCAGGACAATCAAGATGATTAATGGAATGAGTACAATGCTTGCATTTTCCCAGCAAACATGGTAAATTATTCTTATCCATTTGAGAGATATCTTTTTAAGTTGGATGTCAAGTCCACTACAGTCAATTTGTAATAAACATATAACTAGCTTGCCAAGAAATGTTATTCTTGAATAAAAATCTCTTTAAGCTAGAGATACAAAAAGCAAATTTGCAGTTCTTTGTCCCTGAGCTCAAGAAGTATTTCATTAAGTAACATAACAGAAATTAATCTTAATAAGAATGTAATTTATGCAAAATGATTAGCGCTCTGACAGTTGCTGCTGTCACCAAGAGAAATGCTCTGGGATGGAATGTATTTGATGTTTGCAGCATTAGGATTGCAACATTAGGGATTCTTACGCTTAAGTGTCTGTTATACTTTGAAATTACAACCATTTCTACATTTTTACCAGGGTAGTGCTTTAGGATAACATTTACAAACTGTAACATTCCATCAGTGTTCCAATAAACCTTGTTTAATTATATTCTGAGAGGTTGACTAAACATTTCTATCAATCCCAAAATTCAAACTAATTAGTTAAATTATTTTGTTGTTACGACCAGGTGAGAAAAAGGTCTAGGGGTTTCCTTTTAGCCTTCACCTGTCTTACTGTATCAGCATTTAATTTTAAACACATCGTGTTTTTAACTCCTCCTTAGTGAATCCTTGTTCACCGCTTTCCAATTATAAGGCAAAGAAATGAGCACAAACTGGCTTTCTTAGGTTTGAGGAAGAAAAGTGGAATTTATTAAAACTTAAACTTGCACTCTAATTTGGTTAATGCCTATGGATACACGCCGCGCCCATGCTCGCATGCATATGCCATACACACATGCAAATAGAGACAGAAAAGAGAAGAAAAATAAAGTGGAGGGGTTTGAGGCAATTTCTGAAGGGGTGTTTTTTTTTTTACTGTGCTTCAAGCTCGCTGTAGTCCTTGCTTGTAGGTAAATCTTGCTTTTCGTTGGGACCCAGTATTCTTCTTCAACCTTGTTCATTGTCGGACACTTTTCTCTCTTGGGGTTTCTGTGTCTCCAATGGGTCTTCAGTTCTGAGAGAAAGAGGATGAGAGCAGGCAGGAGAGGCTGTGGCAAGACAGCCACGAGAGGTCTTTTCCATCAGCAAACAGCATTCTGAGCTCAAATTCTCTGTGGCAAGTACAAAAACAACCTCCAACAGCCAGTTAGTCATGAGACTAAACTGGTCTGATCACGTCTGTTTGTGTATTCGGCCAGCTTAGCAGTCAACCTGGAATGCGAGCTCCTCCACCCTCAACGTCTGGTAATCAAAAGTCCATTGTAGATTGAATGTGTCCCTTTTAAGCACTGTCTGTAAATATGCAAATGTCTTTCTTGTCAAGGGTCTGGTGCTTTATTTTTAAAGCCAGTTCTTTCTTTACTCCAGTAACAGTTTAAAAGTCAATGTTCATGTGGTGAAATTAATGTGCCTCATTCTCGGAAGGTGGGGGCCTGCATGACATTGTTAAAATATAACATTAAAAATGAATCTGACTCAGAATATTGAGGTAGTCAATTATCTTTGTCCAGACTCCAGTGCTGATCTTCTGGATAAAGTCCAGAAGGTCTCAAGTTAGGTTCCTGGCCTGTCTTCAGGAATACACACCAAAAGAAACATGTTATAGACAAGAGTTAAATGATCCCACAACCACTAGATGAAATGTAGCCCCACCACATCCAGTCAAATATGGTGGTAGATAATCAAGCAAATAATAGAAGGCAGCTCCATGATGGTCCTCATCCTAAACCAAGTGCCATGCAAGAAACAAGGCTGAAGTATTTACACGTGTCTTCAGCCCACGTGCTGAGTAGACGATTCCACATGGTCTCCTCCCAAGAATTTCCCAACATTGATGCCACTGTCCTGCCAACTTGGCTCATTCCACAACATTAAGAAACAATTGAGTGCACTGTAAAGAGAAATGGCTATGGGCTGTAACAACATTCCAGCTGTAGCAGAACGTAAGTGCCAGAGAGATGCAAAGCTATAAGAAAAGGACCACTAGCATCCATTGCTAAAAGTCAGTGGGAGTGAAATTCAACTTTGGTGGGGTGTAAAAAATGGTGGTAGTGGATCGGCTGCTTGTTACACACCTGGCCTGATTTTCCTTTAAAGAAAAATTGAGTAGGACATATAACGGGTGGTTTTTCTGCTGCTGCACATTTTGTGCTCCCGTCAGAGTAGAATTTTACCCTCAGTGCCAGTCAGAACACACTTTCTACTGCAGGCAACAAAACCACCTCATCCTCACCAAGGTGTACTTTGTGAAGAAGCTACAGCTGGAGATGGCTTTAAAAAATGTGCCACCTTCTGGAATCACATCTGCAGCTGATAAGCAATATCAACATTTGCAGTCAGTAGCAGCTGGTATGATACTGGTACTGAAATTATATGCCATAGAATTCTTTCACACTACAGTAGGAGACCTCATAGTTTGATTCACACTGCCAAGACAAGATCACAAATGCACTGTTTCAGTATACTTTTGAATATATTATATTCAGCACAAAGCAGCTGGAAAGGCAGAATTTTTTAATAAACATTCCATATTCAAGCCCCTGTCCATCATCAAATGCCGTTCACCAACAGAAAAGGACCCTAGTCTATTAACATCCAAATGGTTTATAACCACAAAATTTTACACTTTACTGTAGTTTCTAGGAAATTCATATCTTGAGGGTCTGATGGGTTCCCCATATTTGTCAGAGTGAAGTTTCTTGGTGATATTAGTTATCAGCTTGAAACGTACACCATTTATTTTGGAAGAATGGGTACCAATATTGCTCCTGAGTTCCGACTGGCACTTCAGTTAGTTTACCAAATCTTGCTGCGAGTGAACTGAGTTAATTTGTACAAAATAAACTTCCTGGCAATGCCTTAAACCGGGGAGAAGAAAATTGACTCCCATTTAACACATTCTTTTTGCACTATGACTATTTTCAGCACCCTAATGTCTACAGCTGTGTAAACATTCTTCAATGCCCAATATGTTGATGCTGTAGAAAAGTTTTCCAGGGAATCTGTTCTCGTAACTAAATCTGTCTAAAGTCTCTTTTAAAGTAACATCATGTCTTCGGCAGTAATATTAATATTCTTTAAGTGCTCCAGAGAAATGCCAGTCTTCCTTGATAACTACCTTTTACAAATGTTTCAGCTTTAAAACTGCTAATGTTAAAACAAGCTGCTATTACACTAAAACTAATAATGACATAAATTGCTTGAATATTGCAACACAAAACCTATGCAATTAAAATTAGCACTAGAAATTTAAAGTAGGTGTTAACACTCCATTTTTCCCGATTTCTTAATTTGATGGTCGGATAATCAGGGACAGAGTTTGTGGAATTTCCTGATATACACTCTGGACATATTTGAGGAACAGTGAAGTGAAAAAAATTCTTTTAAAAATAAACTTCAAAAGTATTTATTTTATACATATTACATTGCATGTTGACCATTAATCTTTTAAAGCTGCTTAATTTGTCTTCCAGTGAAGTGTTGTTAAACAACCTAATTTAAATGTAAGAGCTACTTTTTTAATACATATTAACTTGATTTTATATCAAACAAAAAAGCTGGAAACTAAAGAACTTTGCATTGTTACAATTTTGCAATAACAGAAGGTTTGCCTGTGGGGCAAGAGACAAAATTAACTGATAGATTGCAAAGAATTATGAAAAAAAAGTAACAAAGCTGATTTGAGGACTTAAAAAAAGAATGGAGTTGCAAACAGACCTTATTTTGCAAAAAGAAAATTGCAAAAGGAAGTGATTCGGACCTTTAAAAAAGTAGGGATAATATAAACAGGACATTTCATTTTCTAATAACTGATCAGAATAAAAATAAAATCAGGAAAAATATTTGTTTAGAAATGAGACTGGAAGTTATATTACCAAAGATGATACTTCAAAGGTCAGGGGAATACAGCACAGGCCCAATCATTCCTCCAGCCTGAAGATTACAGGTCCTCAAACTCCATTTGAGGCCAGATCTATTTTATAGGAAATTGCTAATTTAAGTTAATCAGTTGAACAGCATCAAAGTTGAAGGACAGAATATGTTCCCAATGCAAGCATTAGCCAGGTCAACCATAGTGCAGCCAGATAAACAGTAAACCTCCCACTATTCTGGCTGAACAATGTGCATTAACTCCCAACCAAAAAAAAAATCAACCCTTTTCATACTATTATGTTTTACATTTCCCAGATCAGCAATATTTATGGTCTCTTCAACTAAGTAACAATTTGGTGCCAAATTGTGAGCTATGGTTCTGGCTTCAACAGCAAATGGACTAAAATTTCTCAAACTTCCTGAGGCCAGAAGCCACCAGCCATTAGCTGGCCGAACAAAATTTTCATCCCGTCAGTCTGTGACTAGATTAAAATCAAATATCGACAAAGTTGAAAGTTTGCAAATTAAAATCGATTTTGTTCACGAATAGAGGAGAAATGAACGTTCATATGATGTTTTTGAATCTATTATGTGTTTCTTTTGGGCCTCCTTATCTCGAGAGACAATGGATACGCGCCTGGAGGTGGTCAGTGGTTTGTGAAGCAGCGCCTGGAGTGGCTATAAAGGCCAATTCTGGAGTGACAGGCTCTTCCACAGGTGCTGCAGAGAAATTTGTTTGTTGGGGCTGTTGCACAGTTGGCTCTCCCCTTGCGCCTCTGTCTTTTTTCCTGCCAACTACTAAGTCTCTTCGACTCGCCACAATTTAGCCCTGTCTTTATGGCTGCCCGCCAGCTCTGGCGAATGCTGGCAACTGACTCCCACGACTTGTGATCAATGTCACACGATTTCATGTCGCGTTTGCAGACGTCTTTATAACGGAGACATGGACGGCCGGTGGGTCTGATACCAGTGGCGAGCTCGCTGTACAATGTGTCTTTGGGGATCCTGCCATCTTCCATGCGGCTCACATGGCCAAGCCATCTCAAGCGCCGCTGACTCAGTAGTGTGTATAAGCTGGGGGTGTTGGCCGCTTCAAGGACTTCTGTGTTGGAGATATAGTCCTGCCACCTGATGCCAAGTATTCTCCGAAGGCAGCGAAGATGGAATGAATTGAGACGTCGCTCTTGGCTGGCATACGTTGTCCAGGCCTCGCTGCCGTAGAGCAAGGTACTGAGGACACAGGCCTGATACACTCGGACTTTTGTGTTCCGTGTCAGTGTGCCATTTTCCCACACTCTCTTGGCCAGTCTGGACATAGCAGTGGAAGCCTTACCCATGCGCTTGTTGATTTCTGCATCTAGAGACAGGTTACTGGTGATAGTTGAGCCTAGGTAGGTGAACTCTTGAACCACTTCCAGAGCGTGGTCGCCAGTATTGATGGATGGAGCATTTCTGACATCCTGCCCCATGATGTTCGTTTTCTTGAGGCTGATGGTTAGGCCAAATTCATTGCAGGCAGACGCAAACCTGTCGATGAGACTCTGCAGGCATTCTTCAGTGTGAGATGTTAAAGCAGCATCGTCAGCAAAGAGGAGTTCTCTGATGAGGACTTTCCGTACTTTGGACTTCGCTCTTAGACGGGCAATCCATTATGTGTACAATCAGATAATTGAGAAATTTAGATGAGAAATTTAACGTAATTCAGTTTGTGATGTATGTGTGTGTGTGTAAAAAGCAGCAAAAAAAGAGGTGGATTTCCCATTATGATTGCAGAGGCATTAGAAACAACAACAACATGCATTTATATAACGCCTTTAACATGATAAAATGTCCCAAGGCACTTCACAGGGGCATTATAAAACAAAATATGACACTGAGGCACAGAAGGAGATATTACTGTAGATGGCCAAAAGAGGTAGGTTTTAAGGAGTGTTTTAAAGGAGGAAAGTGAGGTAGAGAGGTTCAGGGAGAGAATTCCAGAGCTTATGGCCGAGGCAACTGAAGACACAGCCACCAATAGTGGAGAAATTAAAATTGGGGATGCTCAAAGGGCCAGAATTAGAGAAGTGCAGATAACTCAAAGGGTTTTGAGGCTGGAGGAGATTACAGAGATAGGGAGGGGAGATACCATGGAGAGTTTAGTTTAGTTTAGAGATACAGCACTGAAACAGGCCCTTCGGCCCACCGAGTCTGTGCTGACCATCAACCACCCATTTATACTAATCCTACACTAATTCCATATTCTTACCACATCCCTACCTGTCCCGATATTTCCCTACCACCTACCTATACTGGGGGCAATTGCTAATGGCCAATTTACCTATCAACCTGCAAGTCTTTGGCATGTGGGAGGAAACCAGAGTACCCAGAGAAAAGCCACACAGACACAGGGAGAACTTGCAAACTCCACACAGGTAGTACCCAGAATTGAACCCGGGTCGCTGGAGCTGTGAGGCTGCGGTGCTAACCACTGCGCCACTGTTCCGCCCTTAATTTGAAAATAAGGAATGGAATTTTAACACTGAGACGTTTTTTTACCTGAGAACCAGTGTAGGTCAGTGAGCACAGGCATGATGGGTGAAAGGGATTTCGTGCGAGTTAAGAAATGGGCTACAGAGGTTTGGATGACCCCCAAGTTAATACAGGTAGAACATGGGAGGCGAGCCAGGAGTGCACTGGAATAAACAAGTCTAGAGGTAACAAAGGCATGGATGAGCGTTTCATGAGCAGATGAGCTGAGGCGGGCAAAGTTGGCCAATGTTACGGCGGTGGAAATAGATGATCTAAGTGATAGCATGGATAAGTGGTTGAAAGTTCATCTCGGGGTTAAATATGACACAAGGTTGTGAACAGTCAGGTTCAGCCTCAGACAGTTGCCAGGGAGCGGGATGGATTTGGTGGCGAGGGAGTGGAGTTTGTGGCAGGGACTGAAGACCAAGGCTTCAGTCTTTCCAATAAAATAAAAGCAAAATACTGCGGATGCTGGAAATCTGAAACAAAAACAAGAAATGCTGGAATCACTCAGCAAGTCTGGCAGCATCTGTGGAAAGAGAAGCAGAGTTCCGAAGAAGGGTCACTGACCCGAAATGTTAACTCTGCTTCTCTTTCCACAGATGCTGCCAGACCTGCTGAGTGATTCCAGCATTTCTTGTTTTTGTTTCAGTCTTTCCAATACTGAATTAGATACATTCACGGAGAGCCAGCTTCCAGTTGGAGTTTATGATGTGTGTAGAGGGAGCTAGCTGCGTGATTGAGCCCATCATGGGGAACTCATATTTGGGGGAGGGGAGATTTCCTGCACAGAAGAAAAATGTTGCAAAATTAAAGGATGTATCTGCATTTAAAGTGCAGCCTTGAAGCACCATATCAAGGAAAAACAAGATTTGGAAGTGGAACTGCTAAATCATGAGGTTAGCCATGGGAAGCTTGCCCTATTTGCAGTGCAAGGCACCCTCCTTACAAGAGAGGAGTACATAGTGCCTGGATGGAGGTAGTAGCCTTTGAAATGGCACCAAACACTGCACATGGAGTTGTGCAAGAAGTTTTTAGCCATCAAAAAGTTCTGAATGTAAGCGCCACGAGTTTTGGACCTTAGGATATTCTCTCAGCTACAGTGACACTAGGAAGAGGTCTGAGTATCTTACAATAAAGAGTATGCCAATGCTGCCCAATATCTAACTGTACAATAACAAAACTATTCTGTATTGTATATTTATGTTGTTTGCAAATGTGCTTCTTCAGTCTTTTGAAGGCAGACCAAGAAAACACTTGGAATAATGAGGCCCAATCCAAATCATTAAGCTGTTTTATTTCACAGCAAGTGAACTAGCAGAGAAGCAGTTATGATGGGAAACAAAGAACAAAGAACAGTACAGCACAGGAACAGGCCATTCGGCCCTCCAAGCCTGCACCAATCTTGATGCCTGCCTAAACTAACACCTTCTGCACTTCCGGGGCCCATATCCCTCTATTCCCTTCCTATTCATATATTTGTCAAGATGCCTCTTAAACGTCACTATCGTATCTGCTTCCACCACCTCCCCTGGCAGCAAGTTCCAGGCACTCACCACCCTCTGTGTAAAAAACTTGCCTCGCACATCCCCTCTAAACTTTGCCCCTCTCACCTTAAACCTATGTCCTCTCGTAACTGACTCTTCCACCCTGGGAAAAAGCTTCTGACTATCCACTCTGTCCATGCCGCTCATAACTTTGTAAACCTCTATCATGTCGCCCCTCCACCTCCGTCGTTCCAGTGAAAACAATCTGAGTTTTTCCAACCTCTCCTCATAGCTAATGCCCTCCAGACCAGGCAACATCCTGGTAAACCTCCTCTGTACCCTCTCCAAAGCCTCCACGTCCTTCTGGTAGTGTGGTGACCAGAATTGCACGCAATATTCTAAGTGTGGCCTAACTAAGGTTCTGTACAGCTGCAACATGACTTGACAATTTTTATACTCTATGCCCCAACCGATGAAGGCAAGCATGCCGTATGGCTTCTTGACTACCTTATCCACCTGCGTTGCCACTTTCAGTGACCTGTGGACCTGTATGCCCAGATCTCTCTGCCTGTCAATACTCCTAAGGGTTCTGCCATTTACTGTATACCCCCCACCTGCATTAGACCTTCCAAAATGCATTACCTCACATTTGTCCAGATTAAACTCCATCTGCCATTTCTCCGCCCAAGTCTCCAACCGATCTATATCCTGCTGTATCCTCTGACAATCCCCATCATTATCCGCAACTCCACCAACCTTTGTGTCGTCCGCAAACTTACTAATCAGACCAGCTACATTTTCCTCCAAATCATTTATATTTACTACAAACAGCAAAGGTCCCAGCACTGATCCCTGCAGAATGCCACTAGTCACATCCCTCCATTCAGAAAAACACCCATCCACTGTTACCCTCTGTCTTCTGTGACTGAGCCAGTTCTGTATCCATCTTGCCAGCTCACCTCTGATCCCGTGTGACTTCACCTTTTGCACCAGTCTGCTATGCGGGACCTTGTCAAAGGCTTTACTAAAGTCCATATAGACAACATCCACTGCCCTTCCTTCATCAATCATCTTTGTCACTTCCTCAAAAAACTCAATCAAATTAGTAAGACACGACCTCCCCTTCACAAAACCATGCTGTCTCTCGCTAATAAGTTTGTTTGTTTCCAAATGGGAGTAAATCCTGTCCCGAAGAATCCTCTCTAATAGTTTCCCTACCACTGACGTAAGGCTCACCGGCCTATAATTTCCTGGATTATCCTTGACACCCTTCTTAAACAAAGGAACAACATTGGCTATTCTCCAGTCCTCTGGGACCTCACCTGTAGCCAATGAGGATGCAAAGATTTCTGTCAAGGCCCCAGCAATTTCTTCCCTTGCCTCCCTCAGTATTCTAGGGTAGATCCCATCAGGCCCTGGGGACTTATCTACCTTAATGCTTTGCAAGACACCCAACACCTCCTCCTTTTTGATAATGAGATGACTGAGACTATCTGCACTCCCTTCCCTAGGCTCATCATCCACCAAGTCCTTCTCCTTGGTGAATACTGATGCAAAGTACTCATTTATCACCTCACCCATTTCCTCTGGCTCCACGCATAGATTCCCATCGCTGTCCTTGAGTGGGCCAACCTTTTCCCTGGTTACCCTCTTACTCTTTATATATGTATGTATAAAAAGCCTTGGGACTTTTCTTAATCCTGTTTGCCAATGACTTTTCATGATCCCTTTTAGCCCTCCTAACTCCTTGCTTAAGTTCCTTCCCACTGTCTTTATATTCCTTAGTTTAATCTGTACAATGTATTTTTCATGTAATAATACAAAATAATGAACACACTATACTTCCTCAAGTCAGTGGGTCATCTTTCACTAACTAAACAAAATAATAATAATGCACTCTCCTTTGCAGGCTGGCCAAAGCTTATGCTGACGGTGGTACGTCAATTTTTGCTACTTAAATTACTCACCTGCCCCAATTATCAACAGGTGCATTGGGTTAAATTCAGGACCTCGATCTTTGTTCTGATGCAGGTACATTCAAACTTCATGCAGTCTGCTTATTTACAAGATTGCACTGTGCAGTCAGCACTAAGCAGGCTGTTGAGTGGCTGCAAGTCTGAGCAGGGGGCGCGAAACCGTGAGAGACTTGCACAAGTTCAAGCTGGCCTGTATTACTTAAAGACAGCCTGCACCTCTTAAAGGAGAAGTCCATTTTGGCTGGAGTGAATGCTGATATTCATTGACAAGTGACTTTGACCTGAAAAAGTACAGAAATGCACAACATTCCAAAGAGTGGGCTCCAAGATTGCCTGGCATAGCACTGCAGGCTTTGTTATAGGAGGTGGACTAAAGCTTAGAGGTCCTCAATCCCCAGGGGACAGGAAGCCTTTCAGACAAACTCTGAGAAGGAAACGGGAACAGATTTCTGTGCAGGTCAATGTCAGGAATGTAGTCTCGAAGACCTAGACACAGTGCCAGAAGTTGTTTAATGACCTCACATGAGTGGTCAAGGTGAGTTCATCCTCAAATGCCACATTCCACCAACTGTCCCAATCGCCTCACACACTGCTCAATGCACCACACCCCAATCTCTCACCTACCAACAATCTCAGCTCATATCTCACCCTCACATACTTAGCACTGCTGCAAGCCTCATACCCATATCTTACAGCTTGCACACTGCTAGCTATTCAATCATGACAGCGACATCACCCAAACATACTGCACCACACTCACTGATGCACTTCCTTCTCTCTTGAAGCTCGAGGTTGTGCATAACCATTGACAACAATACCTAATCAATGGAGGACAGGCATGGCTGTTTAACTTTACCCCAGTGGAGGAGATGGTGCTCATCATCATTGGAGTGACCATGACTGAGGCCATGGCCAGCAGCAGGGATGAAACCATCAAAGATGATGGTATGGTCCTATCTAATCCTCCTTCTCGCATCCTACTTCCCCCTCAACCCACAATCTTTTCGCATAAACATGCACCTCTTGCTTTCCCCCCTTCCCACACTACAAAACTACTATTGTGCCTTTCCTCTTTCACATACCCAAGAATTGCAAACAGGCCATACTGTGGTGGAGGAGGGTTAATTGCATGGGGAATAAGAGACTGATGATGGTGAAACACTGTCACTTGATCTCACACCAGCTCAGATACTGGCACTATGTGTAGAGGGTAACACAGAGTCAGGATCTGCATGTGGGGAATCACCGGGCATGAGTGACCTGCAGCCAGGGCAGAAGAATAGGAGAGTTCAGGTGCGAGCTTGCCAGAAGGCTAGTTCGCTCACAAGTTCTTCTGCAGGAGACTCAGATAAGGACTTTAATGGAGTGGAGAACAGGAAATGGCTGATGGATACGCACACAGAAATGCTTGGTGCATTGACAGGCTTGCCAGAAAAGGTGTGGCTAACGATAACGAACATGGAGGAATGCAGCTCCAACTTGGCACACGGCTTTGCACAGAGCTTGAAGTCCACCCTTACAGCATGAAAACGTCGCCCAAGTCTATTGTGGACACATCATGATGCAGTGTCAGATGGCTGTGTCTCAGCTTCCATTGCAGCACAGGCAGGAGTCAAGCAATGTATGAATGTTGCAATGGAAGCTCAGACTGAAGTCATGCAAGCTCAATATTTTATTAGGATTACTAAGATTCTGCCCACTGGGAGTGGCAGTAGCTCCTTGGTGCACGAACCTGATGTCCACTCTCAGGATGACAGCATTTGTCCTCCCAATGCTGCCACTCCATCAGCACCCTTTCTATTGCCTGTCAGCCAGCCAGTCCAGATTGCTACTGCCCATGCTGAGGTAGTGCAGACCAAAGCTGTGCTTTCTCTGGCCAGAACTGCTTGAGGAATCCCTCCAAGGCCATCTGCAGTCTTTCCTACAGCAAGATAGCAACTTTCCACCAGCCATGGAAAGAGCTGCTGGGGTAGCACTGTGTAAGAGCACTAGGTCAGGCAAAGACACACAGGAGATAGGCACTAACAGGCACTAAGAGAATGCTCCGGGATGATTAGTTTATATTTGTATGGTATATTGAATGTTTTGTTTGATGAGGTTGGCTTGGAATGTTTATTTTGTGATGGCTTTTATTTCACTATTGTGGCCAAGAGAACACTGTGATGGTCAGTAACAGAGGGAAGATAAAGTGTGGAACTGTCATTGAATGGGAAATTGAGGTTGTGTTCACTGGTATTGCAGTCGGATGAGCTGATCGTGGGCAGCCCAGCGGAAAGGGAACGTGTTGGTTGCCTCTTCCCTTCTTCCTCCTCCTCTGCTGCTCACTAATTATGCAGGATACAGCAGTCTACGATGAATCATGAAATACACTTCTCCAGGGCTCCTCCTGAGTAGTCCAGGCAGTGCAAGCAATGCTTAAACATCCCAATAATCTGCTCAATGACATTTTATGTGGCTTGAGTTGAATACTGGAGTCAAGAGTCAGGTGGTTAATGGATAGCCCTGGTCACCCAGTTGCCACTCTCCAGTTTGATGTGGTAACTCAAATACTGATGACACAGCTGGTGAAGAATAAAGATGAATGCTGCTAGGATACTATACTGAGCATGGTTGCACACCAGCTGCAAATTGAGGGAGTAAAACTCTTTGCAGTTTTGGTACAGCTCTGCAATTACAATTGCAATTCCTCCGTTCTTTTGGGGTCAAAGTTTAGGGAAGCGGGATTCTGTCCCTCCCTTTAATCATTTAATAGGGACAGGATCCCGCCCCCAAGAGTTGCCAGCAATCACAGGGTCAGCAGTGCCACCAGATCCGGCGAGTACTGCAGAGGCCTCAGATCCAGGTCCAGCGGTGGAACACTGAACATAAGTAGGTGAGGCGGGGGTCGCCAGGGCTGGTCTGGAAACCTGGTGAGGGGTGGGGTGGGAGAGTGCGCATTTGGTCCATGGAGGGGTGGGGGGGGGGGAGCCCAGTGGTACAGTTGTGCCCAGTGGGGGTACTCCATGAGCAACAAATTGCCCTCAAAGGAAGGACCCCCCCAAGCCCACAGGGAGGGCACCTCGTTTTCCAAGGCATCTTCCCCAAGCGGCGGAAGCCTCCCCCCTTGCCACTGGTAAGATCCCAGCAGTGGCGGGAAGAGGCCCTTATTTGGCCTATGTGTGGGAAGGCTGTCGTCAGCCTATCCCAACCCCAGGAGAATTGTAACTGGGATTCCCGGTGTTGGGTTTCATGGCGAGCAATTCTGCCCAAAACACCCGCAGCCACAAAACCCGCTGTTGGGATAAGCACAAATCCGTCCCAATGTGTGCGCAGTCAATGGCATTCTGCAGCACTGGGAAGCCTGCTATTCTAGCAAAGCCACATCCTTGCTCTGTCTGCTTCTCTCGGGTCAAAGAGAATGCAATGTATTCCCCTCTTCTGGCAAACAGAGTGTCAGTAACTTCCCTTATACATCAGTGGATGGCGAACTGCAAGATGCTACAGATGTCACCTGCTCCAGTCTGGAAGTCTGCAGGCACAAAGAAGTTCATGGTCACGGTCACGGTCACACTTACAACCACTGGCAGTGCCCTTCTCGAAGGCTACAGGTTTGTCTGAGAAAGGTGCCAGACTAAGTGAGCACCTCCTTTGTAAACTGGAGATATCACATACACTGTTCACATACACTAAGCGAATTGCTCCGTTGACCCTGGGTAGATATGGCTTCCTGCTGAGAGCCCTTCTCCCCCTCCACCTCCTCCCTCTGCAAGCAGCTTCTTCTCCTCTGTGTTGCCTCTGCTCAATCTCCATGTCAGGCTGCAGGCCAAGGTGGATGGTAACTACAGCTACCTATAACTGGGAACAAGTGGTCTCAGCAGAACTCAAAGTGTGAATCAAGGCTTTCTCCATGTGCAACACCAATCCATATAGACTTCACCAACTTTAAGTACCAGTAGAAAACTCACAACATTTCTACTAATTTAGTAGCAGCCAGCAGAAATCAATCAGCAACTAACCTGAAAGTGGTTGATAATCCCTTTAAATAACACTGGTGTGGCATCCATTGTGCTGCTGAACACATGTTTAGCTGGGCAAGGTTAAGAGAGAGTATAAGCTGGAGTGTTGAGGTCGAAAATGGCACTGTTGAAGTTAAATCAGCATTACACGCTTACAGACAACATGATCTGCCTACTCTGAATACTTTTGGTGCACAATCTCAATGCCTGTGGTAACGCCTTCACCAAAATCCATCCGACGGGCCTGCACCAGAAATTTGCGCATGCTGCGCAGACACCATTTTACACTCAAAAAAGCACCTGAAAGAAAGGGTCCTACAGAGCCAGAATTTGAAGCCAAAGTTTTTGGAAAACAAGGGCGGGTGGGGGGGGGGGGGGGGGGGAGGGGTGGGGGGTGGCTTGTTTCTTGATCATTGAGACAGATTAACAAATTGCTTATTAATTTACGGTCTAAAGAGAAGCAACATAAAGGGAAACTACAGCATTTTAACCAACTATCATCTCACTGCCCGTTTTTGAAAATTTGTGTGCATGCACTTTGCTTTAAAAAAAAACAGCATGTAAAAATAATGAGTTCTGATGAAAGGTCACAGACCTGAAACGTTAACGCTGTTTCTCTCTTCACAGATGCTGCCAGACCTGCTGAGAATTTCCAGCTCTTTTCATTATTATGTAAAAATAATTCCCTTTTTCTAATCCCTTCTGTAGGAAATGGTCAACAAAAGTTCTAAACCACGACAGTGAAGTTATCAACTTTTCCTGATGCTGAGTCAGAGAAAAGTATGCAAATCACAAAGAGCTTTCTCTCCATTTCATGTTGACTGTGGCTGCTTTCTAAATATACAAACAGTCACAAAGTTCTTTTGTTAGTTAACATGCAGTCCATACTGCCATGCTTTATATCTGGAAATTAGAACTGAAAATCTCATCAAACGTATGCCCTTAAAGATGTAACCTGAAAGAAATCTCCCAACAAAACCTAGCTGCATAATATATTCTCATCTACTTATTGGGATAGAAAAAGGACACTTGGAGATAACTGGGGGGGGCAGCACTCAAAGCGGAGTGTGCTGCATCATGTAATCACTTCCTGCATGTGCTCATGCAACATGCTTCTCCATTTGTAGGACATAATAAGAAGGATAAGCGGAAAGGAGGAGGGCCTTTGTGTGCATCTGAAAAGGCAGCTTCTGAACCTTTTGAAGATAAGACAATAGGAGTGGTGATGGATAAATCCAGAGTCCTTGTCCAAGCTAAGACTAGTAACATTTTGCTGTTAATTATTTACTCCAGTCTCACTCATACACAAGAACACCAGGAACATACTTTTGCTATATAAATATTATTTGTGTCATGCCCAGTAAATGCATCTCCTATTCATAACTTTAAATATTGAGTGTATCCAGAACATAATTTCATGAAACTGAATTTTCCTTTCTTTTTAAAAAAATGAACCACAATGGACATTAAAAGGCTGCATAAGATGCCTGCCAAGGCCCAGGTGACATTGGCAATTGAATGACCACAGGTATAGTGCCTACCTTGAAAGGGCATACCAAGACAAAACCATCTATGCAATTCCCACCTCCTATTGTTTGTGGTCCTACCCAAAACTCACTATCTATGGACTCCTAGACTCACGGCCGGAACGTTTCCCTGGACGGACGGGAAACGTCCATCAACCAAAAAGTCAGTGGCGATCCCGCCCCTGCCAAGCCTGGGGATTCAGTCTGGATTTTACAATTCCCCAGCCCCTCAGTTGGGCTTAGGAGGGACTTCCACCTCATTGAGGCAGTCAGTCAGAAAGCTGCCTGCTTTTGTCAGGCGGCTTTTCTCAGGCCTGGGCCACCCAACCGGCCAAGGGTAAAATCCCCGTGGCAGCGAGTGGATGCCCTTTAGTGGCCATCAGTTGGCCCCTTGAGAGCCTTGATTGGTCTGGGGCAGGCGTTCAGTTTCCCTCCCGCCACCGCCCCGCGTCAAATGGCAGCAGATGCAGGAGCAATTCAGGAAGGGCCCCCTGAGCCTCCCACTCCATTTTACGCACCCCACCTTCCCCCCCCCCACCACCAACCCGATATTTCGGGGGGCGTAAAATTCTGGCCACTGTCTCCGAGCTCGAAACTTAACAAAGACAGATGTAAGAAACAAGTTAAATCATAATTAGGCGTGAATGGCCACCATCCATCCCCCATTATGTAGCCATGGCCTTAAAACTTCAAACTTCAATATTGAGCAAAACTAATCACAGAAATCTTATTACTCCAAGCACCAAGGAGTAACTGGTCAGTCAGCAAACAACAGCTGCACAGAAAGCAGACAAGGAAGTACCATTGTGCCTTAAAAGAACTGAAGGCTGTAACATCTTAAGGTCTCCAAGCTTGTTCCTTTTCAAGTCCATCATTACAGAAAACTGACCTCCTGGTAATGAGACTACAAGCAACTAACTTTGTGACCTGCTGAAAATCCATCTTTTCGAGAGAATCCTGCAACACTTCGATATATGACTCTGGCTCTCGAATCCACTGAACTGCACTTCAGGAGTGAAAATGCCTTCTTCACTGGGCCCGCAACATATGCCTTTTCCTCAGGATGAGCCAAAATCATGTGACTTATGAACTATTCCTTTGTTTATAATTGGTAAAAGTGCACTATTCACTTTAATGGCTTTCTTTCTCAAGTGTGTCTGTGTGCGGCTGCGTGTGCGTGTGAGAGAGGTGAGTTAGTGACGTAGCGTAAGACTTTTGGGGTGAACGTGTGAAAATAAATAATCCTTTTTATTTAAACCCATGAAAAGCATGCTGCTGGTTATTCAAATTAGCCATACACTCAGGGGTTATGAACCACACACATTCTCCTTGTCAAAAACATACTGATTATGGACAGTAAAGGGAAGGGAACTGGGGTTTCGTTCTCTCTCAATTCTATACGTAACATTTGAATGCAGTCAACATTCTGACAAAAAATCTTTTTCTGTTTCAGCTGGTAACTGTCAAGAACCAGCTTCAACTCTCAGTGGAACAGAAGTTTGTGTCATTCCCTTGATCTATTGAAAGCACCAGGAGAGCTACATCCATCTTTTGATAGGCAGTTTGAGGAAATAGCACTGAATGAATGACAGTGTTAGTGAGAAGGAGCAAGCGATGATGGAAGTGCAGGACCAGGAACAGGCTGCTGGAGGGTCAGCTCATCATCATCTTCAGCTGCAAAACTCCAGGACTTGGATGAGGCCAGCATGTCAAAGAAGGCAGTAATCTGAACATAACGATTGTCTCTGGTCACTTCACACTGTTCACAACAACTGGTAAGGACTGGCAGTCACTTTGTAAAAGTCCAAAAGCCAGATCTCTGAAGTAATTCACAATCATTTATTGGAACTGCAATTCAGCACAGTGTAGCAACTCCAAAGCCCTAGTGACACAGGTCCTGTATCCAGTTAGAATATATCTTGTGAATGCTCAGACTGCTGTAATGTTTTATATTTGGGTTCAAATATACAGCACATTTCTCTTGCTGACTTCCACATGCTGGGAGATTGTTTTGAAAGCCACTAACATAGCCACCATTAGGCAGTGGAGTTGCATGCTTCTGTGGAGAAATTACCTTGCCAGTTAACACAAAGTCAGCTCATTCACATAATTTCCTGGTGCTGCTGGCATATTGTCCATGATATGTCAGCAGTACCAGGGCAGGATTTTTACATGTCAGCAGCTTGGGAAGAGCTGCTGGCTGTCTGTTTTATGCAAAAAAAAAAATTCAAATTTGGGGGAGAAATAGTGGCCATAAATGGGGGTTGGGGGAGTGGGGGCATGAACAGATGGACTCTGCTCAGATCACTCACTCTCAGTCATGCTGTAGATACCGTGCCCCCTTGGGCGGCAGCATAACAGGGAGATTGAGCAAAGGCATCACAGAGGACAAGATGCTTGAAGAGAGAGGAGGAGGGGAGGGAGAAGGGCTCTCAGCAGGAGGTTATATCCACCCAGCGTCTTCAGAGAGCAATTCTCTTATCTCAACCTCAGCCAAGAGCAGGTCTCCATTTGACTAAGGAGGTCCTCAATAAAATCTGCCACCTGTCGCAGGCAAACTTGTAGTCTAAGGGCACATCGAGGATGGCATTGCCAGTGGCTGTAAAGCTCACTGTAGCCATGAACGTTTTCATGTGGGCTTCTTCCAGGCTGGAGCAAGAGACATCTCTAATATCTCGCAGTTTGTCACCTGCTGTTGTATAAGGGAGAAAAATGATGCTCTGTATGCCAGGAGAGGGGAATACATTGCATTCTCTCTGGCTAGAGAGGAGCAAGCAGAGTGAGCAGGCAGCTTCGCCAGCATAGAGGATTTCCCTATGGTACAGAGAATGATTGACTGCACGCACGTTGCTTTGTAGGCGCCACATGTAAATGCAAAGATTTACCGCAACTGCAAAGAGTTCCACTCCCTGAATGTGCAGTTGATGCGCAACCATGCTCATCTCATTTAGGTGAATGCCCATTATCCTAGCAGCAGTCATGATGCCTTTATTCTGTGCCAGTACACTGTGTCATCAGTATTTGAGCTACCACATTAAACCAGAGAGTGGCTGCTGGCTGACCAGGGTTATCCACTGACCACCTGGCTGATGACTCTGGTGCGCAACCCACACCCACTTGGGCAGCATGCGTATAATTAGAGCCATGTTGCAAAACAAAATGCCATCGAGCAGACCATTGGGGTGCTTAAGCAATGTTTCTGCTGCCTGGATGACTCCGGAGGTGCGCTGCAGTATTCGACAGAGTGTGTGTCATGATTCATTGTGGTCTGTTGCACCCTGCACAACTCCATCATCATGAAGGTACAGCCCTTGTCACTGGGGTATATGTCAAGTAGCTGAGGATGAAGAAGAGGAGGAAGAGGAAAAAGAGGAGGGGAATGAGGAAGAGAGGAGGCAACCAGCACATCCCCTGTTCTGGCACAGCAGTCTGTGATCAGCTTATCTCTCTGCAGTATCCAATTCCCCATTCAGTTGCACACCTTACCATCCCTCTGTTACTGACCTTCACAGCGTTCTCTTGGCCACAATGCTGCAATAAAAGACACCACAAAACAACCATTCCGAACCAACTTTATCAAACAAACCATGCAATATTCCATCAAAACCATCCAATATCCTGTCATAACAAACCATCCAATATTCCATCAAACAGATCATCCAATATTCTGCAATAAAGTCAACTAATCACCCTTGTGCATTCCCTTAGTGCCTCCCTTCCATGTACCTTTGCCTGTCCTCGTGCTCCATTGAGTGCTACTCCGGTGGCTGCAGTATGGCTGATGGAAAGCTGCAGACTTTCATTGGAGGAGAATGCAGATAGCCATGAAGGACACCCCTGAGCAGCTTTGAGCCTTGAGGGCCTGGCTTCAGACTGCACCACCTCTGCGTTAGTGGCAACAGTCTGGGCTAGCTGGCTGAGAAGCAACCGCAAGGTCACTGGTGGTGATGGGAGCACATTTTTTGTCATCCCAAGAAAGGACAGCAGGCTTTTGCTCCATGGAGCCATTGCCAATCCTGCAAGACAGCACCTCAGCAATCCTAGCAATGTGTTGAAGGACAGTTGTCTGGGCTGCTTTGAGACCATGCAAGCCCCTTGTCGCACTGGTATCCACAACCATGATGGCAACCATCTGAGCCTGCATGGCAACAAGCTGAGCTTGCATGACTTCAGTCTGAGCTTCTACTGCAGCAGTCAGATGTTGGGTGGCCTCTGCTTGTGCTGCAATGGAAGCTGAGACAACAACCATCAGGTGCTGCAGCATGGTGGTATCCACAAGTGTTCTCATGGAGTTGGCCACCAGTTTCACGTTGGAAAGGATGTGATCCAAGATCTGCACAAAGCTTAGTGCCAAGTTGCTGCTAGACTCCTCCAAGCTCCTTGACAGCAAAATCAGGCGTTCTGGCAGGCCTGTCAACACACCAAGCATTTCTGTGTGCATAACTATCTGCCTTTTCCTGTACATAGCCCCATCGAGGTCCTCATGTGAGTCCTCTGCAACAAAGCTCATATACAAGCTCGCCCCACAGTGAGCTGGCACCTGTGCTACCTTCTCCCCCTGCCTGGCAACAGGCTACTGGTACCTGGTGACTCAACATGTACCGATTCTGCCTCTATGCGAACCTATAAAGTACATGCAGTGCCAATATCTGAGCTGGTGGCTGTGAGCGTGAGATCGAGTGATGGTGTTTCGTCATCTTTAGTCTCTTGTTCCTCTTAAACTTCATGATCCAGCACCAATGCCTGACCAGGTGGCAATTCTTGGGTATCTGTAAAGAGAAAGACACAAGGGTAGGGTGGTGGTGAGGCAAGGGGGGAAAGTGAGAGGTGTATGCTTAAACTATCTGCAGCTTGTAAATTACAAGAGATAGTGGGATGAGGGGGGGAAATGCAATGGGAGGAGGATTAGGTAGCAGCACACCATCATCTTCAATACTTTCAGTCCCACCGCTGGCCATAACCTCAGTCATGCAGCTCCAAATGATGGCGAGACCCGTCTCCTCCATGAGAGTGAGAACATCAGCCATGCCAGTCCCCGCTGGTTAGCTGCTGCAGCTTTTAGTGGTCCATTACTTTGTCCTGCTTCTATATACGGGGAGAAAGCGGGAACAAGTTACTGAGCTTGGATGATCAGCCATGATCGTATTGAATGGCGGAGCAGGCTCGGAGGGCCGAATGGCCTACTTCTGCTCCTATGCTTCTATGTTTCTAAGAGAGGGGGAAGTGTGTGTATGTGTGCTGCAATATGTTTGGGTGATGTGGCTGTCATAGTTGAATAGCTGGCAATGTGTGCATTCTGTGAGATGTGGGTATGAGGCTTGCAGCAGTGCCAAGTGCGTAAGGGTGAGTTGTGATTGACAAAGATTGTTGGTAGGTGAGAGGTGGTAGGTGTGTGGTACATTGAGCAGTCTGTGAGGCTAGTGGGACACTTGGTGGAATGTGGCATTTGAAGATACATTTGCTTATCTTGACCACTCGTGTGAGATCATTGAATTTCTTTCGGCACTGCATCTATGTCCTCGGGGCTACATTCCTGGCCTGCACAATGAACTGCTCTCTTTTCCTTCTCAGAATTTGTCTGAAAAGCCTCCTGGCCCCCTGGGGATAGAGGACCTCTCATCCCTTGTCTGCTTCGTGCACCAAGGCCTCCAGTGTCAAGCCAGGGAACCTTGGAGCCCACTCTCCAGTATGTTGTGTGTTTCTGTATTTTTTCCCAGGTCAAGTTCACTTGTTCACCTACTCCAGCCAAATCTGACCTCCACTTTAAGAAGTGCAGACCTGAAGCCCACTCCTTGCAATTTTGTGCCATTCCTGGTTCTTTCAGTGAATTCTAGAACCCACACCAGACAAAATGCACCTCCCTTTTAAGAGGTTTGCTTTTAGTAGTGCAGGCAGCTTGAACTCGTGTTGGTCTCTCACAACTTTGCGCCTCCTACTCTGGCATGCAGTCACTCAATATCCTGCTCAGTCCTGGCTGCATGTTGCAATCATGTAAATGAGCAGGTAGTATGAAGTTTGTGTGCTCCCTGCATCAGAATGAATGGGCATGGTTAATCGCGGATCATGACATCCACGCCCATTTTCAGGTCTATCCAATTGTTTCCCCACTGTCTGTACCTTAGGCCAGTATAGGCCTCGGGCTTCCATGCTTTAGGCAACCAATGTATCACATCGTCGGCTCCAGTGCATAGAGTTTTACAAATCTCAATGCTGCTCAGAGAGCTATTATTATACAGATCAGTGGTCATACTGAGGGTGTAACCAGCAGGATTTTGTTTTTGTTCTTTTGAACTATATTCACAGTTCATAAGCTCTGGATATTATTGGAACTGAGATATAGACACTGGACTGTCAACAAAATGTTAGTGAGTAACCTTAGTTTACCATTCGAGTTGGTACATGTCACCTTCAATCTTGCTGGTGCTGGAAATCCTGAAGACATACTCTTACAATTGTAGAGGAATACTCCAGATTACTGCCCTCTAATGTTCCCTCTGAGCTGTGTGGGTGTGCAGCCACAGAGCAATCCAGGACATACTGCACAAGAAACAAACAGGCTGTGCACAACCAATATTCGTTTTAAGATACGCAACTGTACAACAATCTTAAAGGAACTGCACAGTGCAAAAAGCTTTCAAACACAGCAAAGAGAAATTAAAAGGAACATTGCCACCACTCAATGTTTCTATCCATGAGAGTAATTATGAAAAATGTAGTTATTTAAAAATCAAAGTAAATTATACATATATTTTCTAGAGGCCGACTGTTCAACTTGGGGTGCAATCATTGTTTTTCTGAGGTGAAGCAAGGCACAATCAGAATGTCATCTACTTTGCTTTTTAAAATATTTTCAAATTAAAAACAGGCCTCATCCTGAAGTATTCCTTGAAGACAATTTTCACCAGAAAAATTAGGTATACCTATCAATATGTCATGCTGACATTATCATCAGTTGGAAGGGCTATTAATGTTTCTTTTAAACATACTGGCAGCAGATTCTTTTGTTGAAGATTCGCAACCTCTGGAGACTAAATTGAGACTCTGCTCTCATAGCCTTCAACAATCATCAATAACAGGAAATTTTCATTGTTTGTTCTTGAAATGGATCTGAATCCTGGTTCCCAAAGGTAAACGATGTGTCGTTAGGGCCCTGATAATAACAGTAAAGGGAAACAAAAAAGCTACAGGGAGGGGAAAAAAGACATTCTGCAAGTTTGAATTCCCCCAAGTACACAATTCTCGACTGTTCACAAAGAAACCCTGGTAAATAGGGTGTTATACAGGAAGATTGCAGGGTTCCAAAAACAACAGTAATTAAGGATAGGAAGCAGGAAGATACCTCTACCTTTGTGAACAGTACAGAATATTTGAATGATTAGTCTACAGTGAACCTCAAATACCCCATGCATTGTTAGATCTAGTCAGGAGACTGGCTGCTTCCATCAAGCATCCAGAGACTGCTAGTGATGTTGGAAAGGAAGTAAAACTTCAGCACAACTGTCTAAATCATATATTGTGCTTGTACTGAGGCAGCAAGGATTTAAAGACTCAGAGCTTTTTGTGCCATCTACTCGAAAGCCCTCTCATAGAATCATAGATTGGTTACAGCACAGAAGGAGGCCATTTGGCCTGTCGTGTCTGTGCTGGCTCTCTGCAAGAGCAACTCACCGAGTCCCACTCCCCTGTCTTTTACTCATTGCCCTGCAAATTTTTTCTCCTCATATTGGGCGGCGCAGTGGCACAGTGGTTAGCACCGCAGCCTCACAGCTCCAGCAACCCAGGTTTGATTCTGGGTACTGCCTGTGCGGAGTTTGCAAGTTCTCCCTGTGACCGCGTGGGTTTTCGCCGGGTGCTCCGGTTTCCTCCCACAGCCAAAGACTTGCAGGTTGATAGGTAAATTGGCCATTATAAATTGCTCCTAGTATAGGTAGGGGAATTGAGGGAAGGTGGGGCTGTGGTAGGAATATGGGATTAATGTAGGATTAATATAAATGGGTGGTTGATGGTCGGCACAGACTTGGTGGGCCAGAGGGCCTGTTTCAGTGCCGTATCTCTAAATAAAATAAATATAATTATCCAGTTTTCTTTTGAAGACCTTGATTGAACCTGCCTCCACCATACTCTCAGGCAGTGCATTCCAGATCCTAACCACTTGCTGTGTAAAAAAGATTTTCCTCATGTCACCATTGCTTCTTTTATCAATCGGTGTCCTCTGATTCTTGATCCTTCCTCCAAGGGGAACGGTTTCTCCCCGATCTACTCTGTCCAGAGCCCTAATGATTTTGAATGCCTCCATCAAATCTCTTCCTAATCTTCTCTTTTCCAAGGAGAATTCTGGAATCTCCCATCAGAGGAAATCACTTATCCATCTAACGTTCCAAATCGTTTAACCATCTTAAACACGGGGCGGCACAGTGGCGCAGTGGTTAGCACCGCAGCCTCACAGCTCCAGGGACCCGGGTTCGATTCCGGGTACTGCCTGTGTGGAGTTTGCAAGTTCTCCCTGTGTCTGCGTGGGTTTTCTCCGGGTGCTCCGGTTTCCTCCCACAAGCCAAAAGACTTGCAGGTTGATAGGTAAATTGGCTATTATAAATTGTCACTAGTATAGGTAGGTGGTAGGGAAATACAGGGACAGGTGGGGATGTTTGGTAGGAATATGGGATTAGTGTAGGATTAGTATAAATGGGTGGTTGATGTTCGGCACAGACTCGGTGGGCCGAAGGGCCTGTTTCAGTGCTGTATCTCTAATCTAATCAAATCTAAACACCTCAATTAGATCACCCCTAAGCTTTCTATATTCAATGGAATACTAGCCTAGTCTATGCAAACTGTCCTTATACTTTAACCTTTTTAGCACTTCTTTATCACTCCTCTGATGTTTCAGCACAAATAACTTTTCCCACTTGCAGTTGAGTACTCCGACAGCTTTCTTCCAATAATTTAATTTTCCTAGTACCACTTCATGCTTGCTTCCTTCCTTTAAAGCTCCTGTAGTTTGGATACATTGCTTTCATTGATCTCACCAAAGCTTTTGACCTCGTCAGCAGACGTGGTCTCTTCAGACTACTAGAAAAGATTGGATGTCCACCAAAGCTACTAAGTATCATCACCTCATTCCATGACAATATGAAAGGCACAATTCAACATGGTGGCTCCTCATCAGAGCCCTTTCCTATCCTGAGTGATGTGAAACAGGGCTGTGGTCTCGCACCCACACTTTTTGGGATTTTCTTCTCCCTGCTGCTTTCACATGCGTTCAAGTCCTCTGAAGAAGGAATTTTCCTCCACACAAGATCAGGGGGCAGGTTGTTCAACCTTGCTCATCTAAGAGCGAAGTCTAAAGTACGGAAAGTCCTCATCAGGGAACTCCTCTTTGCTGACGATGCTGCTTTAACATCTCACACTGAAGAGTGTCTGCAGAGTCTCATCGACAGGTTTGCGGCTGCCTGCCATCAGCCTCAAGAAAATGGACATCATGGGGCAGGACGTCAGAAATGCTCCATCCATCAATATAGGCCACCACGCTCTGGGAGTGGTTCAAGAGTTCACCTACCTAGGCTCAACTATCACCAGTAACCTGTCTCTAGATGCAGTAATCAACAAGCGTATGGGAAAGGCTTCCACTGCTATGTCCAGACTGGCCAAGAGAGTGTGGGAAAATGGCGCACTGACACGGAACACAAAAGTCCGAGTGTATCAAGCCTGTGTCCTCAGTACCTTGCTCTATGGCAGCGAGGCCTGGACAACGTATGTCAGCCAAGAGCGACGTCTCAATTCATTCCATCTTCGCTGCTTCCGGAGAATACTTGGCATCAGGTGGTAGGACCGTATCTCCAACACAGAAGTCCTCGAGGCGGCCAACATCCCCAGCTTATACACACTACTGAGTCAGCGGCGCTTGAGATGGCTTGGCCATGTGAGCCGCATGGAAGATGGCAGGATCCCCAAAGACACATTGTACAGCGAGCTCGCCACTGGTACCAGACCCACCGGCCGTCCATGTCTCCGCTTTAAAGACATCTGCAAACACGACATGAAGTCCTGTGACATTGATCACAAGTCGTGGGAGTCAGTTTCCAGCGTTCGCCAGAGCTGGCGGGCAGCCATAAAGGCGGGGCTAAAGTGTGGCGAGTCGAAGAGACTTAGCAGTTGGCAGGAAAAAAGACAGAAGCGCAAGGGGAGAGCCAACTGCGAAACAGCCCTGACAAACAAATTTTTCTGCAGCATCTGTGGAAGAGCCTGTCACTCCAGAATTGGCCTTTATAGCCACTCCAGGCGCTGCTCCACACACCACTGACCACCTCTAGGCGCTCACCCATTGTCTCTCGAGATAAGGAGGCCACCAAAAAAGAAGAGTACCACTTCATGCTTGCTTCCTTCCTTTAAGCTCCTGCAGTTTGGATAAAGTGTATTGTACTGCATGGGACATTTTGGGCAAGGGCACCACTATTGAAAGTCCAAACTGCTGAGCAGAAATTTGTTTTTTGTGATCCATTTGAGATTGGAGTCGATCGTGCTGGATGAGGTGATAAATAAATAAATTAGACATAATCAGAGTAGTCATGGCATGGAATACACTGACTACAATTTTATTCCCACTTGCATTGAAGGCACATTCTGTTCCTACTCACCCAATTTAAAAAAAAACACGGGGAAAAAAAATCTTTTGTTTTTACCTATACTTTTTCAATCAATAAATTCAGTTATTATTTTTGAATTACCTACAATTCAGACCTTACATTCTAAAGAAAAGCTGCTAGTCCTCATTGTTATTCGTGTTCACCAACGAGGGGTCATAGTCTAAGGATACGGGATAAACCTTTCAGGACTGAGATGAGGAGAAATTTCTTCACCCAGAGAGTGATGAGCCTGTGGAATTCGCTGCCACAGAAAGCAGTTGAGGCCAAAACATTGTATGTTTTCAAGAAGGAGTTAGATATAGCTCTTGGGGTGAGAGGGATCAAAGGGTACGGGGCGAAAGATGGAACAGGTTACTGAGTTGGATGATCAGCCATGATCAAAATGAATGGCGGAGCAGGCTCGAAGGGTCGAATGGCCTACTCCTGCTCCTATTTTCTATGTTACTATGTTAAGGTAATCGAGAGGCAATGAATAGGTTTAATAACCCAATGGCATTGTTGCCCAGCTATATTTGGAGTTCGTCCAGCCCAAGAGAAATGAAGCTAGGTGGTAAACATGCTTCACTCCTTTTAAATATTAAATCATTGAGGCATCTCCATCTTTCTTTTTATTGTTTGTCCAGTAATGAACTTGAGGGTCTCTTCATTTATTAAAGTTTTGCAATCCATAGCAGCAATCTGGCTGACTGATCACAAGGCACTTCATTTTCCATTTACATGGCTGGCGGATGTGAAAATGGCTTTGTGCATTTTAAATTGCTGCATATCCTTCTTTCATTCCAGGAGTCTGTTCCACACATAGAGCAGGTTTCTGTAAAGTTTTTGTAATCATAAACAACTGTGGCTCTCTTTCTTCTGGTCATCGAGTGGCCACAGAGATTTTCTGAGCCAGCGTTGACACTGTCCTGGCAGTGTTTCTGCACTGTTGCTAGGTCCCAGTGTTAGTGGATTATGGAATCACACTTTAGGTGCAAACATTGCCTGGGCAATGTACAGTGGGAATTGAATTGATGAGATAACGCCTGGGGTTAGCAGGGAAAGTTTGCTGCTACAAAACAAATCCTTAATTGAACGAAAACAAGAAATGCTGGAATCACTCAGCAGGTCTGGCAGCATCTGTGGAAAGAGAAGCAGAGTTAACGTTTCGGGTCAGTGACCCCAGCGATGGCAAGAAGAGGTCCTCCCAATTGGCTAAGCAAGCCTGGACAGAGATTGCAGAGGAGGTCAGCAGCTGTGGGGTCACCCACCGGAACTGAGTGGTGTCTGACAGCAAGTGGCAGCAGGAGATATATCGATCCCCCGGTAGGGGACGAGGAGCTTTCATTCGCAGAACCGTCATGTTGATCTCTCTGCGAAATCTTACTATCTCCATCCTTCCTCTTGCAGGTCAAGAGGGCCCACAACAGGAGGAAGACAGCCCAGCCTGGTGGAGGAGTTCTGGATCTGCATCGTCTCACCACCATCAAGGAAGTTGGAGCTGGCAGGGACCCAGGGTGGCCATGCAATATCAAACGGAAAGACTGGAGGCTCTGCACAAGAGAGTGAGGAATGGCTTCAATCGACATACTCATCACTTTTGGAGACCCACATCAAGTATGGTTGGCATGCCGAGATCTGCACAGCCTAATCCACGCATGTTTGTGTTCTCTCATGCAGGTCGGCATGCACAGGAAACTGCAGCTGCAGGGGTCAGTCGTCCACCTCTAAGGAGGAGGACCACTCAGAGGATGCACCATCCCATGACTCTCCTGCACCTTCCACCAGCACAGATACTTTCATCTTGGTGGGTAACTGCTCAGCTTTAGAATCAGGGTTACAAGCTGGTGAGAGCACCACGCACGTGCCTGAGCAGCTGGCTGAGGCTGAGACAGCGAGACCTCTGACAGTCGAAGCACTGTGGGTGGCCAGGCCCATGCTAAGACCAAGCTGATGATGAGCCTCCGGTGTCGGCAACACAGGGCATGCTGGAGTTGCAGAGAGGTGTCTGGGAAACCTCTGGTGGAGATGCCAGAGGACGTTTGCAGCCATAAGCAGATGATGGAGGAGTCCATCCATGCCATGATTGCTGCCATGTTTCAAGCCTGTGAGCACTTGGCTTCCTCCATCAAGAGGTTGGCGACCCTCATGGAGAGCCAGATCACACAAAGGCCCGCAGACTGCACACCATCGCCTTGGCCATGAGTTCGACACAGCAGTGGCAAGGCAAAAGAAGGAACTGGAGCCCTTCCAGTTTGCCCTTCTCTGGTCAGCAGGGAGGATAAGGGGATACTTGAAAGGGAGCAGGAGAGGCTGCCCTCCACATCTGGGGGCTCCGCTCAAGATGCTCTGAGTGTGAACACCAGCTCCTCAGCACCCTCTGCCTGTGAGCTCAGTTCCAGCAGTTGTGATGCCCAAGGACAGATGAGCACAATTGCAGGATGCCCTCAGGCAGCTGGGGCCTTCCAGGCCTCAGGCAGCCAGAGGACGCCCACCAAAGTCATCACAGGCCAGGGACAGTCTGATCAGCAGCCTGCCTCCAGCCCAGCTGCTGTTGCAGGGATCACACTGTGCAGGAGCACCTGTGAACGCATGAAGAAAACCACCTAGCCACACTTGGGGACTCACGGGTATAGGAAATATGTAATGTTGTGATTAATTAAAAGTTCTTTAGTGCAAATCATTAGTGATCATTGTCTGAAAGCCATGTTCCATTATGCCTTCATTGTGAGCTGCTCACATCCCCCTTCCCCCTTAGTGCAATGCCAACGTGACCACAGCCCTCATTAACATATGTTCTCCCATGGGCACTAGCACGAATTGCAGCTAGTCGCAAGTCAGGAAAAACAAATGGAAAGGAGGCGACAAACTACAGGCATTGAGGTGAGTATTGGATTCTCTGAGTGAACATCAGAGTGGCTGGAAGCAGGTGATTATGAGGTTGTCTCTTAGCACATCGCTGAATCTGCCTGGCCTCCGGTGCCATGTCTTCATCATCCTGTGCTGCTAGCCCCTCTCCTTACTCTACATCATCCTCGTCTGTGGAGGAGTATCACTTAGGCATTGCATCGTCATGTAAGGCCTCATACTCTGCAGGGCTAGATTGTGCAGAGCACAGCAGACCACCACGATATGGGAAAGCCTCGCTGGTGCCTTCTACAGGGCTCCACCTGATCAATCGAAGTAGGGGTAGCTCAACTTCAGTAGCCCAATGGCTTGCTTGATGGTTGCTCAAATGGAGCCTCAGCAAGTGTTGTAGCTCTCCTCCGCTGCATTGCAAGGGTTCCTCACAGGTGGAAGAAGCCAAGTCTTCAATGGGTAGCCCTTGTCCCTGAGAGTCCATCCTGAAGGCGAGCAGGGGGCCTGAAAAGCTGTGGCACCTGGGACTGCTGAAGTATGTAGGTGTTGTGGTTTCTTCCCAGGAAGTGGGTACACAGCTGCAGGAAATGCTTTTGGTGGTCGCAGACAAGTTGAACATTGACGGAATGGAAGCCCTTCCTGTTGATGAAGGCGGCTGGCTGGTCCGTTGGAGCCTTGATGGCCACATGCATGCAATCAGTCACACCTTGCACCTGGGAGAATCCAGCGATGGCCTTGAAACCGATGGCCCTCTTGGCCTGACTGTCAGGGTCGGTCCGATAGCATACATAGTTGCTGACTCTCTTGGATAGGGCATTGGTCATCTCCTTGATGCAGCGGTGAGCTACTGCCTGGGAGACTCCACACATGTCCCTGGTGGATCCTGGAAAGATCCAGATGTGCAGAAGTTTAGTGCCTCTGTGATCTTCCGGGCCAACTGCATAGGGTGACCCCCAAATCTCAAAGGTCGCAACTCATCCTGAAGCAGGGCACATAAGTCAGTGACAGCCTCCCTGGAAAGGTGTAGTCTTTGTTAACAATGGTGCTCAGACATTTTGAGGTAGCTGATATGAGTCCAGTACAAACTCTGGCATATGTGGGCCCTTCTTGGTGTGGCCGGCTGCTGCTGCTCTCATCGTGGAGCTTCGTGGACAGACACATCTGCCTCTTTGCTTTCCCGCCAGCAGAGGTGCTGCATCATGCCTTGGGGGTCCAAAAATACAGGATGTATGAGACCCATTCCAGATGACCAGTGGGCCTGCAGATCACTGTCAATGCAGAGTCGACCTTGGCTCGGCAACTGAGCTTTTGAAAATTATCTCGACAGAGTCCCTTATGGTCCTCAGAGCCCCATCTTGATGATAGCTGACTCTCTCTCCCAGTAGTATGAGCGACCAAACATATCACATAGCAGTTTTGTAACCCAGTACAGCACCCCCAAAACCACACTAAACCCTTGTAGAGCTCCCGGGAACCTGAACCCACTTGTAGAGCCTCCGAGACCCCGAATCCCCTTGCAGACTACACAGCAACACTGTCTGACAATGACCTCCAATCCTCCCTCTTCCCCTATTCAGCAATGCTCAGGGCTGCCTTCCCCTTGCAGCAATGAAGTCTCTCATTTTGGTGCCGGTGGGTTTTAATGGCCGTGAACCCGAAGGCACATGAGTGCCACCCGCCGTCCACTAAATCAAGAGCCAATCATTAAATTGAGAATAATTATAAGTAAATGCATTTAAAAAGCTACTCAGCAATTTAAAATAGTTTTCTGTCTCGTCAGGATGGCAATGCACCATGGTGCTGTCCCACTGTTAACAAATCTGGAAATGACGTCATAACGCCGAATTTCCAGGCAGATGGTTCCGATACGACTTTCTGTCCCCCCCCCACACCACCATTGCTACCTTAAATTCTGCATTAAATTCTGCCCTAATTGTTTATATAACCATGTCATGCTGCAATTACACCCTCATGTTAGTGTTGACATCGCAATGCTTCAACTGGTGGGAGGGTGTAATTACAACATGATAGCTATGCCCACTTACAGGTGCAAAAGAGGTGCCTAACTGTCCAATATGGCAGGTAACACATTTCGTGCTGGAAGTGCCATCGGGACTGGCGCCTGAAACAGGTGTTAGTCTTCTTATTTGCATATGCAAAAAGCCTAACACTCATTTGAGGCCCCCTTTGCAAGCCAGTGGCCCTTAAAGTCCGCCACTGGAAAAGCAAGACCCAGCTTCTTTACTTAGCTTATTCCGGAGGAGAGTTTCTCCCGACTCTAAATTCACGAGGGCCACTGTTGGCCATTGATCACCCTTCTTATGGTTGCCCACCCATAGCACTCAGATGAAGCCCTCAGTCAGTATCCCCCTCTGACTTTGGTGCTGTGACTGGTTGCTGTAGCTCAACAGTAAAAAAGACAAATAAGGAGTGGACCAACTTGCCTCCTCAGGCACGTGCAGCGTGCGCTGGATCGGGATCATACCCTGGTTTGGGCGCAATTCAATTTCTAGGCCGATGAGTTTACATTGGCAGCTTCCATTATAAATGTGGACATAAGAATTTACAATGGGAAAAGTTGACAGGAAGTGCACACGGGCGAAAGATTTACAGAATAAATTATATTTGGCTTCAAATGTTAAACCACAGAGAACTTTAAATTGCTGGAAATAGCACAAAGAAGTTAGAATTTTCTAAGGGATCATGCCTTAGAACCACAGGATATTTTTTTCATATCAGAGCTCACTTTCCAGTTCAGCAATTTATAAAACCATTCACTGCAAAATTGTGTGTATTTGTGTGTACTGCAGTTTTTTCTTTCTCTATCGAATCCAAAGGATATAGCTTACATATATATATAGCTCATAAAAGTCATGGTATGTTCCTATTCACTCCAATTGCAACCAATTCTTCTTGTCTGTCATACTTGAGGTCATTGAGTTTCAGTTTTCCATAAATTCAAGTAAATTAAAATTAAAAGGATTTTTACTGACTCCATTGCACTGAGGCAGTGACCCTTTGAATCGGGGCTGTTTTTTAGTTGTAGCTTTTTGAGGTGTCAGTTGTTTTTGAGTTGTATCAGGTTTTTAAAGCTGTTCATCAACTATTTTGAATCTTGTACGGATTGACATGTGTGTAAAGTCAAACGCAGCTGAAATTATATTGTTATAATGCAGCTATTAGCTCTTCAGAGGACCAGTGAACCCAACTGGACCTGAAAATTTTAGATCAGAGTTAAAACAAAATAACCTCCTGTATAGCGTTGCCACTTGGCTACCAACATGTGGAAATTTGCAGTGCTTCTTTTGCATTGGCATTGTATTTTGGAGGTACAGCACAGCCCACAGGGATGAGAAATACTGTGCTGCATGTCTCACATTAAATACGTGAGATTCAAAGGTGATGCATGGGGTTATGGTGCTGCAGGCTGCCCATGTGGACATGAATTCAGATCTGCACTTTGCTGCCACATTCACTTCCATCACCCACCCAGATTCAGCCACAAAGTAGACAGTAAATGAAAAACAAATCTAGGCCTCTGACTAACAAATGTAGAAGTATTGAATTGCTAAAATGTTTGCAGGAGACTATAAAAATGGTATGGCAGCAATAAAACTTTGTTTTGTAATAAACACAAAATAATCTGCCAATTTGTGTATATAAACCATTAATGTGGGGTGTTTAAAACAAAAGGCCAGGCTCGCCCACCGTATGTGACAAAACTAGCTGAAGCAGATGTCTGACTTACAAACTCAACCGAACTTCACTTTGATGGTGTAAAAGGGAAAGTTAAAGCCATCAGACCTTTGCCTCTTTTGGTTTTCTGTAAATGAGTTCAATAAAATTCCAAAGAGCACAAGCTTAGATTTATTAATCCCAAGGGGCCAGTAAACTGACTATTTTTCCCTTATTCAGCCTCTTCAATGACCCTATCTCCATATTCATGCCATCCATTCCAGGGATGAACCAATGTAATTTTTTCTTTGTACCTTGATTCTGTAAGGAAGACTTTAAAACAGAATGGAAACTGTTTGAGAATCACTTATTTCAGCAACTTATTGTCAAAATATAAAATATTTGATGAAAGTTTTTAAGTTTTTTCTTTCTCCTGATTTTGACCTTCAATTCTTCCTCCACTTTCTAAAAGTAGTGATGGTAGCAATATCTGTATAATGTACAGAACAGAAATTATTATATGCTAAGGTTGCTGTGTTCTGACTAGATGTTAAATAGGTTGGTCATATGCTTTTTTTAACTACTCCAACTAGTTTGACTCAACTCAGAGACACAGCATAGTCTTTGCTTTGCCATTCTCTTCTGATTTTGGGTCTAACCTGGGGAGAAGGCAGAGGAGAAAAATCAGGTGGAAAGCTATATTCTTCCAGCTCCTCACAATCCAACACCACTTCTGGAACTTGCCTCCACAAGCCAAGTTTACCATATAGAACATGTTCAGGCATATTAATAATGGGAATCAAATGATGGGGGTGACATCATATGATGCATTTTCCATCAATTGCACTGTGACATCATGAGTGAAAGGAATGCATTCTGTTCCAGCAGCCAGTGTTGCTATGGGCAGAATGGAAAGGGTTTAAATTTTCCCAGTTTTTGTACAAATCAGTCAGAAATAACGGGAAACTAAGCAGTAAAGAACTTGCTTCCTTGTATCACACTTTACCCGCATCCCCTTTCCATGTCCCAACCTTATCTCCTTCTGTATCTTCCTCTAGAGAAAAACTATACCCCAATTCACTTACAACTGCACTTTCAAAATCCAAATTGTCTCGCCTTTGGCCCGCCATTCGCCACAATATTTCTGCAGCTACTGATTTGCTCAACCATGCTCGCACCTCCACCTTTGATGGACTAGGCCCAAAATAAAAGCATTAAGCTCTCTCACCCTGGCCATTCTCCCGGTGCAGCCCATATCTCCACTCCTGTAAGTCCAAGAGACTTGAACGAATATGGTGGACTACTGGTTTAACCATTCACCGCCAGATCTGGCTGGACCACATAAAACACAATCAGGTCCTGTTCTCATCCGTTAAAATTGCTCACTATTCCAGGATCATCCTGGAATGCGAAGATAATCCCCAGCTCCTTTTCTGTACTGCAAACCATCTTCATAAACCCCTCTTCCCTGTATCCTCCAACAATAAGTGTGAGGAGCTCATGGACTTCTTTGTCACTAAGATTGAGACTCTGCCTCTGGCCCTTCTCTCACTTCCACTAGCCCACCTGGCCAAGCTTCCTACATCCAAGGAGAAGACTCGGAGGGCAGAGTTCCGGACCGTTAAGTATAAAAAACTTACCTCGGGGAATCGCAGCCTGCATCCAGGGAGAAGCCCTAGAGGGCGGAGTTCCAGACCGGTAAGTAGAAAAAACTTACCTCTGGTAAAAAAAAAACTGGAAAAAGTGACGTCACAGGAAAGCTGTGACCTGATTGGCTGGGAGGCAATTGGTACTGAATTTGAAAATAAAACATTGATAAAAATTGATTAAAACCCTAATTAACTCATTAATTAATAAGTAGAGTAACTACAACAGAGGGAGGAGATTACTACATTTAGCATTTAATATTTATAGTAGAAATCTAGCACGAGGGCCCATATAGTTAATTGTAACATAGTTTAGTAAGGATTTAATAAGTATTTATTTATTTAAAATTAATTTATTAATTAGTGCTAGAAATGTCAGTTCGAGGGGTAAAGTGCTTCACCTGTGAGATGTGGGAGGTCCGTGACGCTTCCAGAGTTCCGGACGACTACATCTGCAGGAAGTGTACCCAGTTGCAGCTTCTCACAGACCACATGGATCGGTTGGAGCGGCAACTGGATGCACTTAGGAGCATACATGTGGCAGAAAGCATCATAGACAGGAGTTTTAGAGAAGTGGCTGAACGGACAGGGGGCATTCTGAAGGGGGAGGGTGAACAGCCAGAGGTTGTGGTACACATCGGTACCAACGACATAGGCAGGAAGAGTGACAAGGTCCTGCAGGCAGAGTTTAGGGAGTTAGGTAGAAAGTTAGAAGACAGGACCTCTATGGTTGTAATCTCGGGATTACTCCCTGTGCCACGTGCCACTGAGGCTAGAAATAGGAAGATAGTGCAGCTAAACACATGGCTGAACAGCTGGTGTAGGAGGGAGGGTTTCAGATATCTGGACCATTGGGATCTCTTCAGGAACAGGTGGGACCTGTACAAGAAGGACGGGTTGCATCTAAACTGGAGGGGTACAAATATCCTGGCTGTGAGGTTTGCTAGCGTCACTCGGGAGGGTTTAAATTAGTGTGGCAGGGGGGTGGGAACCAGAGCAGTAGGACAGCAGGTGAAATAAATGAGGGGGAACTAGTAAATAAGGCCAGTAAGATTGAGAGGAAGAGTAGGCAGGGAGATGTTGCTGAGAACAGTGGGACTGGTGGTCTGAAGTGCATTTGTTTCAATGCGAGAAGTATAACAGTAAGGCAGATGAACTTAGAGCTTGGATTAGTACTTGAAACTATGATGTTGTTGCTATTACAGAGTCTTGGTTGAGGGAAGGACAGGATTGGCAGCTAAATGTTCCGGGATTTAGAAGCTTCAGGCGGGATAGAGGGGGATGTAAAAGGGGTGGGGGAGTTGCATTACTGGTTAAGGAGAATATCACAGCTGTACTGCAGGAGGACACCTCGGAGGGGTCATGCAGCGAAGCAATATGGGTGGAGCTCAGGAATAGGAAGGGTGCAGTCACTATGTTGGGGGTTTACTACAGGCCTCCCAACAGCCAGTGGGAGGTAGAGGAGCAAATGTGTAGTCAGATTTTGGAAAGATGTAAAGGCAACAGGGTTGTAGTGTTGGGTGATTTTAACTTCCCCTATATTGACTGGGACTCACTTAGTGCTAGGGGCTTGGAGGGGGCAGAATTTGTAAGGAGCATCCAAGAGGGCTTCTTGAAACAATATGTAGATAGTCCAACTAGGGATGGGGCCGTACTGGACCTGGTATTGGGGAATGAGCCCGGCCAGGTGGTCGAAGTTTCAGTAGGGGAGCATTTCGGGAACAGTGACCATAATTCCATACGTTTCAAGGTACTTGTGGATAAGGATAAGAGTAATCCTCGGGTGAAGGTGCTAAATTGGGGGAAGGCTAATTATAACAATATTAGGCAGGAACTGAAGAATTTAGATTGGGGGAGACCGTTTGAGGATAAATCAACATCTGACATGTGGGAGTCTTTCAAACGTCAGCTGATTAGAAGCCAGGACCAGCATGTTCCTGTGAGGAAGCAGGATAAGTTTGGCAAGTTTTGGGAACCTTGGATAACGCGGGATATTGTGAGCCTAGTCAAAAAGAAAAAGGAAGCATTTGTAAGGGCTGGAAGGCTAGGAACAGACGAATCCCCTGAGGAATATAAAGACAGTAGGAAGGAACTTAAGCAAGGAGTCAGGAGGGCTAAAAGGATGAAAAGTCATTGGCAAACAGGATTAAGCAAAATCCCAAGGCTTTTTATACGTATATAAAGAGCAAGAGGGTAACCAGGGAAAGGGTTGACCCACTCAAGGACACAGAAGGGAATCTATGTGTGGAGCCAGAGGAAATGGGCGAGGTACTAAATGAGTACTTTGCATCAGTATTCACACAAGAGAAGGACTTGGTGGATGATGAGCCTAGGGAAGGGAGTGTAGATAGTCTCAGTCATCAAATTATCAAAAAGGAGGAGGTGTTGGGCATCTTGCAAAGCATTAAGGTAGATAAGTCCCCAGGGCCTGATGGGATCTACCCCAGAATACTGAGGGAGGTAAGGGAAGAAATTGCTGGGGCCTTGACAGAAATCTTTGCATCCTCATTGGCTACAGGTGAGATTCCAGAGGACTGGAGAATAGTCAATGTTGTTCCTTTGTTTAAGAAGGGTAGCAAGGATAATCCAGGAAATTATAAGCCGGTGAGCCTTACATCAGTGGTAGGGAAACTATTATAGAGGATTCTTCGGGACAGGATTTACTTCCATTTGGAAACAAACAAACTTATTAGCGAGAGGCAGCATGGTTTTGTGAAGGGGAGGTCGTGTCTCACTAATTTGATTGAGTGTTTTGAGGAAGTGACGAAGATGATTGATGAAGGAAGGGCAGTGGATGTTATCTATATGGACTTCGGTAAAGCCTTTGACAAGGTCCCTCATGGCAGACTGGTACAAAAGGTGAAGTCACAAGGGATCAGAGGTGAGCTGGCAAGATGGATACAGAACTGGCTTGGTCATAGAAGACAGAGGGTAACAGTGGATGGGTGTTTTTCTGAATGGAGGGATGTGACTAGTGGCATTCCGCAGGGATCAGTGCTGGGACCTTTGCTGTTTGTAGTATATATAAATGATTTGGAGGAAAATGTAGCTGGTCTGATTAGTAAGCTTGCGGACGGCATAAAGGTTGGTGGAGTTGCGGATAATGATGAGGATTGTCAGAGGATACAGCAGGATATAGATCAGTTGGAGACTTGGGCGGAGAAATGGCAGATGGAGTTTAATCCGGACAAATGTGAGGTAATGCATTTTGGAAGGTCTAATGCAGGTGGGAAGTATACAGTAAATGGCAGAACCCTTAGGAGTATTGACAGGCAGAGAGATCTGGGCGTACAGGTCCACAGGTCACTGAAAGTGGCAACGCAGGTGGATAATATTGCGTGCAATTCTGGTCGCCACACTACCAGAAGGACGTGGAGGCTTTGGAGAGGGTACAGAAGAGGTTTACCAGGATGTTGTCTGGTCTGGAGGGCATTAGCTATGAGGAGAGTTTGGATAAACTCAGATTGTTTTCACTGGATCGACGGAGGTGGAGGGGTGACATGATAGAGGTTTACAAAGTTATGAACGGCATGGACAGAGTGGATAGTCAGAAGCTTTTTCCCAGGGTGGAAGAGTCAGTTACTAGGGGACATAGGTTTAAGGTGAGAGGGGAAAAGTTTAGAGGGGATGTGTGAGGCAAGTTTGTTGCACAGAGGGTGGTGAGTGCCTGGAACTTGCTGCTGGGGGAGGTGGTGGAAGCAGGTACGATAGCGACGTTTAAGAGACATCTTGACAAATACATGAATAGGATGGGGATAGAGGAATACGGTTCCCGGAAGTGCAGAAGGTTTTAGTTTAGGCAGGCATCAAGATCGGCGCAGGCTTGGAGGGCCGAATGGCCTGTTCCTGTGCTGTACTGTTCTTTGTTCTTTATATAGTGCCTTTAATGTAATAAAACATCTAAAGGTGCTTAGAAATCCCTCTTTTGACAGATCCTGTGCCTCATCGCACCCACCCACCCTACTTGATTGGTCAGGGATTCCACAAGCGGGATGCTGACGCGTGGCTCAGTTAAAAAGCCATGGGCAAGCGCACTCCAGCTGTCAATGGATTCCCGACCTGCAAATGTTTCCGTCATTGGCCGGGGACCATCACTGTCTTTAGTCCCCTCTCTAAACTTCATTCCCTAGCTACCAACTTCATCCCTCACCTTGGCAACTTTCTGAGATTGAAGCAGTCTGCTCACAGCCTTGGTGTCATATTTGGCCCCGAGATGAGCTTCCCGCCACATATCTGTACCTTCACTATGACTGCCGATTTCCACCTCTATAACATTGCTCATGTCTAAGCTCATCTGCTGCTGAAACCCTCATTCATGCCTATATTACTTGACGATTCTAACACATTCCTGGCTGGCCTCCCACATTCCATCCTCCGTAAACTTGATGTCATCCAAAACGCTAGTGCCTGTGTTCTTATTGGCATCAAACCCTGTTTACCTATTCCCCGTGGTTGCTGGCGTACATTGGTTTCTCGTGAAGCAATGCCTGAATTTTAAAATACTCATCCTTATTTTTAAACCCTTCTAGAGCCTCACCCCTCCCTATCTCTGTTATCTCCTCCATCCCCACAATCCTGCGAGATATCTGCGCTCATCTAATTCTGGCCTCTTGAGCATCCCAAATTTTCATCACTCCACCATTGCCTTCAGGTGCCTATCGGCATAAGCTCTGGAATTCCCTCCCTAAACCTCTGCACCTCTCGAATCTCTCCTTCTTGCTTTAAGACACTCCTTAAAACCTACATGTTTGACCAAGGTTTTGATCATCTGCCCTAAGATCGCTTTCTGTGAGGTGAGAGTGACTACCTTTGACATCAAGGCATCATTTGACCATGTATGGCATTAAGGAGCCCTAGCAAAACTGGAGTCAATGGGAATCAGGAGGAAAACTTTCCACTGGTTGGAGTCATACCTAGCACAAAGGAAGATGGCTGTGGTTGTTGGAGGTCAATCATCTCAGTCCCAGGACATCACTGCAGGAGTACCTCAGGGTAGTGTCCTAGGCGCAACCATCTTCAGCTGCTTGATCAATGTCCTTCCCTCCATCATAAGGTCAGAAGTGGGGTTGTTCACTGATGATTACACAATGTTCAGCAATATTCATGACTCCTTAGATAATGAAGTAGTCTGTGTCCAGATGCAGCAAGACCTGGACAACATCCAGGCTTGGGCTGATAAGTGGCAAGTAACATACGTATCACACAAGTGCCAGGCAATGGTCCTCTCAAAAAAGAGAGAATCTAACCATCTCCCCTTGATGTTCAATGGCATTACCATCACTGAATCCCCCACTATCAACATCCTGGGGGTTACCATTGACCAGAAACTGATCTGGACCAGCCACATAAATACTGTGGCTACAAGAGCAGGTCAGAGGCTGGGAATTCTGTGGCGAGTAACTCACCTCCTGACTCCCCAAAGCCGGTCCACCATCTACAAGGCAGAAGTCAGGAATGTGATGGAATACTCTTCACTTGCCTGGATGGGTGCAGCTCCAACAACACTCCAGATGTTTGACACCATCCAGGACAAAGCAGCCCACTTAATTAGCACCCCACCTACCACATTCAATATTCACTCCCTTCACCACCGACGCACAATGGCAGCAGTGTGTACCATCTACAACATGCACTGCAGCAACGCACCAACGCTCCTTTCACAGAACCTTCCGAACCCGTGACCTCCATCACGTAGAAGGACAAGGACAGCAGAAGCATGGGAACACCACCATCTGCAAGTTCCCCTCCAAGCCACACACCATCCTGACTTGGAACTATATCGCCGTTCCTTCACTAAAACTAGGTTAAAATCCTGGAACTCCATTCCTAACACCACTGTGGGTGTACTTACACCCCAAGGACTGCAGCAGTTCAGGAACGCAGCTCATTACTACCTTCTCAAGGGCAATTCGGGATCGGCATAAATGCTGGCCTAGCCAGTGACGCCCACATCCCAGGAATGTATAAAAATATGACTTAGTGTCACATTTTGTTTTATATATGCCCCTGTGAAATGTTTTTATTATTATATTTTATAACGTTAAAGGCACAATATAAATACAGTATTAAGTTGCTGTTGTTTACAGTCAATAGCATTATTTATGGCTCTGGCAATTTTGGCTCTGTAATTTCATGCCCTACTTGAAATTGGGTACATAATCTATATCAGGGTTGTCCAACATATGGCCAGCAGGCCAGGATCTAGCCCGTCAAAGGTTTCCATTCAGCCCACGGATGTGTTTCAGAGATGAGAAGTTTTCCATTGGCTTCTTCTTCCAGACTGGCTTTTAAAACACATCACGCTGTCCCTTTCACAGCTGACAGCAGGAACAACATTTTCCCAACTTCGGACAGATTCAGGATTTTCTGGCGAGTTCCGACGTTTTTATAAAATCCTGCCGGAAAACCCCAAATCTGTCCTTAGTTGGGAAAATGCTGTTCCTGCTGTCAGCTGTGAAACTGACAGTGTGATGTTTTTAAAAAGAACTGGCCAACCACAAACCCAGATGGTGTTTCCAGTTGTACTCTTAAGCTGCTGTGCTGAGCACTCTTACTCCCTGCAACTGTCAGAGAGAGATAGTGAGAGACAGGAGAGAGAGAGAGAGAGGGGGTGAGGGGGGGAGAAAGAGAGCAGGAGAGAGAGAGGGTGAACAGAGAGAGAGGGCAGAGAGAGAGGGGTGGAACAGAGAGAGAGAGAGAGGGAGGAACGGAGAGTGGGGGACAGAGAGAGAAATGGGGGGACAGAGAGAGGGGATACACAGAGATTGAGGACAACAAAAGTGGGGGGCGAACAGAGAAGGGGACACAGAGAAGGGGACACAGAGAGGGGGACACAGAGAGGGGGACACAGAGAGGGGGACACAGAGAGCAAGAGAGAGAGTGATCAAGATCACTCCTGACAGATGAACATCTATTCGGAATCCTCCACCTCGTGACATCAAGTGTGCGAGCAAACATTAACTATCTGCGCAAACAAAAAAATGCCAGGTAGCTCACTAAATCAGTGTCCAATATAATGACAAGAAAGTAAGTCAATAAATTAATCTTCTCACTTAAAGCTTCTTCACAAAAATGCACATTTGTTGTTGCTTTGATTAATACGGAGATTAATTTTTAATGCCTTTATCTTTCTGAAATTGTCTCACTGGCCCGCGATGCAAGACAAAAATTGTAATGTGGCTCCCCCCCCCCACCACCCACATAAAAAGGTTGACAACCTTGATCTATATTGTTACTTCAGTGTGGGACTCAGGAAGGACAACATTCTCAAAGTTCACCTAAGATATTAAAAAGAAACTGTCAACTTGTTCCAATAGTTCAAATTACAAGGAAGTTCTCTTAATGCTGTCACAACCACTCGTCCCTCAAAAAATATAACCAAGAAGGAATTAACTAGTCTTTTATTTTATGGCTATTTGTGTGATCTTGCATACAGAGACAGCTTTATTCTTGGCATCTCAAATCTGCTTTTGCATAGAGACCTTTACAAGAGAACCTTTACATTTTTACTTAAATATTGATTATAAGACGCCACCAAGAAGATAATTGCTGGATTTTTTCAGTATACTACCTATTAACTCTAAGCAGTCACACAAACTAGTAAAACATGTGATTTCAACAAATTTGGCCAGTGACGAATAGTCAAAGGAACAAGATTGTGAGAAGTGGCAGAAGTTGGCGCGGGGTGTGCTGCTGCGTTCAGAGGTCTGTGTGGACAACAGGAACTTACACCTAGAAACATTTTAAGGAACAGGATGATTAAGTGGAACAGTTGGTTTCAAAAGAATCTGGGCCTTTAAACTCCCAAATATTTGGAAGTTAAAAAGGGACTGAAGCTGCAAGATTCAATAGGAAAGCAATGTGTAAATGTTGAGCTTACCAGATTGGATTTTAAATGATGAAACAATCAAAGTTAATTAAAGATATAAACTTAATTTGAAACAGTAACCTTGTTAACCTGGTTCTGAAGATTGTGCAAAAGGGGAATGGAGTCAACTCCATGCAGCAGAGAAAACTTCGTTAACTTTAAAAAGTACAGTCTATGGGGGAAATCAGAAATTTTGTAATCAGCTAAGCAAGCTGACTGTCACTGAAAGAAAGAAAATAATTTCTATTTTTATAGCATACTTCATGATCACATGGTATCTCAAAGCAATCATAACACATTATGGTGCGGTCACTGCTGTAACGTAGGGAACTGCAGCAACTAATTTACATACAGCAAGGTCCCACAAACAGCAATGAGATCAATAAACAGATAATGTGTTAGTAGCACTGACACGGAACACAAAAGGCCTAACCATCAGTCTCAAGAAAAGGATCATGGGACAGGACGTCAGAAATGCTCCATCCATCAATATTGGCGACCACGCTCTGGAAGTGGTTCAAGAGTTCACCTACCTAGGCTCAATTATCACCAGTAACCTGTCTCTAGATGCAGAAATCAACAGGCGCATGGGAAAGGCTTCCACTGCTATGTCCAGACTGGCCAAGAGAGTGTGGGAAAATGGCGCACTGACATGGAACACAAAAGTCCGAGTGTATCAGGCCTGTGTCCTCAGTACCTTGCTCTATGGCAGCGAGGCCTGGACAACGTATGTCAGCCAAGAGCGACGTCTCAATTCATTCCATCTTCGCTGCTTCCGGAGAATACTTGGCATCAGGTGGTAGGACCGTATCTCCAACACAGAAGTCCTCGAGGCGGCCAACATCCCCAGCTTGTACACACTACTGAGTCAGCGGCGCTTGAGATGGCTTGGCCATGTGAGCCGCATGGAAGATGGCAGGATCCCCAAAGACACATTGTACAGCGAGCTCGCCACTGGTATCAGACCCACCGGCCGTCCATGTCTCCGCTTTAAAGACGTCTGCAAACGCAACATGAAATCGTGTGACATTGATCACAAGTCGTGGGAGTCAGTTGCCAGCGTTCGCCAGAGCTGGCGGGCAGCCATAAAGACGGGGCTAAAGTGTGGCGAGTCGAAGAGACTTAGTAGTTGGCAGGAAAAAAGACAGAGGCGCAAGGAGAGAGCCAACTGTGTAACAGCCCCGACAAAAACATTTCTCTGCAGCACCTGTGGAAGAGCCTGTCACTCTAGAATTGGCCTTTATAGCCACTCCAGGCGCTGCTTCACAAACCACTGACCACCTCCAGGCGCTTATCCATTGTCTCTCGAGATAAGGAGGCCAAAGAAGAACGTTGAAAGAGAAATAAATTTTGGCCAGGACTTTGACAACAACTACTTGCATTTATATAGCACATTTACATAGTAAAGTGACCCAAGGCACTTCACAGGAGTGTTATCAAACAAAATTTCACTAAGCCACATAATGAGATATTAGGATAGGATAAGACTGTCTTAGAATAAGGGGTCAGCCATTTCAGACTGAGATGAGAAGAAATTTCTTCACTCAAAGCGTTGTGAATCTTTGTAATTTGCTACCTCAGAGAGCTGTGGATGCTCAGTTGTTAAGTATCTTCGAGACAGAGGTCGATAGATTTTTGGGTACTAAAGGAATTCAGGGATCTGGGGATAGCACGGAAAGGTGGAGTTGAGGTAGAAGATCATCCATTGAATGTTGAATGGCAGAGCAGGCTCACAGGGCCAAATGGCCTACTCCTGCTCCTATTTCATATGTTCTTATAATTAAAGCTTGATCATTACATTATCTAGCCATAACATTAGCCTTCTGATGGCATTTTATACGGCAGAGGATCTCTTCAAGAAATTAAGAATCAAAGCGATTAATTGCACAAAACACACATTAAAATGTGGGATATAGTTCATACTCGACAAGGGAATGAGAGAAGTTTGCACTTGAAATATTATTGTTGAATTCAAAACAGGAAACTATTTCTGCATACTAATTACTAGATCAGGAATTGCTTAACAATGAAATATCCATGTATCGCAGGCATCTCAATTAGTTTGGCTGCAAAATTAGCTCAAAAATTTGAAATTCTGGTCTACCACCATTAAGGAAGCTGCAGATAGCTGTTTGCAAAGAGTAGTATTCTATATTAACAGAAAAGTTTTCAGACAGAATAATTATGTGCAGAGTATTATATTGTTTTTTAAACTGTGTTCTGAATAGATCTTTGCATCCTATACAAAATAAAGTATGAGTTAAGAAAAGAAAAATCAGACTGGCTGGTTTCTCTCATTGTTTGGGTCAATGTACAGAATCCATTAGATCCATTCACAACTCCTGTCTTGATATTGAATCCACAATTCTCTAATTAGTCATAAATCAGGAACCTGCACTGTTTTTAATGTTTCAACAAAGTCCAAGTCATCCTTTTCATCAAAAACAATCATAATGAGGTTTTATTACATATGAGATAACAGATCGCAGTTTGGTTCCAGTAGGGAAGATTTCCTCTGTGTACTATTTATTTAAAAAAATTGCAAACTCCTTTCTAATTGGATTTACATGTAGCTCACATGGGAAATTTTTACTGTGGTAACATCATCATCCTTAAAATACACACAACAAGAACTACTGAAATGAGCTACTGAACACAGCATTAATTATCCTCTAGCAATAACACAGCACTAAATAAGTACTACATAATGTCATAAAGGACGTATTAAAAGCTTTCATGCTGTAAAGTTTCCGGAGATTTTTAACTACAGAAAGAGGTGCAGTTCTTGCACCAGAACCTTCCATGTGGATGTCAGTAGCCCAAAGAGACAGACTACAGTACCACTGTGCTGTGATAAATATATATATAGGTATAATATTTATACGTATGTTATACATACACTGAGAATTTGAAAGCTAATTAGTTTACCTGAAGTTTTTTTTGTAGTTACATTAGATAAGAAACATTATGGCAGTGACCATTGCAAGGAATAATTAGGGATGACATTTATGTTTGCTTGATTTAGTTAAACTAGTTCACTTTCATTATGATGGCCAGATTGGAAAGAATCTTTGTTTAAAGAAAGTGATTACATTCATATCGTGGGGATTGGAGCATGATTGTGATGCTTAACTGCCTACTTACTCTTTATAGGCTAATTCAGACAATTGTAGACACTTATAAACTCAGAAGTCATCCCGAGACAGTTCCAACTCCTTGTAAATTTCAACTTCTCGGTCAATGTTTTCTTTTTCTTTTTAAAGTCTGTTTTGCACCTGTAACAAAGTGTGACATCTACTGTGGGTGAGATTTTAACTCACTCAAAATCAATTCACTTGCACAGAGTTAGAATACTGAGTCAGAGGTCGTGTTGCTGAGAAGGGAACTGGGTCAGGGTGTGGACATAGGGTAGAGGTGCCCATCTCTAGTGAAAAGATTTGGACTAAGACAGCTGCCTGGATTGGTACCTGGAAAATAAATAAAATTGGCTCTATATTTTCTGATATTTTTCAATGTAGTGATGCCATATTTGGGGCTGGTGGCATAGAAATTAAAGCATAACTTGATTGATTACACCAGTACTCTGCCCATTTTGCTACTCACTGAAATTGCCACCAAATTGAGGGTGGGCAGCTGGCCCTTCATGTGGATGTCAGCAAGTAGTGAGGCTATCAGAATAACACCATCTGTCCAAATTCCTGGCAATCCTGCATCATTTGCCCCAAAGGCAATGTGCATTTCCATAAAGCAGAAGTATTTGCTTGCCAGGATCTGACCGTGAAGGAAGGAGCTATGAACAATTGACAAGGCTAGTTTCTCTGCAGTAGTTAATCATGGAGTGGTTGGCTGCTGTAGGGAAACCACAAGGTGCTCAACCAGCACCTTCTCCCACTGCCTCACCTCTGCTCCACCACATCTGAGGAACAATATTTTGGCCATGAGGGAGTACAGTACTGATTCACCAGAATTATACCGAGACTTAATGGGCTAAATGATGAGGAAAGCTTGCTTAAATTTGGTTTGCATTCACGTAGATTAGATTAGAGATACAGCACTGAAACAGGCCCTTCGGCCCACCGAGTCTGTGCCGAACATCAACCACCCATTTATACTAATCCTACACTAATCCCATATTCCTACCAAACATCCCCACCTGTCCCTATATTTCCCTACCACCTACCTACACTAGTGACAATTTATAATGGCCAATTTACCTATCAACCTGCAAGTCTTTTGGCTTGTGGGAGGAAACCGGAGGACCCGGAGAAAACCCACGCAGACACAGGGAGAACTTGCAAACTCCACACAGGCAGTACCTGGAATCGAACCCGGGTCCCTGGAGCTGTGAGGCTGCGATGCTAACCACTGCGCCACTGTGCCGCCCTTAAGTTTAGATCCAATTGTAGTGTTTAAAATGATAAAGGGAATGATAAGATAGATATGAGAAACTGTTTACACTGTTCTCAGTTGGTCGCACTCTCCTCCAAACACTTAAGCACAAAACCCACGTTAAACTCCAGTGCAGTACTGAGGGAGTGTTGCACCATCAGAGGTGCTAACTTTCAGATGAGACATTAAAATGAGGCCCTATATGCTCTCTCAGATGGACATAAAGATTCTATGACATTATTTCGAAGAAGAGCAGGGGAGTTCTTTCTTGTGTCCTGGCCAATATTTATCCTTTCAAAGTGATTCCTGACAACGCAGCAGCCCGCTGACATCATCAGCGTGTGCCAAGCTGCACACAGAGAGTCATAGAGTTATACAGCACAGAAACAGGCCCTTTGACCCATTGTGTCTGTGCCGGCCATATTCTAATCCCATTTTCCAGCACTTGGCCCGTAGTCTTGTATGCTCTGGCGTTTCAAGTGCTCATCTAAATACTTCTTAAATGTTGTGAGGGTTCCTGCCTCTACCACCTCTTCAGGCAGTGTGTTCCAGATTCCATCCACCCTCTGGGTGAAAAACTGTTTCTTCAAATCCCCTCAAACCTCCTGCCCCTTACCTTAAATCTATGTCCCCTGGTTATTGACACCTCCACTAAGGGAAAAAGTTTCTTCCTATCTACCCCTCTCAGAATTTTGTATACCTCTATCAGTGATCAATATTATCCAGTGGTTCGCTGTGGATCTTGATAGTCGGGGGGCAGTGTTGCACTGCAGGAGCAGGCTGGTAGAGGACCTTTGTCTTCCGGATGTTTAGCTTAAAGCCCATTTTTTCATATGCCTCCGTGAATGCATCAACGAGGGTTTAAAGCTCGGCCTCTGAGTGTACACTGCAGCACAATGACAGAGGTTCAGTGGCCTTGGTTCTGGACTGGAGGCGACGTAGGTTAAATAGTTTGCTGCTCATCCTGTGGAGTAGATCTACTCTGGCAGGCGGCAGGGAGCTTCAAGGAGATGAGGTGGAGTGTTGCTTCTTCAGGCGGCGCATGGAGACTGATCAAACATAGGGGCGAGTGGGCGAGAGGAGGGAAACGGCGCGGCCTAGAGCTAGCGGCTGGTGGGGGGGTGCGGGCAGCGAGCGTGCAACCGGAGAGCAGGGATCAATCGGCCAGGGAAGTGGGGGGAGCAGCGAGATCTGGAGCGAGCAGCTGAGGGGGGGGGAAGCAGCCAGTGGGAAGGAGGGGGAGAAAGCGAGTTGCCGAGGGGGGAGAGCGGCCAGTGGGGCGGGAGTTCGGAGCTGTGTTCGGGTGAAATCAGTCCTGGTCAGTCATATAAACAAATCACAATACGAACTGGCAGCACATTTTACACTCTGCCCGATATTTGATTGGGGTGACAATTCGCTATCTTCCAATGGAAATTCAATCATAAAATTCCTTTTGTATTTAATAGGATTACTGGAATATTAAATGGATCTGAGGATTACAGTTAGCATTCTATAACTACACAGTAGCATATAACTGGGCTTCTATCCAAATTAATATAAGGTTAGTTTGCTAGAACGATCTAGCCATAAGCATTTCCTGTGATAAATTGAGCAGCGCCATCTTTAATCCTGGCAGCTGCCTGAATGTCGCAGACACTGACGTTCCAGTTAGAGAGCCTGCATTAGCACATGTGCAAGTACTGCGCCACCTAGTGACTGCATTGTCAGCAAACGTAGCCTTATCCTTCAACCAACATTGCTAAAACAGATTATCAGGCAATTATCACATTTCTGCTTCTGAGAAATTTCTTGTGCAAATTGGTTGCCACATTTCCTATATTACAATGGTGACTACAAGCAGAATCTTACCAGTCCTCTGGCAATGGGCTGGGAGGTGCGAGGGGTTGTAAAGTAGCAGCGGAAGGCATCAGGATGGGAGTCCAATGTCTTCCCACTGCCAGGGGATTAACTGGCCAATTAACGGTCAGATCCTGTCCTCGTAGGCATTTTATTGGCCTCAGGAGAGGCCCTCACTCAGTGGGGAGACGTCAGGTTAAACTGTGGCAACCTCCCAGTGGATTCCTGATGAGGGAGCCTTCCCTTATGGCACTCTACGGCTCATGGAAGGGCGCCCGGCGGCAATGGCCGGCCATGGCCATCCCCATTTCTCTGGCACCGCCGGTGGAGGTTGCACCCCTCTGATCACCAGTGCCTGCCTGGCCCTGGCACAGGACAAAAAAATTTACCTTCCCTTCGAGGGCACCTCAATATGGAGGTGTCCTCTTCTTCTTCCTGCAGCCTCAGCAGTGACCACGTCTCAGTTGTGCTGCCGCTGCAGGCCCTCTGCTTGGGCTGGCAGCTCTGAGAGGTGGGCCACCATCCTCAATTGGATGGCCGTCCTGGTGGCAGTCTCTTAATTGGCCGCCACTGATAAAATACCACCCAGGATTCCTCCAGCCATCCACACGGACTTGGAAACTGCTTTTGGTCCCAGTGGCAAAGACTACCTGGTTTCTAATAAAATTCAGCCCAACATGTCAAAGTACTTCATTGGCTATGACGCAGTATGGGATTTCCTGAGGTCATGAAAGGTGCTATATAGATACGATTATCTGGTTCGGGAATCTATAACACGGGAGCACAATCTTAAAATTAGAGTGAGGCCATTTAGGAGTGAAATCAGGAGGCACTTTTTCACACAAAGCGTAGTGTTTATCTGGAACTTTCTCTCCCAAAAGACTGAGGATGCTAGGGGGGTCAATTAAAATTTACAAGACTGAGATCGATAGATTTTTGTATGATAAAGGGTATTAAGGGTGCGTAAATGGAATAGGGGTAATGATCATCCATCAGCTGTTAGATTAAGCCATCTCCTTTTAAGGTCAAAGGGTGAAGGTTTATTGAGGCCACAAAGATGAATTGCTGTTAAGTACACATTGGCTAAGTTCATTCATACTTTTAATTTCTATTCAGGCAGCAGGTCAGGATCTTGCCTTTGTCTGTTTTTTGCTTTACGTATAAAATTAAATCAAAAAGCTGCAATAAATGGACTTCAGTATTTTTCTATTCCTAGAGGGTTTCTCTGCATATTCAATTGACTGGATTTGTGCATTTTATACTTTAAAAAGTCACACAGAAATTTGAGTTTGACAGAAAGGTGATGCCCATTGACTTCAATGGAAAGTGAAATTGTTCGCACTACAAAACAGGCCGCTGATCTAATCATGTCAGTTTCCCACTGAGCGAGTTTGGTTCAAATTACCCTGAAGGTTTTTCGATAGAAGTATGAAACTGTTCATTCAGCTGTGAGCGGGACAGGATCATGGAACCTCAGTCTGTTCAAATTTGCATCAATTCCTGCTGGTTTGGTGAAAACAAAATTAAGTGCTTCACTTCCAAAAAGCAGGACTTTACTTTTGAATTCAGGGCTACCTGTTAGTTGGAGCTGCTTGCCTTGATTAGGTCACAGGGGGAATAGCTAATTTCACGCAAATGAAAAATGAACAGCACCTAATTCATTCCAGTCTTTTGTCAATTTATCCTGCAACAGTGTTGATAGTGGAGACAAAGGGATGGTAAAACATATTTTTCTATGATATATGAAGGGAACTGAGTCCAGTGGAAAATAAAAAAGGGGAAAAGATGAATTTACAATGATCTAAATAAAAATGATTTGATTTAGTTTACAGGAATGTGCAATGAAGATTTCCACAAAGTTGACATGATTTCTTTATCAATACTGAATTGGTCCATCTGCCAACGTGCAGTTAAATTATGAGATCACAGCAAATAAGCATAGGACTGAAATGGAATCCATGTCCAAAGATGACCTTCATTAATCCTAATGCAACATGCTGAGCACAAATGGTCAAACATTCAATAACACTACACAAATAATCAAGAAGAGTAACTGCCCACTCCAGTACATTTAGTCATTGGTTCCTCAAATGCTCTGTCAAGTTCTATTTTTGCCTTTCCTCATACAAACACTAAGGAAGAGAAATAGTTTGCTGTTGTAACGTACACAGGAGTCTTGAAGGATGAGAAAACTTGTGGAATAAGTACTTCCTGCTGATATGTCCAAGGTAGCTAGGTATTTTTCATCAAAATAATAATTTGTAAGTATTGCATTTACTGGGCTTCTCTATGTCCACAGTAGAACCTTGGCACTTCAGTGATATTTAGCCAAGGAGTTATTTTAATTTCCTTGAAAATGCCATGCTTATTCCCACTTTCTGTTTTCTGTCCATTTACCAATGCTCTATCCAGGCTAATGTATTATCCCCAATCCCATGAGGCCTAATCTTGTGTAACAAAATCTTGTGTGGCACCTTATCGAATGCCTTTTGAAAATCCAAATATACAAACCCACTGGTTCTCTCTTATCTACCCTGCTAGTTACACACTCAAAACACTAGCCGATTTGTCAAATGTGATTTCCCTTTTGGAAAATGGTGCTGATGATGCCTAATATCTTTCTAAAGCAAATGCAAGAAAATTTAACTTTACCATGGTTATTTGGTATAGGTCAGCACTTCAATTATCTCTCTTATCTGCAGGCCTGACGTCAAGTCATGCCTCATTAGAAACACAGGGATCGCTAGATGAAAAAAGATCAAAGTCCATCTGGTTTGTCTTCTGGTAAAACAATAATAAAGTTGCTGACCAATGATAATTTGAATTTACACACCTGCCTCCCCCACATTCAAACACTGTGTTCTCTGGTTCTACTGATCTGGACAAGCTGAAACATCTCGTCGTGGTCTGCATTTTCTTGTCCCTTTAGAATCCCAAAAACAGCAATCATATCACCTCTGAACCTGCTCTTTTCTAGGAAGATTATTCCCAATTTACATAATTGCTCCTTATAATCCAATCCCTCCATCCTCTCAATCATTCTGGTTGTTTTTTTCCGTATCCTTTCAAAACTATGTACTTGCACTATGGTGACCAGAACTGTACAAAGTACACTAAGTGCAGTTACATCAATGATTTATTACAATGATTTACTCACTGCCATCAAGCAATGTTGTGATAGCTTCAGTTTATTGTCCATTAGGACCCCAGATCTTTCAATTTCCATAGAGATTATTTTCTTTCCATTTAGGTAATGCTCCCTTCCTGGATTATTTGCCAACAACAGCTTATATTTAGATAGTGCCTTTGACACTTCACAGGAGCATTATAAAACAAAATATGACACCAAGCCACATAGAAGATATTAGGTCAGATGACCAAAAGTTTGGTCAAAGAGAAAGATTTAAGGGAGTGTCTGAAAAGAGGAAAGTGAGATAGTGAGGCGCAGAGGTATGGAGGGGGAATTCCAGAGCTTGGAGCCCAGGCAACTGAAGGGACAGCCAGCAATGGTGGAGCAATTAAAATCAAAGGTGCTCAAGAAGCCGGAATTAGAGGAGCACAGATATCTCGGAGGGTTATGGACTGGAAGAGATTACAGAAATAGGGAAGGGCAAGGATATGGACAGATTTGAAAAACAAGGATGAGAATTTTAAAATCAAGATGTTGCTTGACTGGGGGCCAACGTAGCTCAGCGAGCACAAGGGTGATAGGTGAACGGGACTTGGTGCGAATTAAGACATGGGCAGAACAGCTTTGAATGAACTCAGGTTTACAGAGAGTAGAATGTGGGAGACCAGCCAGGAGTTCTTTTGGGCCTCCTTATCTCGAGAGACAATGGATATGCGCCTGGAGGTGGTCAGTGGTTTGTGAAGCAGCGCCTGGAGTGGCTATAAAGGCCAATTCTGGAGTGACAGGCTCTTCCACAGGTGCTGCAGAGAAATTTGTTTGTCGGGGCTGTTGCACAGTTGGCTCTCCTCTTGCGCCTCTGTCTTTTTTCCTGCCAACTACTAAGTCTCTTCGACTCGTCACAATTTAGCCCTGTCTTTATGGCTGCCCGCCAGCTCTGGCGAATGCTGGCAACTGACTCCCACGACTTGTGATCAATGTCACACGATTTCATGTCGCGTTTGCAGACGTCTTTATAGCGGAGACATGGACGGCCGGTGGGTCTGATACCAGTGGCGAGCTCGCTGTACAATGTGTCTTTGGGGATCCTGCCATCTTCCATGCGGCTCACATGGCCAAGCCATCTCAAGCGCCGCTGACTCAGTAGTGTGTATAAGCTGGGGGTGTTGGCCGCTTCAAGGACTTCTGTGTTGGAGATATAGTCCTGCCACCTGATGCCAAGTATTCTCCGAAGGCAGCGAAGATGGAATGAATTGAGACGTCGCTCTTGGCTGGCATACGTTGTCCAGGCCTCGCTGCCGTAGAGCAAGGTACTGAGGACACAGGCCTGATACACTCGGACTTTTGTGTTCCGTGTCAGTGCGCCATTTTCCCACACTCTCTTGGCCAGTCTGGACATAGCAGTGGAGTACATTGGAATATTCAAGTCTCGAGGTAACGAAAGTATGAATGAGGGTTTCAACAGTTTTGATGCAGGATAAGTGTGATTGCTTCATTTGAACTCGGAGTAGTTACTATTTTTGCAAGTTGGCCCCAAATGTGCAGGGTCCCTAACAATTGGAAGTGCGGTGGAGCAAGACTTCTGGCCACCCTTAGCCACTGATATCCATGGTCCTAAATTGCAATCACAGAATCATCTCCACAATCAGGGTGAGTTGTCCATATCTGTACAGGCAAATTAGGAGACATACAGCTATCTGATAATGGAACACCAAGGCCAGGAAGAAAAAATAAAATCAGTAAATTGTCTTCTGTTCCTAAATGATTTTAAAGACAATAAATCACCCAAGGGATCAATCTTCGACTTGTAGCCTCTAATAGGCCTACAGTAGAATCAAGCCAATTCTCGGCTGACAAAAGTTCCATTGGACCTCATGAGAGCTTAATGGGTGGAATTTCTGATTTAGCTTGGGAACTCCCCAGAGACTCTCACCAAGTAGAATGCAGTTTGGGCAAGGAGAAGAACTGTCCCCTTCTCTTCAACCTGGAATTTGGACTGCTTGTCACATAGGATGGGAAGCTGCTGCATCTGCATTTTGCTTAAATTGTGCCCTCATCACCCTGCCCACTACCAACCCCCCCACCCTGCTGCCTCCCCAAAACCCCGGTGGTCAATCCATCTGTTCTATGCCTTTCCCAGCTCTGAATTATTGGGCAGTTTATTTTCATAAACATTGCAATAGTAGCAACATTAGCATGGTAAATTATATATTACATGTTTACAAAACATCATAAAAAAAGGTTAGTCAACACTTTGACTGTTGATAAAAGAAATTGCTTCAAAGTTTCTGGTTTTTAAGAGAGAAATATATCTTCAAAATACCTCAAACACAAACTTTAATGTAACGTGATGGAGTCCATGTATGCCAACTGCTAACTGAACAGTTGACCTGTTGAATGTACTGCACGGTGCACTGACTTTGGATTCAAAGCTTGTATTTTTCTGAGACATTCTCTACTGGAAAAGGAAACTGGGAAGACAGAACTGCTTTGACCAGTTAAAACAGTCATATGATCAGAAGTGTGACCATAGACATGCGAGTAGCCCTCAGCTTTCAGTTTTCCAAGATTTCAGACAGCAGTGTTGAAGCAAAACAGCAAGATGTTGTTTATAAAAAGAGACAAGTGCTGTAATTGGAAACTACTTTTCTGGGATCTGGCCTTTGGCATATACATGTTGCTGTCGGTTTTTCTGATGCCTTAAAGAGTTACTTCAGGCAACACAGGTGGAGCTACGCCATCAAGATTGCTGTGAGCAAACTCCGGAAGTGCCGGAAAGGTGGGCAGTTTTCATTTTTCATTTTTGTTGGTTTTCGTTTGAGTGTTAAGATAACATTTATAAAAGTGAAATCTTGTCCTTTTTTTCTTCTAAATTGGGATTGGTTGGTAGATTGGATTCTTTTGGTTTGTGATCATAAAAATATTGGGGACTTGTCCGGGATCTATCTAAGACTGGGCTGTGAAACAGGTTCACTGGAATTTTACAGAGTTTAAACAAACAAGATTTCACATTTACTTTGGCTGTATTTAGTGGGAAATAACCAGGAGTGTTATTAATGTTCAAGCCCTTGTTAAGAGAGAATATCTGTCTCTCAATACATTGCAATAGTTGAAAAAAAGTTGTTTTGAATGCTATATCAGAGCATGTGGAGGTTAGTATAAGTCCAACGGCTAAGAAAGCAGGGATATCCTAAGAATTGGCTTTTCACTTGAAGCTGGAGAAAGAAAAGGACATGTCTGCAAGTGTTCAAGTAGAACTAGCCAAAATTGAATTAGAAAGAGAGAAGATGACACTGGAAAGGGAAGAAAGAGAAAGAGGGAAAGAAGACAATTTGAAATATAGAAGATAAAATTTGAAAAAGGAGAAATAAAAAAAAACTTGAATTCAAAAGAGAAAGGGAAAGGGAAGAGAAAGCAAAAGAAAGAGAACAAGAAATACGAAAACTTAAATTAGACTTCAAATTGAAAAAGAAAAAGCCCAAAGCCAGTGGACATGAATTGGAGGTTAAAGCTGAGGATGACCGACAGAAAACTCCTCATAGTTTTGATTTGGCAAAGAATACACAATTGGTATCTAAAGTTAGTGTGCAGGGAGTAGAAATGTACTTTGTGTCATTTCAGAAAAATGCCATGAATCTGGATTGGCTGAAATCATCTTGGACAATGCTACTAGAGTGTTATCTTTGGGAAAGCTTTAAGAGGTGTATTCATCTCTTTCAGATTATCACTCATGAGACTATGAAAAAGACTTCTGTTTTCAATGCCTATGACTTGGTACCAGAGGCCTACAGACAGAAATTCAGAAATTGTAAAAAGAGACAGGGCCAGACATATGCAGAATTTGTTAGAGAGAAGGAAATGGTGTTTGATATGTGGTATAACTTGATGAAGATTGCACAAGACTTTGAGAGCCTTAGGGAAGCGATTTGAATAGAAGAATTCAAAAATAGTGTCCCTTCAGGAATAAGGTCCCACCTGGAAGAACATAAAATTGGTAAAATAAGGGATGCCACAGTAATGGCAAATGATTACGAATTGATTCACAAAAACCGTAATCACAGGCCCAGTTTGGAAACTTTCAGAGAAATTGGAGAGATAGGCAGTTTGATAAGGAAAAGAGATCTGGTTCTATTGAGAAGGATAGCGAAGGTAAAGACACAGGCACACCTCAGGTTGATAAAAGAGAAGGCCAGGAGAACAAGTTTGGTTAGAGGGGATTGACATACTATTTCACAGAATCACAGAATTGTTGCAGCACAGAAGGAGCCATTCAGCCCATCGTGCTGCAAAAGCTCTCCAAATGAGCAATTCGCTTACTGCCATTCCCATTCTTAATCCTTTCATGAGTGGAAACAGTTCTTTTCCTATCTGTCCAGACCCCTCATAATTTTGAATACCTCTATCAAATCTCCTCCCAACCTTTTCATCTCTAAGGAAAACAGTCCCAACTTCTCCAATCTATCTTTGTAACTGAAGTTCCTCATCCCTGGAAAAATTCCTGTGAATTTTTTCTGCATTCTTTCCAATGCCTTCACATCTTCCCTAAAGTGCGACACCCGAATTGGACGCAATACTCCAGCTGAGGCCGAACTAGTGTTTTATACAAGTTTAGCATAACTTCCTTGCTCTTGTACTCTATGCCCCGATTAAATGGAAAGATGTGAACGAGAGGACACAGATTTAAGATAATTGGCAAAGAAGCAATGGTGGCATGGGGAAAAACATTTTCATGCAGCAAGTGGTTAGGATCTGGAATGCACTTCCAGATTGTGTGGTGGAAGCTGGTTTAATCAAGGCATTCAAAAGGAAATGATATAGTTACCTGAAAAGGAAGAAGGGTGCAGGGTTACAGCGAGAAGGCAGGGGAATGGCACTAACTGAATTGCCTAGGACACTGTATGCTTTCTTAACCACTCTCTCAACCTGTCCTGTCACCTTCAATGACTTATGCACATATAACCCAGGTACCTCTGCTCCTGCACCCACTTTAGAGTTGCATCCTTTAGTTTATATTGTCTCTCCACGTTGTTACTACCAAAATGAATCACCTCACACTTCTCCACATTGAACTTCATCTGCCACCTGTCCGCCCATTTTGTCTATGTCCTTTTGAAGTTCTACATTATCCTCCTCACAGTTCACAGTGCTTCCAAGTTTTAGTTTTAGAGATACAGCACTGAAACAGGCCCTTCAGCCCACCGAATCTGTGCCGACCATCAACCACCCATCCATACTAATCCTACACTAATCCCATATTCCTATCACATCCCCACCTGTCCCTATATTTCCCTACCACCTACCTATACTAGGGGCAATTTATAATGGCCAATTAACCTATCAACCTGCTAGTCTTTGGCATGTGGGAGGAAACCGGAGCACCCGGAGGAAACCCACGCAGACACAGGGAGAACTTGCAAACTCCGCACAGGCAGTACCCAGAATCGAACCCGGGTCCCTGGAGCTGTGAGGCTGCGGTGCTAACCACTGCGCCACTGTGCCGCCCCATTTGCAGATTTGTAACATCTGCAAATTTTAAAATTGTGCCCTGTACACCAAGATCTAGGTTATTGATATATATCAGGAACAGCAAGGATCCCAATACTGATCCCTGGGTAACTCTACTACAAACCTTCCTCCAGCCCAAAAAACATCAATTAACCACAACTCTCTGTTTCGTGTCACTCAGTCAATTTCATATCCATGTTGCTTCTGTCCCTTTTATTCCATGAGCTATAACTTTGCTCACAAGTCCGTTGTGTGGAACTTTATCAAATGCCTTTTGGAAGTCCGTGTAAACCGCATCAACAGCATTACCCTCATCAACCCTCTCTGTTACATCTTCAAAAAACTCCAGCAAATTAGTGAAACATGATTTTCCCTTGACAAATCTGGCTGGCTTTCCTTAATTAACTTGCATTTGGCCAAGTGACTATTAGTTTTGTCCCAAATTATTGTTTCTAGAAGTTTCCCCAACACGGACGTTAAACTGACTGGCCTGCAATTGCTGGGCTTACCTTTACACCTTTTTTTGAACAAGGGGGTAATATTTGCAATTCTCCATTCCTTTGGCACCACCCTGAGTCTAAGGAAGACTGGAAAATTATGGCCAGTGCCTCCACAATTTCCACTCTCACCTTTCTTAGTATCCTTGGATGTATCTCATCCGGTCCTGGTGCTTTCTCAACTTTAAGTACAGACAGCCTATTCAATATCTCCGCCTTATCAATTTTAAATCATTCTAGTTTATTAATTACTTACACTTTCACTGTGACCTGGGTAGCATCTTCTTCCTTAGTAAAGATAGATTCAAAGTATTCACTGAATACCTCAATTATGCTGCCTCCATGCGTAAATCCCCTTTTTGGTCCCTAATCAGCCCCACTCCTCCTATAGAAGACTGTTAGATTCCCTTTTATGTTAGCTACCAATCTCCTTTCATAGTCTCTCTTTGCTTCTCTTATTTGCTTTTTCACTTCCCCCTCTGAACCTTCTATTTTCAGCCTGGTTCTCCATTGTATTTATCAGACATCTGTCATAAGCACATTTCTTCCTCTTTATTTAATCTCTATCTCTTTTGTCATCCAATAAGCTGTGGATTTGTTTACCCTACCATTCACTTTTGTAGGAATATACCTTGACTGTGCCTGAACTATCACTTCTTTGAAGGTAGCCCACTGCTCAGGTACCGTTTTTCCTCCCAACCTTTGATACCAATTTCTCTGGCTCAGATCCATTCTTACCCCATTGAAGTTCACTTTCCCTCAATTAATTGTTCTTACTCTGGATAGTTCTTTGTCCTTTTTTCATTGCCAACCTAAGCCTTATGATGCAATGATTTCTGTAACAAGAAAGGACATGTGAAGGCTGAGCGTTGGAATTGGAAAAACAAGCCCGGTGCATGTGTTCAGTCACAGGGTGTTCCCCCAGGAAATACTGTCCTAGCAAATAACATCATGACAAGTTGGCAGTTTTTCCCATGTTCACTTATAGATTGAATCAGATTGCAGAAAACTATATAAGTTTTCTGTTTGAAGGTGAAGTATCTCCACTTGTGTCTGATGAGGCTGGCAAGCCAATTGTCATCTTTAGAGATACAGGGGCAACACAGACACTGATGCTGGCAGGTGACAAGAATTCTTTACCCCGGTAGCTCGCTGAATGCAAAGATGCATTTATTTCATTTCATCTTAGTTTGTTCAGTTTGCTTACCCACTGTTTTTTTTCAGGTTTGCACTTGCTGCTGTTCAATATTCAGTGTATTAACACCTAATCTGTACTAATGCTTTGTCTTTCAACACACCATTAACATATTGTTTGCCTTTGCTCCGGGACCTTTTGGTCAGCTATGTGGCCTGGTCCAATCTAGACCTCCTTTGTTATCTCTTGCCCCACCCCCACCTCACTTGCTTATAACCTGTGACTTTTCAAATATTTGTCAGTTCCGAAGAAGGGTCACTGACCCGAAACGTTAACTCTGCTTCTCTTTTCACAGATTCGAGTACAGGAGCAGGGATGTCTTGCTGCAATTATACAGGGTCTTGGTCAGGCCACACCTGGAATATTGTGTGCAATTTTGGTCTCCTTATCTGAGGAAGGATGTTATTGCTGTAGAGGGAGTGCAGCAAAGGTTTACCAGACTGATTCCTGGGATGGTGGGACAGACATATGAGGAGAGATTGAGTAGGTTAGGATTATATTCGCTGGAGTTCAGAAGAGTGAGGGGGGGATCTCATAAAAACCTATAGAATTCTAACAGGACTTGACAGGGTAGATGCAGGAAGGATGTTCCCGATGGTGGGGAAGTCCAGAACCAGGGGTCATAGTGTAAGGATACAGGGTAAACCTTTCAGGACTGAGATGAGGAAAAATTTCTTCACTCAAGGAGTGGGTGAGCCTGTGGAATTTGCTACCACAGAAAGCAGTTGAGACCAAAACATTGTATGTTTTCAAGAAGGAGTTAGATATAGCTCTTGGGGCGAAAGGGATAAAAGGATATGGGGGGAAAGCGGGAACAGGTTACTGAGTTGGATGATCAGCCACGATCATAATGAATGGCAGAGCAGGCTTGAAGGGCCGAATGGCCTAATCCTGCTCCTAATTTCTATGTTTCTATGTAAGTGGAGACCTCCCAAGAGGCTCGCTGGTGGGGATTGGGCTGTAGTCCATCAAATCCTTCCCCTCCTTGCTACTGCAGTGAAATTCTGAGAATTGCCCATGAGATCCCAGTTGCAGGTCATTTGGGCATTCGGAAGACACAGGCTAGGGTAATAATGCATTTTTACTCGCCAAAGATGCACAGGGATGTGGTTGACTTCTGTACACCATGCCACATGGTTGGGAAGCTACAATCTTCGATTAAGCCAGCCCCATTAATACCGACGTCTGCATTTGGCAAACCATTTAGGAGGGTTCTTGTGGATTGTGTTGACCCTTAACTATGACTAATTTGGGTCATAATTATCTCCTGACCATCATGGATTTGTCCATTTGATTTCCAGAGGTAATACCTTTGAAAAAGATCACAGAAAAACTTGTGATTGGGGGGTTAGTCCAGCTTTTCACTTTGTATGGATTGCAAAAGAAATTCAGTCTCACTAGAGGTCAAATTCCATGTCAGGGGTATTTCAGGAAGTGATGTGTAAATTAGAATTGAAGCAGGACGTCGTCTGCTTATCGCCCACAGTCACAAGGTGCTTTGGAGAGATATCACCAAACGCTAAAGAGTAAGAGAATAAAGGGAAATGATTTTTATTATTTGCCACCAGGGACACACCAAATGAATCTACTGGTTTCAGTCCCTTCGAATTGGTCTATGGGCATGAGGTTTAAACTCATTAAGGAGAGATTTTTGGCACAGGAGGTGGAAACTACCTTCATAAATTATGTGTTTGACTTCAGAGAAAGACTCTCAAAAGCTTGTGGGATGGCTTCTCAGCAGGTGACGAAAGCCCAAGCAGATAGAACAGTTAAGGCATATAGTTTTCAACCGGGAGATAAGGTTCTGTTCTTGCTGTCTTTGTCTGGTGAACCATTGAAAGCTAGGTTTAGTGGACTTTACTATATCAAAAGGAAACTCAGTGAGGTAAACTATTTGGCTAGTACCCCAGACAGTCAGAAGAGTCAAAGGGTTTGTCATGTGAATATGCTGAAGAGGTACGATGACTGCGAACTTAGTCAGCCAATAGGTGTAGCACAGGTGGTAGAGAATGTAGATAGTGATACTGCTGCACGTGATAAACCAGATGAGTCTGAGACTGAGTGTTCCCAGATTGAGCGTCCTGTGGTGAAGCTGGCAAACACAGAGTTGCTCGAGGGTCTGGATAAGGTTCTACAACGTCTACATGACTACCAGCGGGAAAACATAACTAACCTATTGAAGGAGTATAAACCTGTAAGTGCGAATTCTCTGGCTATTCATGAGGTCAATGTAGAGGAAGCTAAACCGTTTAAGAAAACCCCTGCAGACTCAATCCCAGAAAATTGGCCAAAGTCAGGGAGGAAGTTCAGTATATGTTAAGTAATGATATTATTGAACCCAGTCCAAGTAGTTGGAGTTCTCATGTCATTTTGGTACCAAAACCAGACAGTTCTCAAAGGTTCTGCATAGATTACCAAAAGATTAATGTGATATCTAAGACAGACACCTATCCGATCGAGGATTGTATTGATAGGGTGGGGAACCCGGCCTTTGATAGCAAGATTGATTTGCTTAAAGGATATTGGCAAGTTCCCTTATCTGACCAAGCCAAAGAAATTTCTGGTTTTGTGACACCAGATGGTCTGTTCCAATGTAAAGTCATGCCATTTGCTATGAAAAGTGCACTGGCTACATTTCAAAGATTAACCAACCAAGTGATTGCCAAATTGAGTAATTGTGCTGTGTACATTGATGACCTTCTGGTGGACAGCGACATGTGGAGTGATCATGTCCGACATTTAGGAGCTCTATTCGACAGGCTGACTAAGGCTAACTTTGTCATCAAGCTGGCAAAGAGAGAGTTTGCCATGGCCAAGGTCAAGTGATGCCATGAGAGGCCAAGTTTCAGACAATGATAGACTTTCCTGTACCCAAAACAAAGAAGTGTTACGATTTCTGGGTATGTGTAAGTTCTACAGGAAATTTGTCCCCTAATTTCAGCATAGCAGTCACCCCACTGATGAATTTGTGAAAGAAAAATGTGAAGTTCGCATAGTCTGGGTCATTCTAAGAAGTTGAGGGCCATTGTAATAAAGGAACCAGTTGTTGCAGCCCCAGATTTTAATAAACTATTCAAGGTGGCTATCAATGCCAGTGACATAGGGATAGGGGCAGTGCTGCTCCAAGATCATAATGCTGGTATGGAACAACCCATTAGCTACTTCCCTTGGAAGCTTAAACATCAAAGAAAGTGCTCAGCCATCAGGAAAGAAGCTTTAAGTCTAGTACTGGCTCTACAACAGTTTGTGGTATATGTAACCAATAGTCAGGGGTAAATACTGGTTAATACAGACCACAACCCACTTGTGTTTCTGGAAAAGTTCAGAACAAAAAAACTCAGGCTGTTTCGTTGCAATTTAATGTTACAGCCATTTACCCTAAAAAATGGTACATATTGCAGGGAAAAACAATGTAATTGCTGGTGCTCTGTCCAGAGTTTAAAGAAGGGGTGTAAGAATGAAGGTAAGCTCTGGGATATGAACATTTTACAATGTTTGAATCCTGATAATTTTGTTATTGGTTAAGCCCTATGATTTTGTAAATATATAATTGTGGAATATGAAAAGATTACCTATACCATATGTAATGAGCTATTTGTTAAAATGGTTAAGATGTTAAGAGCCTACTGCATATTAAAAAGAAAATTTTCTGTTGCAGAATTTTCTTTTTTTCAAGGTAGGGGGGAGGATGGGGTGGTGGTAGTGTGGGGAGTTGATGGAGTCCATGCATGCAGACTTCTATCTGAACAGTTGACCTGTTGAATGTACTGCTCGGTGCACTGACTTTGGATTCAAAGCTTGTATTTTTTCTAAGACAGTCCTTTACTGGAAATGGAAACAGAAAGCTTCAGAGTTCTGGGGATGTCATAACTGGTTAGGACCAGTTAAAACAAACAGTCATATGATCAGAGGTGTGACCAGAGACATTGACTGGAGCTCACAATTCAGTTTTACAAGATTACAGACTGCAGTGTGGAAACCAAACAGCAAGATGTTGTTGAAAAGAAAAAGAGACAAGCTGCTGTAATTGGAACTTGCTTTTCTAGGAGCTGGCCCTCGGAAAATACAGATTGTTATCGGTGTTTCTGGTGCCTTAAATAGTTACTTAAGGCAACACCGGTGAAGCTACACCATCAAGACTATTGTGGGCAAAACTACGGAAGTTCCAGAAGGGTGTGCAGTTTTGGTGGAGATGGTATCGGTAGAGTTCAGATTGCAGAGGAACTGCTGTCAAATGGAAATTGGCATTTGCATCTTGGAAGACGGGATCTGGAGAGCTGCTTGAAAAGTTCAAAGATCTGAAGGACTTTGTGGCCATAACTGGTGCTATTTCTGCTGAGAGGACTGCCTAAAGACGCGTGAGATTCTTCTGATGAAGGGTCGCAGACCTGGAACATTAACTCTGTTTCTCTCTCCACAGATGTTGCCAGACCTGCTGAGTATTTCCGGCACTTTCTGTTCTCATTTCACGCATGAGATTGTTGCATCTGATAATTAAAATTTAATCTTTAAGTTATATATATCTATATATATATGCTATATTATGTGATTGAACTGTTATGTTTAATTTTTGTTGGTTTTGGTTTACGTGTTAAAGTAAAATTTCTAAAAGTGAAATCATTTTTTCTTCCAAATTGGGGTCAGATGGTGGATTGGACTCTTTTGTTTTGTGATCTCCACGGGGATCATAACATTAAGTATTACACTGTTTGAACTCCTTAAAAACAACATATATTTTCTTTCATTCACTGCTAATGGTAAATTGGCCATGCTTGTAAAGTGGACTTTATACTCATGCTGACTTACTAACTTTAGACAATGGAAGGAAGAAAATACAACTGAAAGTTTAGATGATCACTTACTGTTTGCTATGTTGGATGCTACCACAGTGCTATTACTATCATCAAGCAGCTATCATAATTGCTTTCAGAGCATGACGGGCTCCCCATGTTACTTTTATTTTTAGTTATTTTTCTTTTTTACATTCTTTACAACTTTTTTTTCATGTTTATTTCATTTCATCTTAGTTTGTTCAGTTTGCTTACCCACTGTTTTTTTCATGTTTGGACTTGCTGCTGTTCTACCTTCAGTCCGTTAACGCCCTATTTGTACTAAAGCTTTGTCTTTCAACACACCATTAACATATCGTTTGCCTTTGCTCCATGACCTTTTGGTCAGCTATGTGGCCTTGTTCAATCTACACCTCCTTTGTTATCTCTTGCCCCCCCCCCCCCCCCCCCCCGCCTCACTTGCTTATAACCTTTGACATTTCTAATATTTGCTAGTTCCGAAGAAGGGTCACTGACACGAAACGTTAACTCTGCTTCTCTTTCCACAGATGCTGCCAGACCTGTTGAGTGGTTCCAGCATTTCTTGTTTTTATTTCAGATTTCCAGCATCCGCAGTATTTTGCTTTTATCATAATTGTATACCCTTGCTTCTCCTAAATTGGAACTGGCTTACTGAATATAAAAACAAATTGTAAGACAGGGTATTTTATGACTGTTTGAGAATTGATTTTACCATTTTCTTGCTCTGGGAATTCTTAAAAAAGAATTAATAGAAATTGGTTTGGTGCATTCAATGTAATAACATCCAATACTCTAAGTGACAGTACAATAAAATAACACCAAACAAGCTGGAACACTGTTACTTTATGCATCCTAAATTCAAACAAAGGACTAAGGTTTAAGAATGCGCATTACCCTTTTAATAGAAGATGATTGTACAATGATTGCAATCCTACCATGTAGTATAAAGAGCTTGCCTTCCCAACCAAAATCCCACTCACGTGTAAATCTCATCAGTCTATTAAGTTAAAAGCAGACATTCCTAATTGGTTCCAGAAGTTTTTCTTTCTCTGAAGGAGGGGGAGGAGAGGAAGCTGATAATGAGCAACTTTTTACAGGAGGTGGCTGTGAGCAACAGCTAGTTACATTGATAGAAATAAAAAGCAATTTTACGGTCAATTGGTTTGAGCATCTGGAATTGTATATTGCAGAGTAAGGTAATGCAAGGCGATAGAGCTCACACACAGCGCAAAGAACTCCAGATTAACAAATCCTTGCAATCTTGGGAATTAAAATAAAAGCTAACACTATTTTGTGTGGTCTAACAATCACTTTTCAGCACATGTAAACATCTAGTAGTTGTAAATCCCTTCTATGAGTAGTGCACCCTGCAGCACATTCCCACATTTATATAAATTTACTATGGATATGCATCCCTCCTACTGAGAGTGATATTGCTTTGTATGTTAAATTGCTGCGTTAAGTGTACCCCTAAGAGAACCAAAAGTGTCTTGTGAATTTCATGAGCAGTGGCATTGCTAAGAATTATTAACAGTTTTTCTCAAGGACAGTATTAAGCCGAAATGAGTAACTGCACCTCTGTCCTATTTCAGATGATTCATGGTACTGCAGTACTGAAAGTGGTGCAGAAATTAATATTGCTGAGTCACTGCAAGAAATTCCACTATGGGCCTGGGCACATCACCTGGCATAATTCTTGAATGAGGCCTGTAAAGTGGAGTGAAATTCAGTTCTGCCAGGATTCCACCGAGAGGTGAGGAGGTTGAAAAATTCCAGTGAGGGACCCAGCAGTGGGGGAGGTGGGGAGTGCTGAATAGCAAATCTTCCAATCCACTCCAGTGCCAATGGAGTGAATTTGGGGGTTTGCTGGTTTCCTTAGGAAATCCTGCCCAGTACGCCACTTGACAGGCCCAACAGAGCCTTACAAGTGCAAAACCCACTCCAACACTGTTAACGACTCAACTCCCCCAATTTGGGACAGAGTGGGCATTCCTGGACGTCAGCAAAACGTATTTCCCATTCTTCTTACATTTCTGCCAACAGAGCTGTGTTATTGAAATTCTGGTCCAGCAGTCTTCAGAAGTAACAAAAGCTACTTTAATAATACAAAAGTGCAGTCATAAGCAGAGATTCTATTCTATCAGCTCACCAGGAAACAAAAATGTACAAATTTACCTATCTGTTTCAGCAGTAGAATGAATATCCACACTATACAACATGGCAGAAGAATGTTCAGAATTAGCTGCCCAAAAATTTGCACAAAACTCTACGATGCTCCTTTACAGATTATAATATTGAATACCTCAGTGAAATCCTGCTCAAGTTACAGCAGTCTCAAACTTGCATAAGTTAAACAAAAGTGTCATGTTTACAATTAATGTAAGCATATTTTATGAGCATTTTACTCTGGGCTTAAAATGCAGTCTAACCATAGAAATGATAAGTAAGCTGGCAGATATTATGATACTGTTATTCACAGTGCAGCTGGCTTTGAAACTATTGCAGACTTGGAGCCCTCTGTTTCCAGTATGCCCATATCCAGCTCAGAGTTTTCCTGTTGTTCAGACATTTTCCCCTCGCAAATTCATGTCCAACTGTCAAAACTCCTAGAAACGTTGGACGTTTCTAACCTTTGTTTCACTGATGTTTACCCTCTCTTTTCGGTGTTTCCTCTTTCATAGTTTCCTTTTCTGAGTCTACTTCACTTCTTTGCTTTTTTTTCTCTTTCATTTCTCCAGTTCTGTTCTTCTACAATTTCTTAGATCATTCATGCCTCCAGAATTGCTTTCTTCACTTTCCAGTCTCACTGCTTCAACTGTAGATAACCTTAGTAGCTCTTTATTGCCTTATTTTTGTCACTTGGGCACTCTCCCTCATCCCATTGCTTCTAATGGCAGATGTCTCTTCCAAAACCTCTACCTCCTGCCCTGCAAACTTCTCTACTGATCCTCTCAAATGCAATCAAGATAATTTCAACAGCACCTTCTAGATCTGCGACCTATATCACAAAGAAGAGCAGCAAGATCATACGAACACCATTAACTCCACATTTCTCTCCATATCATGACTTAGATATATCCTGCTGTTCATCATTCCCTACCAAACACCATTATGGGAAGACAAGGACTGCAGCATTGCAAAGGGAAGGCCCACCACTACCTCCTCGAGCCAACAGAAATGATTCCTTTGTCAGCATCACAAATAGGGAAACAAAAATCTGATGTTTCTTAGTTTCATTTTCATAACGTGGGTAATTCTGACTTTTAGCCATAGTAAAAAAATCGGTGATATCGAATTGGCAGCCTCTTTTACACCTTTCCCAATTTTTATTTCCATTGATTTCAAATGAAAAGAAAATCTGGAGAGACGTAAAGCGGGTTGCTGAATTGCTTTCACTGATTTTAAATTATTGGCTAAAGTCAAAATTAATTCCCATGAGGCAGGAACATACTGGCTTGACAGCTTTCAGAATCATTGCTTGATTCTTGCTGTGAGACCAAGAGCCAGCAGACATTCCCACAGCCAAATCAGGTGGGTAACAGATAGGGAGACTGGGTTCTAAGGCAGGAATGTGGTCAGTTAAACATCTCATGTTAGAAATACACAGACTCCAATTATTGGAGTTGGAATTCCTCTTTGTTTTTCTTCCAGTAGTTCCACGTCTGAAATCAAAACCTCAGAAAATGTGGAAATTATGATTGGCAGAAGCATCACAAGAAAAAATTGTTAAAATGTGCCAAAATAAAAGGAAAACAATACACAGTTTAAAATCAACTAAAGTATGAGTTTTCGAGAGACTTTTACTTCTTATTGGCAGCGGTGTAAGTAATGGACACTAATGGAGTATGTATTGTGAAACATTAATTTCACAGAATAAAATCTATAAGAGGGTTTTCCGGGAGCATTGCCATGAGCCAGGAGCAGTGCCTCAGACGGCTACGTTTCACAAAGGAGGTCGTGACGGCGTTGTGTCATGACAACCTGGAGCCTCCAAACAGGGTGAGGATGGCCCTCGCAGTGGCTGTGAAGATCACAATTATACTTACATTCTATGCAATGGGATCCTTGCAGTCGGGAGCAGGCGACATCAGCAACGTATTGCAGCTAGCAGTACATAGAAGATCAGGGAGGTGACGGATTATGTACAGAAGGAGAGGGGACATTATCCTCTTCTCCCTGAGAAGGAAAGACCAGGACGAAAAGGCATGTGCGTTCATCAGGATAGCGGGCTTCCCGATGGTGCAGGGTGCCATCGACTGCATGCATGTGGCTCTGCGGAGGTATACAAAATTATGAGGAGCATAGATAGGGTAGACAGGAAGAAACTTTTTCCCTTAGTGGAGGTGTCAATAACCAGGGGGCATAGATTTAAGATGAGGGGCAGGAGGTTTAGAGGGGATTTGAGGAAATTTTTTTTCCCCAGAAGGTGGTTGGCATCTGGAACACAGGGGGTGGTAGAGGCAGGAACCCTCACAACATTTCAGAAGTATATAGATGAGCACTTGAAACACCATAGCATACAAGGCTACGGGCCAAGTGCTGGAAAATGGGATTAGAATAGATAGGTTTTTGATGGTAGGTGCAGACAAGGTGGGCCGAAGGGCCTGTTTCTGTGCTGTATAACTCTATGACTCTATGACTCTAAAAGTATACAGCATTTCCAAAAGGTCTGATGAGATTTGAAAATAATGCTAATGAACTTTTTGAGGAACTCAAATATGAATCTTGAATGTGTTGCACATTCTTTGCAAATGAAGTTCATTGTCCTTAATATACAGGCCTAGTTCTTGTTTTCCATGATGGTTGATGAGGATGATAAATAAATTAATCACCATTGATTAAAATGCACGAGGTATCATCCTGGAAGATTACAATCAAATATCTATTCTCCATAAATCTGAAGTGAATATCAAATCACTGCTGAAACACAAAAGATTTAAGTGCCTGAAAATTATTGTAAAACTAACAATAACAATGCTCATATTGAATTTTCGGTCTTCTTTACTGGTGTAACTGTAATTTTTAGTTTTTTTCTTATCTGGTATATATATTTCCTTTATTTAAAAAATGAAGAAGCACAATGGTTTGAGCACAATTCATGGAAAAATCGGGTTTCTCAACCATGCTTACAATAATTTTAGCCTCAAGCCAAAACAGTTCTTGGCATGGTAAAAATTCCCATTTTGTCAGCCATTATTGGTTAAGTAGGAGACTTTGTTTACTAAAAGTAACAAAATGACTACCTATAAGTATCCCTGCTGTTTGCTGGGCCAAAACCTTAGCTAACAGTGATGGAATAGGAAAATCACTAAATTGTGTAATTTACAACCTCGTTCAGCTTCTGGTCCAAATAGTGATTTAGTGGCTCATATTCTTCATAGCCAATATCCAATTTGGTTTTAGTAGTTTGGCAACTGCTCTGAGCTACCTCTTCCTAAACTTAGAAAAGTAACAGCTCAATCCACACCTACATTTCCATCTGTTTTGCCTTTTCTTTAATGTTTCTTTGATACAGCAATAGACACTGCAGAGAATTCACTTTATTTCATGTTTGCATGGTCTAAGATACAAACTGCAGTGGTGATACTGAAGCTAAAATTTGCTTTAAGATTTGTTCTGTATTGCTATCGTTTTAACCAATTAGGTGATAGGACTTTAATAAATGCTATTCCTTTATTCATGTACCCTACCTGTTATATCCTGGCAAGACAGTTCAAAAGCAAAATATTGTGGATTCTGTAAATCTGAAATACAAACAGGTAATACTGGTTGTGAGGAAAGGTCACCAACCTAAAACACTGGCTGGGATTTAATGCAGAGGCAGTGGCCCAGCCTACTGGCTACAAAGTCAAGGTAAGCCTGTCTCCGCTGGCCCAGGAAGCCACAAAGCAATTTTGCATGGCTCAGGAAATAAGTTGCCTGTCCCGCCTCCAAGAGCTGCCAGCCAATCAGAGGTCTGGCAGCTCTTCAGTCCCAGCAGTGCCACCGGGAACGGTGGCTACTGCTGGGACTGCAGCAGTCCCCACACCCAGCCAACAATGGAGGCCTGGAGTAGAGGCCTGCTACCCGACCCGAATCCGACGGGACCCGACGATATGTGTCTGGTTCCGGGTGCGTCGGGCCCATCATCAGGGTACAGCTTTCGGGCTCGGGTCGGGTCGGGCCGGGTCGGGTCGGGCTGAGTCAGGCCGAACACACATGGCAAATGCTCTGCTGGTAAGTATTGAAATAAAAAATTTACCTGAGCTGGGAGTCTGGGACGAAACTGAGTATGCAGTGAGTGAGTGACATCACTATGACATCATCACGCATGCGCTGCAACTTCTTGCAGGTTCGGTGTTAGGATGGTAAGCAAAGGGATGGTCAGGTCGGGTCAGGCACGGGGCAAAATTGGAGGGACTCGGGCCGGGTCAAGCTCGGGCCTGCTGTAGTTTGGTCAGGTTCGAGTCGGGTTTTTTCCCAACTTGAGCAGGCCTCTATCCTGGAGTTCAGGTAAGTGGGGCAGGCCTGCTGGGGCCTGCCTGATCTGCTGAGTGTTTCCAGTATTTTCTGTTTTTCTTCAAAGTTCAAGTCATTTTCACAGTTGAGGAAGTTAAAAGATAATCAGAAGCCAAGGTCACCAGTGGACACTACTGTTTAGGCCATCACAAGAAACATATATATCTCCAAAGTAAGAGAAATTTAAAAAAAACTTGAGTAATTCATTAGAGTTCTGCTGCTATAATAAGTTTCAACTTCTTGAAGTCTGTTTTACAATATAAAGTTAATGATCCAAGAGAATATTTAAAATTGTAAGTGCACAGAGCTGCCTCGTAATGTAGAGGTATGAAATGTTGGGTATTGTAATAAGACTGTAATTTACTCTGGGGGATTCATTGCCTCATTAACCATAAAACACAAATGCTTAAATCATTTATGGATATGTAATGAAACTAAATGAAAGTTAAATTAAAGCCTTATTAATAATCATCATTCATAATTTTTTAAAAAATAATGTGGATTAAAAATTCAGTCCGGCCCATCTTCAGGTGCAGGAGTCATGGCTCACGACCTGCCCGTGCCCACTATCATTGAAGTAGGCATCATGCAAACGCGGTGCTGCCTCCTCATTTACCTGATTGTAGGTTTGGTCCAAGCAGGACTTGAGCTGCTGGCTGCCTCACTGCTCAGCAGGGACTGAGTAGCATGCACTGATCTCATGTAATGCAGCCTGCCTGCTTCTCTTGAAGGCAGTCTGGCCCTCTTAAAGGGGAGTTGCATTTAGTGGCAAGGAGCTGCTGCTGGCTACCGACACTGATCCTGGCTGCCTGTAGGAGCAGCACAAATGGAGCACTAGGGAAGAAAGAGCGCCTTTATTCAGGTGGTTGGACAGGAGGAAAGAGGTCGTGTTTTCAAAGAAGGCCCTCAAGGACCACCTCCAAAGGGAATGGGAGCAGGTGGCCAGGGAGGTGAATGCAAAGAAGCTGGGCCCAAGGAATTGGCAGTAGTGCCACACATGATTGGCATCCTTCCTTCTATGAAAGATGATGGACATGCAGCAAACAATTCATTTAGGTGGGATGTCTTCTCTTGGTGCACTTTTGCTGATGACTGAGAAGGCCAATCCATGAGAGGCAGGTTCTGCCACAAGTGCTGTACGTAAAGCTGCCAGGTGACACTGTGAGTTGTTGTTTTTTGACGTTGGCACCAGTTGCCAAGCTGCTATAGCAACTGGTCATCATGGTAGTGTACACCAGTCCACAGGATGTGTTGCCATTTCTCTCTTTCGCCAACTAGTGACTCCCAGGTGTGATAGGGCCTTCATGTCACGCTTGTAAGCATCCTTGAAGCGGAGCTTTGTGTGTCATTGGTTGTCTTGCCTTGGCTACCTCACCATACAGAAAGTCCTTGGGTATGCGACTGTCTTCCATCCTGCGGATGTGTCCAATCCACCAAATCTGCCTATGTTTGATTAGGGTCAACACACTTGAGAGCTCTGCTTTGAGAGGACTGCCATATTTGTGATTTTGTCCTGCCAGGATATACCCAAATGCACCACAGACAGCAAAGATGGAAATTATTCAACGTCTTTTCCTGGTACCTGTAAGTCGCCCATGTTTCAGAACCACACAGCAAGGTGCTGAGATCATAGGCCTTATAAACCATCAGCTTGGTCTAAAGGGTCAGTACCATAGGGCGTTTAATTACCACAGGTCATCAAGGTCAGTGAATGCATCTTCAACGGACCTTGTATCCACCGCACAACCAGCCCCTCACGCTGCTCAATTTTTTTTTCTTAAAAAAAACCTAATTCGTAAAATTTGTAAAAATACATTACATAACAGTTCAAATTTGACATTACATAAAGTGCAATACAGAACAGTTTCTTCCAATACAGTTCACGGGGTGTCTGAGTGTGTCAGAGAGTGTCAGAGAGTGATAGAGAATGATAGAGGGGCACTCAGGGGCTGCAGCCAGGCCAGGCAGAAAGGATAGTTCATGTGCCTTTACAGGTTATATTTACAAATACATTTACATTCCATATCAAACATTCTTTGGTGTATACAGCCCGAAGAGTTTGACAGGTTTCATCCCCCCATCACTCACCCATCAGCAGTCCCGTAGGATTCACGTCTAAAATTCAAATACTCCACCTCACCCTTACACATATTCCAGTGATGCCAACCTCACACCCAGCTCCCATTGCTTCCACATACCTTCAGCTATTCAACTGTGGTGGCACATCACCCAAAGTAACACAATCACTGGTATTCTTCTCTCTCTCTTTCAGAACAAGATAACCCATAACCCCTGGGACTAGAGAAGAACCAGCAGGGGACAAGAACGCCTGCATCTTCTGAGTCCTATGGAGGAGATAGTGATCCACGTCACGGAGCCAGCTGCAACAGCGCCCGTGGCTTCCGGCATCACTCAGAACATTGAAGATGACGGTATGCTCCTGTTGATGCCCCTTTTCAACACCCAGCTCACCCCCCATCCTGCTATCTGGCATGATAAACAAGCTGCAGATGGTGTGACCAGGGACCTCCTGCTTTCCAAGTCGTCCCCTTCCCTCACCCCCAACTTCCCCTTCTGATTTTCTGCTTTCAGATACTTAAGAATTACCACCTGTCCAGCAGCAGCAGTCACAGAAGAAAGAAAGAAAGCAACACCACAGCACTGATTAAAAAGCCCGATTACTTCATCTGACACTGGCAGTCACTAGCTCAGATACTGGCACTGCATGTACCTCATAGGGCAGTATAGTGTACTGGTCTGCAAGTGCTGAGTCACCGGGCACTCAGGGGCTGCAGCCAGGCCAGGCAGAAAGGATAGTTCATGTGCCAGCTCACCGGAGGGCGAGGTCGCACATGGGTTCTGCTACAGGAGACTCAGATGAGGACCTTGATGGGGCAGCATACAGGAGAACGCTGATGAGCATGCACACTGAGATACTGGATGTATTGGCTGGCCTGCCAGACAGCCTGCTGTCACTGTCTAGGAGCATGGAGGAATCCGGCTCCAACTTGGCAAAGGGCATCACACAGAACTTTCCCTCTCCACAGCCTCTGCTCCATCTCCCTGTTGTGCTGCAGACACAGAGGCACTGCAACTGCTGACCCCATACCTTTTGCAGCCTTTGTGTGGACAGGTCACCTAAAGCAGAATCTAGCAACTCACCACAACACCTCCAAAAACACTTCACAATACTTCCAGACACTTAGTACTGGCATAAGTTAGTCTAAATCACCTTACCTGCACAAGTTGGGTGCGTGTCTCTTTAAATAACGCTAGGAGGGTCCCTCTTGCAGCTTTACAAATATTGTTTGATAAGTGACAAGTGAATACGTCGAGTGGCCTTGCTTGGTCCAAGTTTGTAAATCATGCATCAAATCAACCAGAATAGCTGTTTGCCATCACCATCTGGCCAGCTGGGAAGCTTCGGGTGAATGTATGACAAACTTGGGTGAGCCCACTTCCTAGCATGAAGGGTTGTGCGCCTCACTCAGATGGCTTTCAGCTTTTATAGTGCTGGCTCCAGCAGTGCTTCGGGACCAAATTTCTCGCCCTCTCTTAATGGGTCAGAGTTGGGCTGTTTTCCAACAATTCTACAGTGCTCAGCTGCACTCACAACTTCTTCAATAATAGAACAGTTTATATCAGACTACAGCAGAACCTGGATAACATCCAGGCTTGAGCTGTCAAGGGCCAGGCAATCACCATCTCAAAAAAGAAAATGCGCAGCATTGTCCCACTGATATTCAATGACACCAATGAATTCCCTTCCATTACCATCTTGCAGGTTGTTATTGACTGGAAGCTGAATCAGACTGTGGCTGCATTGGCTGGGTACCCTCACCTGTGACTCACCTCCTGACCTCTCAAAGATGCTCCACCATCTACAAAGCTTAAGTCAGGAGTGCAATGGAATATTTACCATTCAACACTACAACAAAAAAGACAGAGCATTTTTTTTTTTGGTACTCCTACTATTCAAGTCAGTATCTACCTCTTCCATCAATAGTACATTGTGGCTGGTATATGTCTGATCTATAGGACACACTGCAGCAACTCACCAAGCTTACTTTGACAGCACCTCCCCCTCCACCCCCAGAAGCTTTACAATGGAGATTAAGAGCAGCAATGTCATGAGAGCATCATCGCCTCTAAGTTTCTCTTCAAGTCACACACCATCCTGACTTGGATATATATTACTGTTCCTTCATCGTTGCTGGGCCAATATGCTCCAACGTTCCCCCAATACTATTATGGAAGAACTATTAACACAAAGACTGCAGTAGTTCAAGAAGGTGGTCTACCATCACCTTCTTTAAAAGGGTGAGCCTGTGATATCCAAGCAGCTGAAATCGCTTTATACAGTTCCCACCCATGAAACTCTTCAGGCAAATGCTAACCATGAACATTTACCATTTGTTTTTTTCACAGATTACGTACAATCATTCTATTTTGGACTCTACCTAACCCATTTATTCTACAAGTCCCCCTATACCACATTTTCCCTTCCAAAAGAAACTCCAGAAAGTCCATAACATTAAAAAAACAACGCAGAAGGAGGCTACTCAGCCCACTGTACCTATGCCTTCGTGCACTGTTCCCTGACTGATTGCCTTCTTTGGCATGATCAACTTGTTCCACCTGGGTCTCAGCAGAACTTGAGATCATCCGAATAAAATCCAACAAAGCTCAAAACCAAGAAATTAGAAGCCAAAAAAAAACAATGTTCCACAAAGCATTTCACCATATCTATTTGTACTTATAACCCTCAATCCCATCCCAAACCAGATATAAATCTTGTGCCCTTTTTTTAAAAAAAGGTGTTTCCATAGCATTAACTCAGAGCCTATTTCACATATTTATTGGCTAGGGAACGTAATGGGACAGGATCGGGGGGAATCCTCATAATGCCAAGCTTTTCGTAAAACTTTTAAATTTTATTCCCATGCCCTCAGGTTTTGCTGTGCAAACGGAACACATTAACTGGTGGTGGCAGTCAATCAATTTTAAATTGTATTTTCTTCTTTCTTTCTGAAATTAATCCAGAACAGAAATCATTGTTGGGCACAAAACCCTTTAAAGTGCACAAAACCATCCACATGCTAGATCCTAGATCCATGTTGTTTCATTTAACTGTTGGCGGTCGAAGTAAAACTTTCCACCTAATAAGTTAAAAATCCTTTAAAACTCTGGGATCACCTGTCATGCTAGTCTGTATAGGATTGCAACCATGCTATACGTTATTACTCACAAATAAATGAATGAATTTGTATGACATTTCTCTGTGCATTATCTTAACAAGGGCATTGACCTGTCTATTTTAAACATGCTAATGTCTCCTTTAAGTTAGTGAACAGAGGTGCTTCATACAAGCATATTAATTTGTCCAGTACGAACATCTTTTTGCATTTTCAACCCATATTTCTGGACATGGAACCATAGCAGTTTGCAGCACACAAGGAGGCCAGTTAGCGCATCATGTCTGTGTCAGCTTTTTGAGAGAGCAATCTGAATCTGCCCCACTCTCTCTTCCTATAACCTTGTTTCTTGCAGTTTCAAATATTTATGCAACTGTCCTTTAAAGGAACCATTCCACATGGCAAAATATTCCAACACATGTGAAAAGTAATTTCTCCTAATCTCTCTTCTCTATTTCTTACTGACAAATTTAAATTAATGATTCTTTGTTATTGGCATACCACGCAGACGAAATAGAGGTAAAAACTGGTATGCATTGCACCCATTTTTATTTAAGCATAAAATCCGTACAGACAAATTTAGCAGTAAGACAAACTCCACCCAATCTGCAGGTATATTTGAGCTACTGCTAAATTCATTGAGCCTGGTTTTCTTAGTCATCCCAGGCAACCGCATAAAAGAGACATTGGACCGCTCACCAATGCTTCATAAGGCAGTGATATCATCATGAATCAATTGTGACAGATGTCAGTACAACTCAAAGGAAACCCTCAGCTGACTAAGACCTGAACCTGCTGCCAAATGGCTCCCACCATCCAGGTTCCCCTTTGACAATAAATTCAGATCATTCACTTAACTGATTTTGAGCTCTCTTCAACTATCAAGGCTATTCTTCTACTCTCTAGCACATACATTTCCCTGCCTATCATTGTGTCCATTACAAACTGAAGCATGTCAATTACAACAAATCTGACCATCTTGCCTCCCCATTGATCTAATAAAGGTTCCTTGCGGACTCAGTGCTCTGAAGAAACACCAGCTTCAGGTATTGCAGTAAGCCACTTTGTTAGTGGCACAAATTGGCTGCTTTGACCCTTTCAGCTGCAGCTGGATTTTCCTCCCTCTCCTCAAAGGCAGTCTGCCAATGAATGGTATTAATAGCGCCAAGAGTCCACCATGAATATGTACTGAGGTTACACGGAGGAAAATTCGGCTCATTCTTGGCAAAGTTACACTGACACGCAGAAGTACAGTTTGGTGAAATTTCAGTGCCAAGCCCGTTACTGAGAAAAATCCAGCCCTCTGTCTTTTGTAATCGCCTGGTGAAGATGCACTGCACCTTTTCCATTGCTTTTATATCCTTTCTACAATGACGTATTGTAAACTATACCACTCAACAGTAAGAACCTGCGTGAAATAATTTCAGCAGTAATGCTTTAATCATATACACTATTCTGAGCCATTTTTACAAATTTTGCTACAGATACATTTTAACATTTTTTTCCATTATTGTACTCAGTTAAATGAAAAAAAATCACTTACTTCAGTCACTAGTTTTAAAGGACCAGTCAAGGAACCCAGTTCAAGAAAAAGGAAAACACAGCATCGGATGGTTTCCAGAATAGCTACTCCTGATCTATTAACATTGGAAACAACACACTTAACTATTAATGAACATTAAGAAAACTGAACTGCAAACATGAACAGAAACAAACATTTTTACTTGTAATGGAGAAAAATTAAAGTGTAAAAATGATCTAATATTAGAAATAGAAAAGGATGCAAAGCATGCAAGACTGAGAAAAATAATGGAAGACTGATGCAATGAGGCAATTTCAATAACAGGTCTAAGTCATTTCTAAATGGTTAAAACTAGTACAAATTACAACTGAAAGGTCAAGTGTTAATTGCACTTACTGCAATTGTCTGAGGTCATTTGCATAATTAATCACAAGGTGCTAACTCAGATGTCTATGAAGGGCAGTAGTTACAGGAGAGGAAATTGTGTCAGTGAAATTTGAAAGGAATGAAATCAATTAAAGAAGTACATCACAATAAAGCAATACAAATTCAAAACGTCTATGGAGTGTCTCAAATGGCGTTTCAACTCAATAGCTATCTTTGCCCAGGTTTAATGATCAAGGAATTAAGAACTGACAGACTCCCAAGTCGTGGGAGTCAGTTGCCAGCATTCGCCAGAGCTGGCGGGCAGCCATAAAGACAGGGCTAAATTGTGGCGAGTCGAAGAGACTTAGTAGTTGGCAGGAAAAAAGACAGAGGCGCAAGGGGAGAGCCAACTGTGCAACAGCCCCAACAAACAAATTTCTCTGCAGCACCTGTGGAAGAGCCTGTCACTCCAGAATTGGCCTTTATAGCCACTCCAGGCGCTGCTTCACAAACCACTGACCACCTCCAGGCGTGTATCCATTGTCTCTCGAGATAAGGAGGCCCAAAAGAAGAATGATCAAGGAATTAAGAACTGACAGACAAAAAGAGAAAGAGAACCCATGTGCAGGGATAAGTCTGCAGACCAGACAGAACAACACAGCTTTGCATTTTATGGTTACTGAAGTCAAGGAGGTGCTTGCTTCACAGAGTCAACCCCATGGGTCACATTCCATCGGGAGATGCAGCCCAGTTTCATGTTACAGCTGACTGTCACTGTCCCTGCATCTGTCAGCCCTATACTCCACTGTAGCTGCAGTTGTCCTTACAACCCTCGCAGAAGATGGCACAGTTCTCCTTTTTGTTGAACCAGATCCTGAGCAGACCACTTAACAGGACCTGTGCCAGGTCAATGTATCAGGGCTTGTAGAAATGATTGTTGGCATCTTGGGAGGTACAGTCTATCAGGCAATACTGGCTCTTATTCATCATGGCAGGCCTTCTTTCATGCAGTATTGCATAATGCATGACATGCGTTATGAGAGTGCTTCTAAACCAGGCATGATAATGGCTAGTCAGGAATTCATACATGTCTTTGGAAAGTGGAGCCTTCACTAGTAGCATGCAAATGTGAGCCGATTTCACAACTGTCTGTAGATCAATTATGCAGGTATTAGTTAAAAAGCGTGGAGCAAATCTTGGACGTCCTGCCTGTCTGGCATCCTTTCGTGGTTCTTTCTCTTCCTTAGTTGTTAGCCTTGGTTCAGTGTTAATACTCTTCCCTTTGAGTCAGAAGGTCATGGGTTCAAGGCACACGCTAGAGATTTGAACACGTAACCTAGATGGACACTTCAATGCAGTACTTTATTGAAGTTCCTACCACCTTTGGAATAAGGCTGTATACTCAACCTCAGATCCAACTCGGAACTTGTGCAGAGCTAAAAATAGCTGGAAATTAAGCATAATTGATTTCCACCTAATTTAGTGCAAAGCTACATCTCCTCTGCAACTGCTTTCAGAGAGCAACGGAGATGAAAATCAACTTATATATTGGAAATGAGCAATAAAGTGATAAACAGAAAGAAAATGATGAATTAAGGGAATAAATGGAGACGGACAAAAAGAAAGAGAACCAAGTATTTTAGTGACATAAAAAAATTCTTACCTGTTCTCCATCATCAATCCAACAGAAGTCAACGTCAGCATTAAATACCCAATTCCTAAGAGGATCGTTATTTCTGATAGAGTCTGTTTAACCAAGCAAAAAACAAATTATTTTGCAAAACAAAACTTACTCTGAACAACTGAGGTTTGAGATTATTAGATTAAAGGATTTAAACAGATTTGGAAACAAGGTGGATCCGAAATTATACATTTATTTAGCAGATACAGAGTACATCTTCAGGCCATAACATCGTGACATCCATCTGGAACATTTAAGCTAAATTATAACATGTTATTTTATCGGACAATCCGATCCATCGAATATGCAAACATTACTTTGTTTTCTATGGTAAGTAGAGCCATTTTAATTCATTTTCATTATGCTTTTAAAAAATTTTTTTATTCGTTCATGGGATGTGGACATCGCTGGCTAGGACAGCATTTATTGCCCATTCCTAATTGCCCTTGAGAAGGTGGTGGTGAACTAAAGATACTGAATATTGCTCACTGAACCATGAAGACGCTAAACTAAATATCCTAATGTGGCAGTGTAGGAGCGGGAAGCTGCTGACCAAAGGAATAGAAAAGAAAGGACTAACATTAATGTTGCATGTTATCATATCCTCAGAGCACTGCAAAGCATTGATGTTATGTAGACAAATACAACAATCAAATTGCACAGAGCAATGTCTCACAAAAAGAAATGAGAAGAATGACTAATCTGATTGTTAGTGATGTTGGATGGGACACTGGGAGAACTCCCTACTTTTCTTTGAAAAGAACGTTTTACATCCACCTAATCAGACAGGCAATGCATTGGTTTAAAGTTCCATCTGGAAAATGGCACCACTGACAACGCAGCACTCCTTCAGTACTCTACTGAATTGTCAGCCTAGAGTCGGGGAAGAGTCAGACTGGCAAACATACAAACATATGAATTTATGAACATACGAATTAGGAGCAGGAGTAGGCCACTCAGCTGCTCGAAACTGCTCCACCACTCAACAAGGTCATGGCTGATCTGATTGTAACCTCAACTCCACATTCCCGCCTACCCCCAATAACCTTTCACCCCCTTGCTAATCAAGAATCTATCTACCTCTGCCTTAAAAATATTCAAAGACTCCGCTTCCACGGCCTTTTCAGGAAGAGAGTTCCAAAGACTCACAAACCTCTGAGAGAAATAATTTCTCCTCATCTCTGTCTTAAATGGGTGACCCCTTATTTTTAAATAGTGATGCCTAGTTCTAGATTCTCCCACTAGATGAAACATCCTTTCCACATCCACCCGGTCAAGACCCCTCAGGATCTTATATTTTTCAATCAAGTCGCCTCTTACTCTTCCAAAGTCCAGCAGATACAAGCCTAGCCTGTCCAACCTTTCCTCATAAGACAACCCGCCCATTCCAGATATTTGTTTAGTAAACCTTCTCTAAACTCCTTCCAATGCATTTAAGTTCTTCCTTAAATAAGGAGACCAATACTGTACATAGTACAACAGATGTGATCTCACCAATGCCCTGTATAACTGAAGCATAACCTCCCTACTTTTCTATTCAATTCCCCTTGCAATAAACAATAACATTCAATGAGCTTTCCTAAGTACTTGCTGAACCTGCGTATTAACCTTTTGCAATTCATGCACTATGACACCCAGATCCTCTGCATCTCAGAGCTCTGCAATCTTTCACCATTTAGATAATATACTTCTTTTGTATTCTTCCTGCCAAAATGGACAATTTCACATTTTTCCCACATTATACACCATTTGCCAGATCTTTGCCCACTCAATTAACCAATCTATATCCCTTTGTAGCCTGCTTATGTCCTCTTCACAACTTAACTTTCCTACATATCTTTTGTGTCATCTGCAAATTTAGCAACCATACCTTCGGTCCCTTCATCCAGTCATTTATATAAATTGTAAAAGGTTGAGGCCCCAGCACAGATCCCTGTGGCACACCACTCGTTACATCTTGCCAACCAGAAAATGACCCATTTATGGCTGCTCTCTGTTTCCTGTTAGCGAGCCAATCTTCTATCCAGGTCAATATGTTACCCCTACACCATGAGCTTTTATTTTCTGCAATAACCTATGATTTGGCACCTTATCAAATGCCTTCTGGAGGGAGGGGGGAATCAGGAGAGATCGTAAGGTTGGTGGGGTGGGGGGTGGTCAAATGATCGGGCTAGATGATTTGCTTAAGGGGCCAAGGGAAGCAATCCTACTTCTCATAGCCCACAAATAGTGCTCTAAAAAGCACCTTCCTGCTGGATCAGCTGCTCCCACCTCCATTTAGCTGCTGTGCATACTGAGCCCTGGGAAACCCAGCTGGCCAGTCAAATTTAAATGCTGCCAAAATCTCAGGAAAGGAGCCTTATTAATACATTATAATTATGGACCCGCCTCTCCAGAGCTGCCTGTGGTTAAAATGGTAGTAGGTGCATTCGTGGTGAGTGAGAGTCAGGTATGTCAGAGTGCGTTATTTGTGTCTCTGTGTAAAAATTGAGCAGCTCCATCTTTATTACAGGCAGCTGACAGTGACATTTCAGTCAGTGATACTGCATTTGCGCATGTGTGTGTTGTCCGTAATCTGGAGGTTGTCTTGTCAACAAACTTGGCCATAGAATACACCTCATAGTATAATGGTACCTCTATTGTTTCTTAGCTCTAACCAGATAGATTCTATCCTTGACCCCTCTAGGATATCCTCTCTTTCTTGAGCACTGTAACATTCTCCTTAATCAATACTACCACCCCTCCTCCTTCCTTTTCTTTCCTGTCCTTCCTGAATACCTTGTATCCAGGAATATTCAGTACCCAGTCCTGCCCTTTTTGGAGCCACGTTTCCATTATCACCCACATCATATTCCCACGTGGTTAGCTGCAGCTGGAGCTCACCAACCTCATTTACCACACTCCATGTGTTCACATACATGCACTTTAGACCTAATTTACATCTTATTGCACTCCCTTTTACTTTGACCTCACCTACCACCTTACTATTTCTTACTCTAGTGATATCATCGCTCCCAATTATTTGTGCACCTTATTTTTCCTAATGTTACATCCTTGTTCCCATCCCCCGCCAACTTAGTTTAAATCTTCCTCAATAGCACTAGCAAACCACCCCGCAAGGACATTGGTCCCAGCTCTGTGGAGGTGCAATCCATCGGCTGCTATAGGTCCCATCTCCCCCAGACCTGGTTCCAATGTGACGGGAATCTAAAACCCTCCCTCCTGCACAATCTCTCAGCCACACATTCATCTGCTCTATCCTATTTCTACACCACTCGTGCTTGGTACCAGGAGTAATCTGGAGATTACTACTTTTGAGGTCCTGCTTGCTAGTTTCTTTCCTAGTTCCCTATAAACTGTCTCCAGGACTTCATCCCTCTTTCTACTTATGTTGTTGATACCCATATGGACCAGTGACCACTGGCTGTTCACCCTCTCTGCTCATTTGGGCAAAATAAGGCTGGATATCACAAAGTAATAGACAAAGCAAATTCCACTGGCTTAGCTCAATTTCAATTCTCTACTTGAAAACTTATTAAAAAATAGTGAACACTCTGTCCCTTTTGTGAGCTGACTTATTTCTTTTTTTTGTATTACCTTTCTTTCAGACTAGTTATAAATGCAAAAACTGCCCTCCAGCATTTTATAGTTTCCAGCACCAGGCCATGAACTGTGTCTGAGAGACCACTACTCAAAATCTGTCTGCTAATATATCCCTTTGTGTCCGAGCAAAGGTGGAGGGCCAAGACACTGACTTCTTCCCTGTAGTGATTAGCCATTTACCAATAAAACCATTTTCCTCACCTCACCCCTTGGATGTGTGTTATAAAGGCTGGGGTGGAACTTTTTCTTGGGCAGTAATGTAAAATGGGCAGCATCGCATCAGTTACTCTCTAGACACTGCTTGGCCAAAGAGGTAGGTTTTAAGGAGTATCTTGGAGGAAACAGAGGTAGAGAGGGGGAGAGGTTTACAGAAGGAATTCCAAGGTTTAAGGCCTTGGCAGCTGTAGACACGGCCACCAATGATACAGCAATTAAAATTGTGGATACTGGCTGAGTGTTGTAGACTGGCACATACTGAGGTCCAGGACTAGGTGCTGAGGGACACACTAAAGCTTGGAGCAGCCACCGGAAAAGCTCCCTGGGGAAAGGTCACCATCTAAGGCCCTCCCACCATTATATAATGAGGGGCTGGAAAATGCGTAAAACCCCTCGGCTTGTATGCTCCAGAGGACGTTTGACATGAAATGTATATATATATTTCAGGAGTGGTCCCTCTGGATTGGAAAGTTGCACATGTCACTCCACTTTTTAAGAAGGGTGAAAGGGGGAACCAAGGAAATTACAGACCAGTGAGCCTGACATCTGTGGTGGGCAAGTTGCTGGAGTCTATAATCAAGGATAGGGTGACTGAACACCTAGAAAAATTACAGTTAATCAGGGACAGCCAGCATGGATTCATGACGGGAAGGTCATGCCTGACAAATCTCTTTGAATTTTTTGAAGAGGTGACTAAGGTAGTGGACAGGGGAATGTCTATGGATGTTATTTATATGGACTTCCAGAAGGCATTTGATAAAGTCTCACATAAGAGACTGTTAACTAAGGCAGAAGCCCATGGAGTTGAGGGCAAATTATTGACATGGTTAGGAAGTTGGTTGAGTGGTAGGTGACAGAGAGTGGTGATAATGGGTAAGTACTCTGATTGGCAGGATGTGACTAGTGGTGTCCCACAGGGATCTGTGTTGGGGCCTCAATTATTCACATTATTCATTAACGACTTGGATGATGGCATAGTAAGTCATATATCCAGATTTGCTGATGATACAAAGTTAGGCGGCATTGTAGACAGTCTAGATGATAGCATAAAATTGCAAAGAGATATTGACAGACTAGGTGAGTGGGCAAAACTGTGGCAGATGGATTTCAATGCTGGCAAGTGTGAGATTATCCATTTTGGACCAAAAAAGATAGAGCAGGGTACTTTCTAAATGGGAAGAGGTTAAGTACAGTGGATGTCCAAAGAGGCTTGGGGGTTCAAGTGCAAAGATCTTTAAAATGCCATGAGCAAGTGCAGAAAATAATCAAAAAGGCAAATGAAATGCGAGCCTTTATATTTTATTTAGAGATACAGCACTGAAACAGGCCCTTCGGCCCACCGAGTCTTGCCGACCATCAACCACCCATTTATACTAATCCTACACTAATCCCATATTCCTACCACATCCCCACCTGTCCCTATATTTCCCTACCACCTACCTATACTAGGGGCAATTTATAATGGCCAATTTACCTACCAACCTGCAAGTCTTTGGCTGTGGGAGGAAACCGGAGCACCCAGCGAAAACCCACGCAGATACAGGAAGAACTTGCAAACTCCACACAGGCAGTGCCCAGAATTGAACCTGGGTCGCTGGAGCTGTGAGGCTGTGGTGCTAACCACTACGCCACTGTGCCGCCCAAGAGGACTGATGTATAAAGACACAGAGGTCATGCTGCAGCTGTATAAAACCCTGGTTAAACCCCACTTGGAGTACTGTGAGCAGTTCTGGGCACCACGCCTTAGGAAGGATATATTGGCCTTGAAGGGAGTGCAACGTAGGTTTACAAGAATGATACCTGGACTACAGGGGTTAAGTTACGAGAAGAGATTACACAAATCAGGCCCGTTTTCGCTAGAATTTAGAAGGTTAAGGGGTGATCTGATCGAAGTCTTCAAGATATTAACAGGAAAAGACAGGCTAGATAAAGATAAACTATTTCCACTGGTTGGAGATTCTAAAACTCAGGGGCATAGTCTAAAAATTAGGACCAGACCGTTCAGGAGAGATGTTAGGAAGCACTTCTTCATGCAAAGGGAGGTAAAGGTTTGGAACTCTCTCCCACAAACAGCAGTTGAAGCTAGAACAGTTGTTAATTTTAAATCTGAGATAGCTAGATTTTTGTTCAGCAAAGATATTAAGGGATATGGGCCAAAGGCAGGTATATGGAGTTAGGCCGCGGATTAGCCATGATCTCGTTGATTGGCGGGACAGGCTCGATGGGCTGAATGGCCTACTCCTGTTCCTATCTTCCTATGTTCCTAAATATAATCTATAATGGCAAGTGTCGTGAGGCCTCTCATGTACTTAATTGAAAGAAACTGATCTGTATTGCACTCCAGGTAATGCCACAGTTGAACTGTTATGTAATGTACTTCTACAAATTTGATGAATAATGTATATTTTTGGGAAGAAAAAAAATTAAAATCGGGGTGCTCAAGAGGCCAGAATTAGAGGAGCACAGACGTCTTGGAGGTTTGTGCGGCTGGAGGAGATTACAGAGATAGGGAGGGGTGAGGTCATGCAGGGATTTGAAAACAAGGATGAAAATTTTAAAATCGAGGCATTGCCTAACCAGGAGCCAAGTAGGCCAGCAAGCACAGATGGAACTTGGTGCAAGTTAGGACAAGGGCAGCAGAGTTTTGGATGACCTCTAGTTTCCGGAGGGCAGAACGTAGTGGCCAGCCAGGAGTGCATTGGAATAGTCAAGTCTCGAGGTAACGAAGACATGAATGAGGGCTTCACTAGCAGATGAGCGGAGGCAGGGGCAATGTTACAGAGGTGGAAATAGGTGGTCTTTATGATAGTGTGAATCATCTCAGGCTCTAGTATGATGCCAAGGTTGTGAACAGTTTGGTTCAGCCTCAGTTGCCAGGGAGAGGGATGGAGTCGGTGGCTAGGGAACAGAGGAACAGAGTTTGTGGCAGGGACCGGAGACAATGGAATATTTAATTGGAGGAAATTACTGCTCACCCAGTACTAGATGTCAGACAAACAATCTGATAATTTAAAAGCTTTGGAGGAGTTGAGAGAGGAGGTGAGGTAGAGTTGGAAATTCGTACATATGGAAACCGACACTGTGTTTTCAGATTATGTCACTAAGGGACGGCACGTAGATGGGAAATAGGAGGGGGCCAGGAGCTAATGGGTGGGAGCAGGAAGAGAAGCCATTGTAGGTGATTTCTTAGTTATGGTTAGATAGGTAAGAATGGAACCAGGCAAGTGTAGCCCCACCCAGCTGTATGACAGTGGAGAGGTGTTGGAGCAGGATGGTGTCAAAACTGTAGCTGCAGACAGCTCAAGAAGCAATAGGAGAGCTAATTTACCTTTGACACATTCACATAGGATGTCATTTGAAATTTTGATATGAGCCGTTTTGGTACTGTGACAATGGCGGAAACCTGATTGGAGGGATTCAAACATGGAGGGAATAATGGGCACAGATTTTGGAGGCAACATGTTCAAGGACTTTGAAGAGGGAAGTGATGTTGGAGATTTGGCAAAGACGCAGGGGGTCAAGGTTTTGTTTTTGAGGAGAGGTGTGATGACGGCAGATTAAAAGCAGACGGGCAACAGTACCTGAAGAGAGAGAACTGTTAACAATATCACTAATATGGGACGAGGAAGGGAAGTTGGGTGGTGAGCAGTTTCATGAGAAAAGGGTCAAAGGGACAGATGGTGGGTCTCACGGACAAGATGAGCTTGAATAGGGCATGACTAGGAGAGAAACTAGAGAAAGATGCGAGTTCAGGGGTGGAGTAGGGGAAGCTTTCGAGGCAGCTTGGCCTGGTGAGCTGGTGGAACATAGGAACCTGGTAGAGGCATCTGATCGATGGTCTCAATTTTACTGACAAACAAGTCAATGAGCTACTTGTACGTGATGGAGGTGAGGGTGGAGGAGACAGGGGAGACGGGTTTAAGATGGTTTGCAGTAGAGAAAAGAAGGGTAATCTTTGCATTCCAGGATGATCCTGGAATAATGAGCAGTTATGGCAGACGAGACAAGGGTACAATAGTGCTTTATGTGGTCCAGCCATATCTGCCAGTGAATGGCTAAACCAGTTGTCCGCCATATCAGTTCATATCTGCATTCCTTGGACTTAAGGGAGTGGCTATCAGGGTTGTACCAGGGGACTGGCCAGGGTGAGAGATGGTAATGATTTTAATGGGGACGATGGCATCAAAGGTGGAGGTGAGGATGTGGTTAAGCAGATCAGTAGCTGCAGAAATGTCCTGGTGGACAGAAGGACAAAGATTATAGACAGTTGGGATTTTAAATGTGCCATTGTAAGTAAATTGGAAGAGATTTTTTTTTCCAGGGAGCAGACACAGAAGGAAGTAGGGTTGGGAGGGGGAAGGGTGAAGTGGGTGTAGAGTGATACAAGGAAGTGATCAGAGATGGCCTTGTCTATGATTGATATGGAAGTTGCGAGGTCAGATGAGATGTCAGGATCAAGGGGGCAGCCATGAATATGGGGGGTTTAGATGGAGTGAGAGATTAAGGGAGGATAAGAGGGTAGTTAACTCAGGGGAGGGACAACAAAATGAATATAGTCAGCCAGACCTGCTTTTAAATAATAGTTGGTGCCAATTTTCTTGCCCCTGCCCTGTTGCTGGAGATACAACATGCCAAAAATTGCCCTTTGCCTGTCCAGGCTGAGCTACTGGGCCATTAATATGGACTTGACCTTGAACAAAGCCCAGTTGCACTCCCAGATCCTACACTGAGAAATAGTCAGAAAGAAAAATAGGTCTGCATCAGCACCTCTGGCTGTTGTTTGGAAAAAATCAAAATCAACCTGCAGGAACCATGAAAGCCCACTCACTTTTGGGTCTGTCTTCTGCTTGCTGTCGAGGCTTCTTACATCATTCACCCTGAGGAGAATCCCACCACCAGCATCTTGAGACACCCCTTCATCTGGACACCTCATGGGCATTATAACAGGTGCAAGCGTTGAGAACATTCCATTGATCTATGAATGCTGTACCTGCAGCTACTGGAGGCACAGTCTCAGGTTTATCTAATCAAAAAAAAATCTAGAAATCCAGGACTACAGAAAGGGGACAGACATACAAGATCACAGGTCTTCATCTGAGTTCTCCTGACCTTTCTGTTACGAAAATTGGCATTCCCAGAGAGCAAAGGCCAGAAAAAGTAACCCCTTAATCCTTGTAAGTTTGCTCTGCAGAACTACTTCCAAACACTGGTCATTATTGCTTTGTTTCAAGCTGATCCTAATCATGAATTAATCGAGAGCTCCGTGTTCCTTCAAGTAAACAAAGCATGGTATTATATAAAGCACAAATACTTACTGACTTATTGGCAAATATATGTATGTAAACACCCAAAATGAAGGTAAAATGCATCAGTGCATAGAACTGAAGCCAAACAGGGATTTGGGGATTGTGTGCAACTTCCTTTCCACTAATCTGAAAAAAAAAAGAATTTTAATTAATAAAGAACCATGTATAGACATTCACTGTTGTAATCATAGACGTCACTGCCTAGCCAATTTGGTTCACTCCATGTAACATTCAGAAATGGCTGTTTATGTTGAGAAAAGCAAAGTCTATGGTTTATGTCAATATCTCAGCTGTGGTGCTAAAGAACTGAACACAAGAATTAGCCTGATCTGTTGTTGAAAGATCATCGGCCTAAAATGTTAATTCTGTTTCTCTCTCCATAGCTGCTGCCTGACCTGATGAGCAGTTACTTTTTCCTAATTTCAGTTTTCTGGCATCTGCAGTATTTTGCTTTTGTACCAGAATTAGCCAAAGTGTTTCAATACAGATATGGCATCTTCCAAACAATGTAGTAGACTTCTCAAATATGTCCCATTCACAGAAAGGAAATCAAATTTAACTCAGTGTTACAGCCACGTGGTGAGATTTGGGTTGTTCCCACTGTTCAACTCCCACCTGACCGCAGCAATTCTGTTTTGTTATTAGGGTTTAACCCCTTTTTTTTATTTGTCAAGTAAACAGACAGTGACAGGTTTTCTTGTAGGTTTAAAGCAGAAAATCAATTATTTATTGATCAATATGCCTTATCCCGAAATTATCGCAACCACATTCACTCACTCTTTCATTTGCGTACAAACACACACACACACACGAGACAGAGAGAAAAAGGGGTAAGTGAGTTTGTAAGTGGTGGGGGGGAAGCATGGTAAACCTGTTGAAGTCTCTTGGAAGTCAAGTTCTCATTGGTTTCAGGCCTGAGGTGTTTGTAGATTTCTCTCTTGGTTGAAAGTGTAGTAGAAGGGTCTAAAAGGGTTAATGGTTGAGACAGTGAGAGTAATCCCTCCCACTGTATTGATGACATGGCACAGGAGCAGTAGGCTTTGAAGGAGCTAGAAGCACCATTAGAAATGCTAGCTAGAGAACCTCATGGAGAGTGTAAATATAATGTAAATATAAATAAAGAGTTGATGTGCAGCCAGCCAGAGACTCCAAGGGCTGGATTTTACGTCGGGTGGACGGGAACTTGCCATCGACGTAAATGTTGGTGGCGACCCCACTTCCACCCGGCCCGGGGATCTGACCCGCATTTTACGGGTCCCCTGGTTTTAACTGTTCCGAGGCGGGACTTCCACCCACTTGAGGGAGGAAGTCCCGCCTCATTGAGCTGCCGGCCAATCAAGGGGCTGGCAGCTCTTAGTCCCAGCAGTGCCACCAGCAGCGGTGCCACTGCTGGGACTGCAGCCCAGGCAAGAACATGGAGCCAGGAGTGCAGGTAAGTTCGGGTTTGCCTCGCCGGACTAATCAGTGGTGCCCTGGTGAGGCAATGATGGTCATTTGGGGGGAGGGGGTAGCATCTCGGGTCCTAGGGGTGGTTGGGGAAGCAAGGGCAGGCCTCAATCGGGCACCCTGTGCCCATTTGTCTGGGCCCCCCCACCCCGGTGCGCCAAGAAACCACCAGGTTTCACTGGGCGACCTTTCACGACTCCAGGACGCCTGCTTGCCATGGGTAAAATCCCCGTGAAGGCAGGCAAAGGCCCTTAAGTGGACATTACGTGGCCACATAAGGGCCTTGATTGGCCTGGGGTGGGCAGCCAGTTTTTCGCAGCCCCCCACCCCAGCCCACGTAAAGTGGGGTGGAGACGGGAGCGGGTCAGGAAAGCCTCCCGGAGCCTCCCACTCAATTTTACGTCACCCACCCCACCACCATCCAGCGTAAAATTCTAGCCCAAGAGCTTTGTTATGAACTCCATAACTATGCTACCAACAACATACAATATCGTGACATCAAAAACTCAATTGAAGACAGTGGATCACTTCTAATTCACAGCTGTATAAAGTAGAGATGTAGAGTTCTACAGCGGGACTGGAAACAACCTTCTTAGATGCTGCTTTCTGGGTGTCTCCCTTCCTCTCTCTCTCTAGACGGCCTCTTAAGGTAAAGATGTGTTACACCTCATCTCCTGTGAGGAGATACTTTGGTCTCTCCCCCATGGTGATTGCACAATGGCCCAGGACGTGACCACTTTACACATTCTTTGTTTCAGAAGAACCCATTCAATTCAAAAGGGTCTCTTGATGGGTTCAGGATGAGAATAATCTGGATATGATGTTTCTACTTCACACCTTCTTTGTTTCAGAAGAACCCATTCAATTCTGGAATATTTTAGGATAGATGTAGAATTGACACCCCTTTGCTGTGAAGATTTTCCTTTGTTCCTGTCAAACAGTTTGAATATACAAAGGCCAAGTCCTTTTCCTTTGGTGGCCATTTTGGAGCAAACTGATCACTTTTTAAAATAAAGATCTATTTTTAGAAGGCAAAGTCAGTTTTTATGACTCTTAAATTTTTGACCATGATTTTTCATCATCGCACTTCTTGTACATGTGACCTCACGCAATTACTGTCCTATCTTCCTCCTCCCAATAATCAGCAGTGATGAAATAATGCATCAAGGGGCACCTATTCACCAAAATCCATATAGCTCCCAAACGTTACTGCAGGAGTTCTTCAGGGCAGTGTTCTTAGACAAGTTATCTGCTTCATCATTGACCTTTCTTCCATCATAAAGTCAATAGTGAGGCTATTCACTTAAGATTCCAGACGCCAGATCCATTCACGACTCCTCCAAAAATGAAGCAGCCCATCGTAGCTACAGTAGGACCTAGACAACAACCAGGCTTGGACTGATATCTGGCAGGTTACACTCATAGGATGCAAGTGCAAGCAAGGATTATTTTCTAGATATCTCCAACTAAAATAGCCAACCACCTCCATCTCCAACAAGAGAGAATCTAATCATCTCCCCTTGACATTCAACAGCATTACCATCGCTGAATCCCCCACTATCAACATGCTAGGGGTTACCATTGACCAGAATCTGAACTGGAGTAGCCATATAAATACCGTGGCTACAAGAGCAGGTCAGAGGCTAGGAATCCTGAGGCGAGTAACTCACCTCCTGACTCCCCAAAGCCTGTCCACCATCTACAAGGCACAAGTCAGGAGTGTGATGGAATACTCTCCACTTGCCTGGATGGGTGCAGCTCCAACAACACTCAAGAAGCTCAACGCCATCCAGGACAAAGCAGCCCGCTTGATTGGCACCCCATCCACAAACATTCACTCCCTCCACCACCATCGCACAGTGGCAGCAGTGTGTACCATCTACAAGATGCACTGCAGCAGTGCACTAAGGCTCCTTAGACAGCACCTTCCAAACCCGCAACCTCTACCGACTAGAAGGACAAGGGCAGCAAATACATGGGAACACCACCACCTGCAAGTTCCCCTCCAAGTCACACACCATCCTGACTTGGAACTATATTGCCGTTCCTTCACTGTCGCTGGGTCAAAATCCTGGAACTCCCTTCCTAACAGCACTGTGGGTATACCTACCCCAAATGGACTGCAGCGGTTCAAGAAGACAGCTCACCACCACCTTCTCAAGGGCAATTACGGATGGGCAATAAATGCTGGCCTGGCCAGCGTCGCCCACATCCCATAAATGAATTAAAAAAAACCTTTTCCAATCTTCAGAGGCCCAACCACGACTGAGGCTTCCAGCCTCAACATCCAGGAGTCACTATTGACCAGAAGCTTCACTGGACCTCTCATATCTACACCACGCTACAAGAGCAGGGCAGAAGCTGTATGCTCTGTGATGTTTAGATCACTTCCTCACTCCTCAAAGCCTTCCCACCATGTATAAAGCTCAAATTCAAGTATGATAGAATACTCACAACTTGCCAGAATGAGTTCAGCTGGAAGAACACTCAAGAAATTCAACAGCATCCAAGGAAGAGCAGTCTGCTTGGCCAGTGACCCTGTCACTGGACTTAATTGTCCACCATTCCTCCGACACATTGTGGCTACAGTACATATGATCTACTGGATATAACGCAGCAACTCAACAAGGATTTTTTTCCAAAAATATACTTTATTAATAAAAATCTGTAAAAAAAATATATTACAAAACAGTTCCAAGTTCACATTCCAAAAAGTGCAAAAGAAATCAGTTTCCTTCCATACAGAAGGTGAGTTGCCTCACAACCCATTCCATTTTACATGCAATGTACATTTGCATTACACAGCAAAACCATATTTTGGTACATACAGCCTGAGGGGTTTTTCACGGGTTCCAGACCCTCAGTTCACTATGGCGGAGGACCTTACACTGTGGCCTTTCCCCATTGAGCCTTTGCGGTGGCTGCCCCAAGTTTTAGTGCATCCCTCAGCACATAGTCCTGGACCTTGGAATGTGCCAGTCTGCAACACTCGGTCGTGGACAACACTTTGCACTGGAAGACCAGCAAGTTTCGGGCAGACCAAAGAGCGTCTTTCACCAAGCTGATGGTCCTGCAGCAGTAGTTGATGTTTATCTCAGTGTGCGTCCTGGGAACTGCCTGTAGAGCACCGAGTCCTGCGTTACCACACTGCTCTGGATGAACCTCAACAAAAAACATTGCATCTCTTTCCACACCTGCTTTGCAAAGGCGCATTCCAGAAGGAGGTAGGTGATGTTCTCTTCCCCACCACAGCCATCTCAAGGGCCGCAAGTGGAGGTGGAGTGACTCTGGGCATGCAGAAACGATCTGACGGGGAGGGCCCTTCTCACCACCAGCCAAGCTACGTTTTGGTGCTTAGTAACTCAACTAGGTTACTTCGATAGAATCTCCCTCCATTGTCACCAGCACCATCACGAAGAATAAGAGTAGCAATGCTTTAGGAACAACAGCACCTCAAAGGCACACACCATCTTGACCTCTACATATATCATTGTTCTTTCATTGCTGTACACCATTAGGTGAGCACCATCACCACGAGGACTGCAATGATTCAAATAAGCCACCATCACATTCTCAGGACGATGAGGAATAGATAATAAAAGCAGCCTCGCCACCTTCGCCCATGTTCTGAGATTTAAATAAAAGGTAAAGTTCCAGCAAAGATCAACACTTCCATTTATTTCATTTATCTGTTTTCTTCATTACTTGAACTTTAGTTGAAGTTTTTGCACTTCAACATCATGCTTCTAGTTAGCCAATCCATGAAGTAGCATTCACTCCAGAAGTCACTGTGGACTGCACAAGTAACACTTTTTATTTTTTCTTCCCATGTTTGTATTGTTTGCACATAGAAATGAGGGAGAAAAAAAACATAAAAAGTAGATTTGTATAAAGGAAGCTCTGGAATATTTTGTACCTTCTCAATGCACCGTGGTGTAAATATTATTTGAGATAAGAATTCTGCACTGAGTTGTCTTCTGCATGGTGTTCTGCAAAAACACATTAAGCCAATAGCAACGGTCTGTTGTGCTTTCCAGTAACCTTTCACTCCAGGGTTTTCTTTACTTCCTTATGGAAGTCCTGTCTTATGAAATTTCTAACTATTGGGAGTTTTCAGCACATCTAAACAATGCTGATTGAGGGCAGGGCTTCATCAGACTTATACTGATTTCCTTCGATTGTATTTTTTGTACCTATATATTGGTTCCTCTGTGGTTAATTGTGAACGCTTTCATTAAAGCATGCTTAATTAACCCTTGCCCTATTAAACAAAGAGAAGTGTGGTTTCTGACTATAGCAGTTTCAGGATTAATTGTTTGCACATACATATTCAACAAAACATTGCAAACTAATTACAGGCATCGACTGCGTATTAGAACATTTCTGATTGTCAACAAGAGCATGTGAGTACCCATCAAAATAAGAGCATACACTATTATTTTGCAAACTACTTGGTACACAGTACAGAATATTGTTTATGGCCACGTGGTGAGATGTGGGTGGTTCCCACTGTTCAGCTCCCCACCTGACTGCAGCAAGTGTGTTTTGTTATTTGGCTTATTGGTCAAATAAACAGACAGCGACAGGTTTTCCTGTCGGTTTAGAAAACAGAAAATCAATTGTTTATTGATCAATACGCCTTATCCCGAAATTGTCAAAACCACATCCATTCACGCATTCACTCGCGCGCGCGCACACTCACACACAAGAGACAGATAGAGAGGGGAAAAAAGGAAGTGATTTTTAGTGGTTGGGAGGTTACAATAAACCAGTTGAATTCTCTTGGAAATCGAGTTCTCAATGGGTGCAGGCCTGAGATGATTGACAGTTCAGTTGAAGACAATGGATCACTTCTAGTTCACTGCTGTCTCGTGTAGATGTAGGATTCAACTGCAGGGCACATGCCTTCTAGTTTGCTGGAAAACAAGCTGCTAGATGTTGCTTTACTTCTCTCTCTCTCTCCAGGTTGCTTTTTTTTTTAAAGATCAAAGCTGTGTGTTATGGCCAGGTGAGGAGGGGTCTCAGACTCCCCATTCACCCCTTTCTCTGGTTTGACTGCAACAGGGTTTATCCTCTTCTAACTCAGTGGATGAATTTACCATCTCAGTGAGCACTTATTCCTGTTCCTCTAATGTAATTGCAAAAGAACCAGTCAGGTTTTCTTAAGTTTAAACGAGAAAGGTGCAAGTTTAACACTCCAAAATGGTTAAAATTATTAAAATATGCTATGTATTCACACACACATTCATATGCCATGGGTGGGGGGAGGGGGGGAGAATGCATGGGAAGACTTATCCATTCATTTTTTAAAAGTTAAAGTAACTGGCCCTTTAAAAATGTGAAAGCTCATTTCAGGCTGAAAGTCCTTTAAAAATGGCACCAGCGCCTGCACATCGGCGACGGAAGCCATTGCCAGCGACGGCTCGCCCACCCCCTCCATACGTCCCCATGCGTGAAGGCTACAATTTTTCACCCAGCAGCCGTTTTCAGCGGCAGAGTCTTAAAACGCAGCCCAATGGGTGTAGATGGCCACTGACAACTGTGCTGATAAGGCCATTCCAGGTAATTTAATCAGAGAGCACCCCATTGTTCTGGCTAGGTTGAGTCAGTCGTGTCACCTCCAGTCTGATCTCTCGGTGTTTTAAATGTAAATTGCAGTAGCCATCTAGGCTGCCAGTTTAATTGTCAAAATGTTATTTGAAAGAATTTCCAGTAAAAGTCGAAGGCAAGATTCCAACCGATGAAATTAATATGTGCCCCGGCACATAAAGTTTTCATGACACTGTGTTACATCTCTCCTCCTGCTAGGAGACACCCTGATCTCTTCTCCATGGTGATCACACAATGGCCCAGGACATGGCTAGTTTATGCCTTTTTTTCAGAAGAAGACATTCAATTCTGGAATGTTTTAGAAGGGGTTCAATTAATATGTTTTAGCTTTGAAGATTTGTCCTTTGTCCTTGTCAGACAGTTTGAATACACAAAGACCAAGAATCTGTCATCGGTGACCATTTTGGAGTATTGCTCATTTAAAAAAATAAAGGTTCATTTGTAAAAGACAAAGTCAGTCCTTTATAACTCTTCTGATTTTGTTCGTAATTTGTATCATCGCACTTCTTGTGTGTTTGACAACATGCATTGAGTTATTAACAAAGAAGACTTTAAAAATGTACTATTTAGTTGTCAATCTTGCTCAGGAAGATCACAAGGTTAGATTTTGCAGGTAATGGAAATCTCACATTGGAGCAGTGGAAGGTTGGGATTAGGACATATTGTTGGGACAATAACCTGCACTGTGCCTGGCCTGGGATATTTTAATGGGCAATGTAGAGGGAGTTTTACTCTGAGGCAGCCTGAAATCAGAGGTAGCACTCTCGCCTTGAAGTCAGTAGGTCATGGGTTCAAACCCATACTCTAGAGACTCGAAAACATCATCTTGGCTGACATTTCGGTGCAGTACTGCACTCTCAGGTGGATGTAAAAGAATCCATGGTACTATTTGTTCCTCAACCAACATCACTAAAAACATATCTGGTCATTTATCTCATGCTGTTGGTGGAACCTTACTGTGTGTTGTTTTCTACATTAGAAAAGTGATAATTCAAAATTATGCCATTGACTGTGAAGCACTTTGGGACATTCTGGGGTAGTATAGGGTGTTATATAAATGCAAGTGTGTTCTTTATTAACAGTGAAACTAATACATACATATTACAATTGGAAAAGAGCAGGTAGATGCCATATATAAAGAATACACATCTAGGGACATGGAGAATACAACAACAACTTGTATTGATATAGCACCTATAACATTGTTAAATGTCCCAAGGCACTTTACGGGAGGATTATCAAACAAAACTGGACACAAAGCCACATAAGGATGTATTAGGGCAGATGATCAGAAGTTTGGCCAAACAGGTAGTTCTAAAAAGCTTCTTAAAGATGGAAAGAGAGAGTTAGAGACGGTTATGGAGGGAATTCCAGGGTTTAAGGTCTTGGCAGCTGAAAGTGTGGCCACCAATGGTGCAGCAATTAAAATGCACACTAGGCCAGAATTGGAGAAGTGCAGTAGACACTAATCACACAGGTCACAAGTAACAAGGAACTGCATTATGATCAGGTGAATGTTTTACTTTCCTAGTTCAGTTTATACAATCAGAGTGTAAATTATTCTTTAGCATATTTTATGCAGATAGAATAAATCACACACTGGTTTTGAAATTACACTACTTGAATATGAGCACATAAAAGGCAATATAGAATAAATTCACTTATGTGTTCATATGAAATTCTTTTTTCAGATATTTTAACAGAGGCATTAACTCTTAAAATAGTGAACTAAGGAATGCTATACAAAAAAAAAGAGACTTGTTTCTCTTGCATCTTCTAAAATGTGATTTACATCCAATTAATTCCTTTTTGAAGTGTAGTTAGTGTTGTGTTGTACAACAACCAATTTGCATCATCCAAGATTTTACAAAAAGCAATGAGATGAATGATTGGTTCAGCAGAATCTATTTTTGGTAGTATAGGTTGAAGGATGAACATTGGGCAGGGCATGTGAGAATTCCTGCTTTTCTTTGAAGATGTGCCATAGGATCTTTTATATCCCATCGAGCAGACAGATGGGGCACTGGTTTAATGCTCAACTGAAAGACAGAACTCCAAAATGCAGGACTTCAGCACTGTACAGTACAGCACTGAAATGCTAAATGTCCATCCAATAATATTCAATAAGTTGTTTGTACAATCACAGTAACAAATGTATTACATGTTCATACCCTTAATAGTCACACACTATCATTGCAAGGCCTCTATTCAGATATGTAACTTATGTTTTTTTAAGCTGGGATTTAGAAACAAACAAGCAGTTCGAGACTGCAATATTGATATGTCATGGTATCAGTTAGTGTGGCCCTGAGTATTTTGAATGTGTCGTCATTTGAAAGGTAAGATTTTATAGATAATTTCATAAACTCTGCTGGAGATGATGTGTAACCATCTCAGTTTTCGTGGGATGTTTTGCTTTGAAAGTTGAGATAAACCATAAGAACCTACTTATAATTACGCTAATGAACGGGGGGTCTCAACATTTTTAAGCAAGAACATTGAAGATAATGCACTTCTGATGGGTTAAGATATAAACATTTTCAATGGAGGTAAGAATCACTGGGTATAAGTTGAATGTCACTTAAACTACATCTTCCTTCCATTAATCCCAGGTTGTATTTTGCCATTGAAGCTCAACTTTGAACAAAAAACAAATCCTTTCAACACCCATTTCAAAGACAAGATTTTTTAAATCTCCAAAATACATTTCAACAATACATGGTTTATTTGGATTCTGATGACATTTGAGCTTTGCTCTATGTAATTTTCCCCCAAGAACACCAGAATCCAAGATAAATGGGGAAGGTTAATAATGGGAATAATTGTTAAAATGTATTCATTATGCTTAAATTGAGTTAAAAAAAATTCTATGTGTCTTTATTTTCCAAAAGATATGCATTCTGTAGCTTCTACCTACACATAGGTCACTATAGATTCAACCACAAGTAAAAACCTTAACATCTGCAGCCACGTGCTATCCCCCATTCTGTTAAATAAACAAGAACAAATTGCAACATCATCAGCATTTTAATACTGTACATGTTTACATACTAGACTGCTTTTTGTGTCAGAAATATTTGGGTTGTGCTATGAAAATGGCATAGTATTAACTAACTGTGTGAGATAGAGATTCCACCTCCCTGACTCCCCTCCATTTATGTAAATAGTATTTTTTCATTACATACTTTGGGAATATCTTCAGGACAGCCAAGTCTGGGTTTGCCTGGTTCCCACCCTGGTCCCTTGAAGATGACAGATATTTTGTTGCTTATGCCAGGAGTAGCCCAAAACATCTTCCAAATGTAAAGCAAGTGATGGAACTGGAGAAAAAGAAATGAACAAAAGTTACACAAAATAAAATGATATCAGCCTCTATTCATTTCATTCTTCAAAATGCATAATCACAGTCAATTTTTGATATTTATCCATTATTTAGAAGTTTGTTGCTATGATTTTGGTCAATATGCGGAGAATTTTAACTCATGAATGGGTGAGTCGGGGAAGGGTGGGTAGGTAAAATTACTTAAATTCTCAAACCTGACCCCATTCCACCCACTTCCAATTTTAACGGAGGCAGTTTCGAGGTTGGGGGAACCAACCCACTTTCAGGAGGTAGCTTGATCATGAAAATCTTTTAAGAAGGCAGCATTCCTCCATTTTTACTCTACTTTACTTTTAATGCATGGAGGTAAAAGGAGGTGAGGTAAGAGCCCTTATTGCACTGTATGTGGGCCTTGAGTATCAAAAGTGTTTTCCCCAGGCCCAAAAAGCTTACATCAGCATGATCAGACCCCGGCAATTGGTTGACTCCCACCACCCGCGATATCAGATTCAGACCCAGCCCCACTATGTCCAAATCATTATTCCCTTCCCAGCGATGTCAGACTGACCTGACTTTTGCTCCCTGTACACTCTCCAGCCTGACAGACAACCAACTTATCAATCAGGCTGGCTGGCAGGAAGGAAATCTGATGAAGAAATTTAAAAGGCATCCAGCCGTTAAATTTGGCAGATATGCGGGAAACCCACATTTTCGGGTTTCCCTTCTGAAAATTCTCACCACATCTCACTTCTTGGCCTGGAGTAAATATCAGGGCACATAGATCGGCTAATATGCCAGAAATCTGTTACGCTAATGTGCTTTGTTGAATGATAATTTTCTTTAATCCACTGACTGGCAAAGAAAACCAGCACAATCCATATAGCTTTGGTTTCTGAGACAGGAGAATCTGACATCACTTTCTCACACGAGGCTCCTCATGAATGTGGAGTGTTGGTCTGCCTGCTTAGAATGCCAGGTCTATATATTCTATACTATTTGAAAATCTTAAGTTGTTCACAAAAATGGAAACTCAACAGTTCTTCTCAAAATTTTAGATCCCGTTGTCTGGAAACTTGGCTTTGTAGCACTGCAAACGTGGGTGGACACAGGCTGTATCTTATCTGTTTTCCTCATTTGTATCTGACTGGGAATGTGCGCTTGTCAGTAGCTACTTTCACTGCAGCGTGTACATCTGTTGTTGAAGGGGTGAAGGCTGCACAACTCAATTACTACAGAAGTATATAAGCAGATGTTAATATTTTTCCGATGTGTTCCTATGTCAATACATTAAGCAGAGATAAGAATGGATTCCAATTAAACTGACCAAATCTTGGATGTTAACCAATGTAAATTCCAGAAAAAACAATACAAGGAGGAGGTGGTTGGTCAAGGCAGCCTCTCCAGGTTGATTGTTAAACAGACACCTCTGCTACATACAGGGGAATTTTCCCAAGCAAGGGGAGGCGGGCTTGCATGCGTGGGAGGAGTTAAATTCCCCTGAAATTAACATCGGGCCTGGATCCTGACATCACGCTCTCCTCCAAGTTTCTACGAGATGGGATTGAAAGCGAGTGGGGAACCCCCTTGGATCTGTCCGGTAAGTTATTAAGGTAATTAAAGCCAATTAAGAACTGCATTAGCCCTCATTTCAGGATTTAACAGCCAGAGCACCTGTTTCCCGACTTGTCAGCAACTCACCAGGGTCACCGAGGCGAGTGCACAGCAGGAAGAGCTTCTTCAGTGAAACTGACAAACTGGGAAGCCTTTGATCAGTGAAACTGTAGGGCTACAGCCATGGCCAGGTGAGAAGCTGCTGCTCATAGCATTTCCTCTCTCAGAGTGCTTTCACGGTTTGACGGGTGATTGCCAACTTGTTGGAAGGCACCTCACTCATCTTCAGATGCACTTCCCAGCTGCCAGCCTTCACCTTCTGCAGCAGCTTATGCAGTCCCATCTTGCACCTCTGATGAGGGGCAAGAACAGAAGCCACAGCATCAGCAGCAACACCAGCCACCTTCTCCTCAACCACAGGCCCCTGCACAGGGCAGAGGGGATGGACACTGTGATTCAGCTGGAAGGAGGTGAGACCCCCAACACATGTTCTACAGGCAGCCGATTTTCCCTCTCGACATATCTGAGTACCAGTGCCTCAGGATGCTCAGGCTCTCAGGGAAGATTTCTGCTGACATCCACAGCCTCCTGGAACAAGACCTCCTTCCTAGTGGAGCAGGTCGTATGCATTGCTAGCAGCCAGCAAGGTGCCTGCCACTAGAGGGCCAAACCATGGGGAAACGAGGAGGTGCCTGGACAGAGAGGAATGAGTGGAGATGCAAAGAGTGTTATTCTGAAGAGCGTTGTGCAGGACAATGCTGGGCAAGTGAGAGTGTGGGGCTTGGCACTTGAAAGTATTATGCCACTCACCTTTCCCACCCTCCTGAGGTCCTGGATCCTCTTGGTGTATTATCCCCAAGCTGGAGGGACTACACTCCTGCTGCTGACTTCCTCAATCATATTTGCTTGGTTTGAGAGACAGTTCTCTTCCTCCTGTCCTTGAGAGAGCTCAATTCAATGCAGCCCCTCAGATTCCACAGCAGGGACTCCAGATAAAAGTGATATACCCGGGAGTAACCTTCCCATGTCTGCTCTCCATTCCTACGGTTTCTGCAGCCTCAAAAATCCAAGTGTTGGTGAGCCATTGCAACCCATGTTGTGGTCCCTTTAATTAGAAATCGTTCCTTTGAGAGGAGGGACACGTCATCTCATCCACCCTCGCTAATTGGTCGGACAACCCAGAGAGAGGATGCTGGCTGAGTTAAAGAGACACGGCTAAGTCCGCTCATTAGTAAATCAGCGACCCGACCAGAAAATGATCCCGCCATTCCAGCAGGGATTAACTCCAGATGGTTCCACTCATAACCTTCATGAATGGATACCCTGAACTAATAACTCACCAAAATCACCAGTTCATTCAGGCAAGTCATCACACTTAACTGAGAAAAAAAGGCCATTTGCGGTTAATCAGGATTAGATGGGGCATAGGCAAGTATGCTGCTTTCAACAGGCATGTCAGTAATTTACATATATTAATGAGGCTGTATGCCTCAGCTATTAGAAATCAATTGAATTTAATGGCTGCTGGCTGGGTTTTCCATGGCTCTGGAAACCCGGCAACTAAAGGAAAGCAAGAGCTGCCAAATCCAGCAAAGTGTGTTTTTTATAGCACTGCTTGTGGGCCAGGAGGAGCAAGAGCTCCCCATACCACCAAACTAATCTGCCATGATCAGCCTCCTACCCTGTGATCCAATGCCTCCCCAATCTTCAGGCTGATCTGTGATCCAATGTCCTCTGCAATCTCCATGCAGCCCCCTATATGCAAAATCTCTCCCTCCTCTCCAGTCCCCAGCTGTCTTCTACTTGACAGCCTCTCAATCTGGCTAGCTATTGGCTTGGAAACTGAGGAAAAACTTCAAATGAAGTTCTGCGGTTGAATTTGGCGAGACCTCCTTGTTTCTTGCACTTCTGGTTTTTCAGGCCGCTATAGGTCACCTCCACATTTTCCCCACCTCCCCATAAAAATCAGGACCTTTATCTTAGAATAAGAGGAAGATCTGACCATTGGAAGGGAAGCACATAGTGCTCAATGTGATTCATTCAGTTATAATAGTGAACAGCAATGGTGTACAAATTGTGCTCAAGTTTACATGCCCTTACACCAAAGGGTGTCGAGTTGGAAGTTGTAGCAGGGAAATAACAGGGGTGAGAGACAAATAAGTGACTGCAGATGTTTAGCAGGTAAAGGAAAAGATGGTAGAGAATTTAGCGCTCGTGGTGCATCAGTGAGCTGGAGGAAGTTTTTCCCCCTGGAGTGGAAGGTGAGGGCAGGGGAACTGGAGGTAGGCAGAGAGCTGTGGGTGGTGAGGAAAATGAGAAAGTAATCATAGATAATTACAGCAGTGATTGAGATCTTGGAGATGGTGAGGCCCTGCAAGGTGATGAGGTTGAGGGTGTGAGTGGAGGACTTGATCCAAAAGTTTTTTTTATATTCTTTCATGGGATGTGGGCCTTGCTGGCAAGGCCAGCATTTGTTGCCTATCCCTAATTGCCCTTGACAACTGAGTGCCTAGCTAAGTCATTTCAGAGGGCAGTTAAAAATCAAGCACGTTGCTGTGGGTCTGGAGTCACCTGTAGGCCAGACCAGGTAAGAACGGCAGATTTCCTTCCCTAACGGGCATCAGTGAACCAGATGGGTTTTTATGACAATCGATGACAGTTTCATGGCACCATTACACCATCATCACTAGCTTTTAATTCCAGATTTTCATTAATTAATTGAATTCAAATTCCCCCAGCTGCTATGGTGGGATATGAACCTGTATCCCCAAAGGCATTAGCCTGCGCCTCTGGATTACCAGTCCAGTGACATTACCACTATGAGAAGAATAGGACACAGAAATTAATGGGGAGGAAGCAGGGGGAATTGAGGTGGTGGTTAAAGTTACTGTATATGTGTATTGTTTGGTGCAAAGGCAGGGAGAGGAGTGAAATGAACAGATATTGGTAAAAAAAAACTTCCTGTGGGACAAGGGGATGATAGATGATAAGCTCTCTAAATAAAAAGAAAGGTATCGAATAATAAAAGGTGCCCAAGGCGAAGTATTAAAGCCAGAGGTGAGACCGCTGCTGCAATGTCAGCAGTGTCCATGGCGGAATATTGGAACGTTTCAGTGAAAAGGGTGTCACTGATGGTAAACCAGGATTCTTGTACCTACAGGATATCAATTGATTCTTCCAAGATGGATTCAAGGCTAGTGTTTATGAAGGAGAAAATATTTTAGGAGACTGCATGGAGAAGGCTAGCAACTAACTAAAATATGATGCTTAAGAAGGAGGAGGTGTAATACGGAAAGAGGATACGGAGGAGGCTAGAGAAGCTGTCTCCTTGGGAATGACTGTGGTGGCCACAAGGAGCAGCAACCCCATGAAAGCCAGCAATGAGTGCCACAGAGGATCATCAATAAGACTCAAACCATGGAGTGTGGCAGTAAGACAGGTGGGGTAAAATTAGATAAGGCAGGAGCCGAGAGGGGCATATTGTTGAAAGAAAAGGAAAAAGGTGATGGTAAATAGGGTAATGGGAGAAGATCGATGAAGGGATGAAAGAGAAAAAGAAAGCAGAGCCAAGTTGAGGGGAAATAGTGTAAGCCCTTGAAATAATGGGCAGAGTTTTAACTACCAAGCAGGTTCGGGAGCGGGCAGGGCGGGGCGGGGGGGGTGAGGTTCATGTTAAAGCACCGTAAGGTGGCGTCGGATTGGCAACCCAACATGATTCCGCCCGCGGCCGGGTGTAACCCGGGCAGGTTTGCAGGTGAGCGGGAAACCCCCATGGCACTGTCAGGTCGGTAATTTCAATATTTAAATTCCCAATTAAAGTCAGAATTCAGGGATAAATCCTGAGTTAACAGCCAATGCATGGGTTTCCTGAGCTGTGTGGAACTCGCCAGGGTCAACCAGGTGAGTGCACAGTGGGGAGTGCTTGCTCAGTGAAGCCTTCAAAGAGTGAAGCTGAATAGTTGCAGCCCTGCCGAGTGAGAGGCTGGTGCTCACAGCATGTCTTCTGAGAGCAAACATTCCTTCCAGAGGAAACAGTGATCTACTTGTACTTTCAATTGAGTATACTGTATTTGCTGCTCATTATGTGGTCTACATTGTGCAGACCAAATGCAGACTGCATGACCGCTTTGCAGAAGCCTCCATTCAGTCCACAAGCATGACCTTAGCTTCTGGTCGTCTGTCATTTTAATTATCCACCTTGCTCTCACACTGACCTCTCTGTTCTTGGCCTCCTGCAGTGTTCCAATGAAACTCAACGTAAGCTCGAGGAACAACAGCTCATCTTTCGATTAGGCACTTGACAGCCTTCTGGACTCAACAGTGAGTATAACAATTTCAGACCATAATCTCTGCCCAATTATGTTTCCTTTATCTTTGCAAGTTTTGGTTTTACTGTCTTGTTTTTCTAATATTGGGCTTTCAGGCGGTGATTTTCATCCTTCTGCCATTCACACCTCCTCTCGACAAATATTTTGTTTCTTTACTTGTCCAAATACCACTGTCTTTGGCCCTGCACCACCAACTCTTTTGTCATTTAATCTCTCCTGTCTTCTACCATATCACAGACCTTCCCTATTGTTCTTTTTCCAACTCTCCACCTTTTCACTTGCTTAAAACTTACTAGATCGCTAGCATTTCCCAGTTCTGATCAAAGTTCACTGACCTGAAACACTGGGCAGAATTTTCCCGGCCCCGAGATGGCAGGCTTGGAGCCAGGAAAACAGGGGGCAGCCGAGTCAGGACAGCTCCCTGACGCATTCCTGCCACTGGGGAACTTTCCCAGTGCGGGCTGGGAATTGGAGAGGCTTCCCATTCCACAGAAATGGGCAGCCAATTAAGGCCCCAATTAGAGGCAATTCTGTGGCTTCGCTGGCATTTTGCTGCCAGTGGGAGTGGCCCCTTGCCACAAGCGGAGGCCACCAGATCAATGGAGTGGGCCTCCCTGCAGCAGGCTGGGGAGTCATCAGAGCATGAGTCCCAATGCCCCATTGACAGGGTCATGAGTATTAAAGGTCACAATCGCAGCCACACCCAAACCAGTGGAGTCTTTTCCCCTCCATCCCTGTGAAGGTGCCTCTCTAGATTTTGTTTACTTCTGGGTCAAATGCTGGCCAAGCCAGTGACACCCACATCCCATGAAAGAATAAGAAAAAGTTTCTGCACTGCTGTGCAGCCCAGCAAGGGCACCTCCATGTTGATGTGCACTTATGGTCCCTGCCTCAGCAGCACCCCCCTCTCACGGTGGGGCTGTCGATGCTCCAGAGCTACCGGCCCTCTGATTGGGCCTGCAGCATCAAGAGCCCGTTCGCCATGCTTAATAGGATAGCCAACACAAAGGCAGCCAATTAGGAGGCTTCCTGCCACAAGTTTGCTGAGTTGGTCTTGTTGCCGGCAAGTGTAGATTCGGGACCCCCATTTGGTCCCAACGTCAGAGGTCATGAAGCCCGGAGTAAAATCCAGCCCATTAACTCTGTTGCTCTCTCCACAGATGCTGCTACTGTGTATTTCCAGAATTTTCTGTTTTTACTTCATCGAGGAAAGTGTTTTCACTGCTTGGTGATTTTTTTTTTTTAGATTAGAGGTACAGCACTGAAACAGGTCCTTCGGCTCACCGAGTCTGTGCCGAACATCAACCACCCATTTATACTAATCCTACACTAATCCCATATTCCTACCAAACATCCCCACCTGTTCCTATATTTCCCTACCACCTACCTATACTAGTGACAATTTATAATGGCCAATTTACCTATCAACCTGCAAGTCTTTTGGCTTGTGGGAGGAAACCGGAGCACCCGGAGAAAACCCACGCAGACACAGGGAGAACTTGCAAAGTCCACACAGACAGTACCCGGAATCGAACCCGGGTCCCTGGAGCTGTGAGGCTGCGGTGCTAACCACTGCGCCACTGTGCCACCCTAAGTTCTTGGAAGTCATTTCACCTGCCTTGATCTTTACTTACCTTGATTTGCAGTTCCCTGCAGCCAGCCTTCACTGGCACACGGAAGAAGCTTATGCAGCTCCACCTTGCACCTCTGATGAGGAACAGCACAAGGAACAATACTAGGAGATGCCTTCTCCTTAGCCACAGGGCAGAGAGGATGGACACAGATCCAGCTCAAAGGAGATGAGACCCCCAAAACAGGGTCTCCAGACAGAATAACAGCTCTCTCGACATGTGGGAGCACCAGTGCCTCAGGAGGTTAGGCTTATACTGAGGTCGTTGCTGACATCTGCAGCCTCCTGGAACATGACCTCCATCCCAGTTGACCAGGTGGTCATGCATTGCCAGCGGCTCCCACTGTAAATTCCTCCCACCCCTGGTTCTTTGCCTCTCCCTGGAGTTCTGGACTGTCATCTCCTACAAGGAGAGGAAGCAGAGAGTTGTGTGTGTGAGAAATGGATTGTGTGGAGAGGAGGGGTGGAACGTGACTGTGAGATGGCACAAAGATGAGAGTGAATGTGAGTGTTTGATATTCAGATGGGGTGTGAGGTGGTGCCACTCAGGTGAGGTCACCTGGAGAGAAAGGAATGAGTGGAGCTGCAAGGTGCATTGGTCTGAGGAGTACTGTGTAGTAGAATGCTCAGCCAATCAAGAGTGTGGGGGTTGGCATCAGAAAGCAGAATGTCACTCACCATTCCTGCCCTCCTGATGTCATTGAACCTCTTGGGGCACTGTTTCCAGGTTCAAGAGGCACACTTCCAGCCATGCCTGCTTTGTTTTAGAGGCTGGCCTCTTCCTCCCATCCTTGGGAAAGATCACCTAACTACAGTCCCTCAGATCCTGCAGTAGGACCTTCAGGTAAGAGTCTTTTTTTCCCAAAAATATACTTTATTCATAAAAATCTGTAAAAAAATGCATTACGAAACAGTTCAAAACAGCGGCAAGTTGAAATTCCAAAAAGTGCAAAGGAAATCAGTTTTCTTCGATACAGGAGTGAGTTGCCTCACAGCCCTTCCATTCCATTTTACATGCCATGTACATTTTACAGCAAACCCATATCTGGTGTATACAACCCCTCAGTTCACTTTGGTGGGAGGACCTTACACAGTGGTCTTTCCCCATTGAGCCTTTGTAGCGACTGCCCCAAGCTTGAGTGCTTCCCTCAGCACATAGTCCTGCCTTGGAATGTGCCAGTCTGCCACACTCGGTCGTGGACAACTCATTGCGCTGGAAGACCAACAAGTTTCAGTCAGACCAAAGAGCGCCTTTTACCGAATTGATAGTCATCCAGCAGCAGTTTATCTCGGCGAGTATCCCTGGGAACAGCCCGTACAGCACAGAGTCCTGTGTTACAGAGCTGCTTGGGATGAACCTCAACAAAAACCACTGCATCTCTTTCCACTCCTGCTTTGCAAAGACACATTCCAGAAGGAGGTGGGCAACTGTCACTTCCCCACCACAGCCACCTCGAGGGCAGCGTGTGGACGGGGCAAGACTCCGGGTGTGCAGGAAGGATTTGACGGGGAGGGCCCTTCTCACCACCAGCCAAGCTACAT